>NW_007249753.1:420397-427236 GCF_000164805.1 Carlito syrichta | reverse complement strand
ACAAGAACAATCTTTTTTTAAAAACCCTGGTGGTTGGGTTCCGCGGCTCAGCACTTTGGGAACCTGCGATTCGAGACCAGCCCAGGCAACTTGGCAAGTCCTCGTCTCTACAATAAATTAAAAAAAGATTAGCCAGCCATGATAGTGTGCGTTTGTAGTTCTGGCTACTTGGAAGGCTGAGGCGGAAGGCTCGCTGGAGCCCAGGAGGTTGGCGCTGGGGTGGCAGTGGGCGTGTGCCACTTCTCTCCAGCCTGGGCAACAGAGTGAGACTCCAACTCAAACAAACAAACAAAAAAAACGAAACGAAAAAAAAATCGTGGTGAGGTGAGACTGTAGGGAATGAGGGGAGAGCGGAGAGAGATGAAGCAGAGGGTTGGCCACGGCGAGGCCATGCTGCGTGTGCTGTTGGCCGGTCAGGGGTTGAGTGGTGGCCAGGGGCACTAGAAAGAGGAAAGTGACACAACTTGAAGAATGCACCAAGGCTGTCTCGGTGGCTCCGAGAAGGACAGGCGAAGGTCAAGGTAGAAGCACAGGACCCGTGGAGGCTGGGCAAGGGTCAGTCTGGAGGGGAGGGGGACCGACATAGGGCCGTAGCAGCGAAAGTGGTGAGAAAAGGATGGGTCTGACCAAGCAGGACTGGGCGGTGGGTTGGAGGCCAGAGGTGAGAAGGGAGGAATCAAAGAGGACACCTGAGCCCTGGGTTGGAGTGTTTTGGTGATGTGAGTCCCATTTCCTGAGTGGGAGAGTGGGAGGGAGGAGGCCAGGGAGGACCCCAGAGCTCTGCATTGGTTATGTAACATTTGAGATATCCATGAAGAGAGGGTGAACAGCTAGGGAAATGAATCAGGAGAGAAAGTTGGGGCTGGAGCTCAAATCTTTTTTTTTTTTTGAGATGGGGTCTCACTCTGTCCCAGTTTGGAGTGCAGTGTTTCAAGGCTCACCGCTGCCTCAAAATCCTGGGCTCAAGTGATCCTTCTGCCTCAACTTCACAAGAAGCTGGGACTACAGGTGCGTGCCACCATACCTAGCTAATTTTAAAATTTTTTTGTAGAGATGAGGTCTCTATGTTGCCCAGGCTGGTCTCAACCTCCTGGGCTCAAGCAATCCTCCCACCTTGGCTGAGATTATAGGTGTGAACTTCCACGCCCCGGCCAGGAGATAAATTTTTTTTTTTTGAGTTGGAGTCTCACTCTGTCACCCAGATTGGAAGGCAGTGGCACACTCCTGGCCACCTAAGCCTCGACCTGCTTGGAAGCCTCAGCCTTCCAAGTAACTGGAACAACAGGTGCATGCTAAAAATTTTTATTTTTTTTAGAAAGCAGGATTTATTGAGAGGACAGAAAAGCTCCCACAGCGGGAGGGGACCTGAGGGGGTTGACAAAGAGATAAAAAAAAAATTTTTTTTTTTTAGTTGAAGTCTCACTCTGTTGCCCAGGCTGGAGTGCAGTGGCACACTCATGGCCACCGCAGCCTCGACCTGCTGGGCTTAGGTGATCCTTCCACCTCAGCCTTCCAAGTAGCTGGAATTACAGGCATGTGCCACCACGCCTGGCTAGTTTTTTGATTTATTGTAGAGATGAGGTCTAACCAAGTTGCCCAGGCTGGTCTCGAACCTGTGGACTCAGGCAGTCCCCTCATCTCGGCCTCCCAAAGAACTGGAATTATAGGCGTAAGCTACCACACCCGGCCAAGATAAAATCTTTTTTTTTTTTTGAGTTGGAGTCTCACTCTGTCACCCAGAATGGAGTGCAGTGGCCGCTGCCGGCCACTGCAGCCTCGACCTGCTGGGCTCCAGCGATCCTTCCGCCTCAGCCTTCTAAGTAACTGGAACTACAGGCACATGCTACCACGCCCGGTTAATTTTTTGATTTAACATAGAGCAGAGGTCTTGCCAGGTTGCCCAGGCGGGTCTCGAACCCGCGGGCTCAGGCAATTCACTCACCTCAGCCTCCCAAAGATAAAATCTTAAAGGAGTCTTTCAATCTCTGGTCCTGGATGAGAGCACCTGAGGAAGGTGTGTACTGAGAAGAACAAGGGTCCAACCTGGGCCAGGGGGAAGCCCAGCACCTAGAGCAGAGCCAGGAGAGGCCAGCAACAGCAATGGAGGAATGAGCAGCCCGGGGAGGTGAGAGGGGCTTGGCAGAGGGGCCATGGGGAGTTAGGAGAGGAGATGGTTTCAGGAGGTGCCTCCAATCCTGGCCGATGCTGCTGAGAAGGGGAGAAAGGTAAGGACAGAATAATGACCGTAGGTCTTGGCCACACGGGGGTGGTTTCAGCAGAGCGTCTCTCGACTGAGTCTGTGGCCACAAGTGCCGCAGCAAGATGGAAAATCTCTCTAGCTGCAGATGTTGGACAGACTTCCTAGGAGAGGCTCCCTGAAGGAAGAGGGGAGAGGGTGAGAGGTCACGTTGTGTTTCTTTCTTTTCTTTAACACTTTGCTACATGCACCTTCTCCTTCTACCTCCTCAATACTCCAAATCCTGCAGTACCAACCATTCCAGTTGTGGCAGAAACGCCAATAGTCAACCCCAGTATCCATTCTCATTCTTTCCTTAGTAATAGAATCGATTATTTTGCTGTGCATGTTCCCACTCAGAATAAAGACGATGTCCTCTAATCTCCTCTGCAGTTTGGCATGGCTATGAGCCAGGGTTTTGGTCCATGATACATCAGAGGAAGTGTGTGGGGATTCCAGGGAATTTTAGATGGAAGGATCATCTTTCGAGGTTTTTTTTTTTGTGGCTGACTGGAATGTAGGTATGATAGCTGAAGCTTAAGCAGCCCTCTTGGATCACGAGGTGGAAGCCTAGTCCTGAGGCTTCCTGAGGAAGACAGACCAAAATAATAGAAAGAGCCTGGAATTCTGATGACTTTGTGAATCCACATACCTGACTCTGAGCTTCCTTTATACGGGATTTCTGAATGTGTGAGAGAAATCCAAGTAACTGTTAGCTTGGATTTGCTGACGTTTGCAAAAACCCAATCCTGACGGAAATACTAGCAAAGCAGAGATTGCCTGGGAGTAGAGGGGACAGAAGGACGCAACATCCTCTTCTCACTTGAGCTTTGAGAAATGGACTGAGACCTCTTACTTCAGCTCCTCAGACACTGGCTCTCTGAAGGGCTGAGGAGGAGCTAGGAAACCTGCCCTGGAGGTTGATGACCAAAGGGTCTGCTCGGAGCAGGTCTGCCCTGAGAAGGAAACCCAATGTTCTGGTTATCTGTGTGTCCCTCACTGTAATGTGGTGACTCCAAATCTGAGAGGACTTGACTAGTGTTTACCTGTTCCAAAGAAGTTACCCGGAAGTCCAGCAGGGAAAGACATTTTACTGGAGGCAGCGATGGCGGCGGGTCAGTGAAGAATGCACACCTCTAGACGGTGTGTACAATTACATTGATCAAGCGTGATGCCTACATTGCTTTCAGCTTTGCTTGGTCACCAGCATCCCATGACTCATTACTGGGCATATGCCTACCCCTTGAGAGCCATGACCAGAGGCTGCTCTCTGAGGGAGGGGGCGGGAAGAAGCCAGGTGTGGGGGAAACAGTCTATGTCCGGATGATACCCCACACTCCCCCTCAGCCCGGTCTGCTCCTCACCCTTCTCTGCACTGTGCCCTCTGGCCTTCTGTTGGGTTTGGCCAATCGGAGTGACCAGCTGGGGTGGGAGAGTGAGGGGACAGACTCTGCCCACATCTCTGGTGTGGCTGCATCTCTCCAAGATGGCAGCTCCTGCCTGGCAGCCCCTTCTAGGGCTCCAGTTTTCACTGGACTTTCCTCACCCCTCTGTGTAGTCATGGCACCAGTGTTGTTAAGTCTCTGGTGCTTCAACATTCCCAGTTCTTTCTCTTAACTCTAGAAATATGTCTTTCTTTTTCTTTTCTTTTCTTTTTTTTTTTTGAGTCAGAGTCTCACTCTGTTGCCCACGCTGGAGTGCAGTGGCATGCTCCTGGCCACCACAGCCTCGACCTGGTGGGCTCCGGCGATCCTTCCACCTCAGCCTTCCAAGTAACCGGAACTACAGGCACGCGCTACATGCCTGTTTTTGATGTATTGTAGAGACAAGGTCTCGCCAAGTTGCCCGGGCGGGTCTCGAACTTGTGGCTAATTTCTTTTTTTTTTTGAGTTGGAGTCTCACTCTGTCGCTCAGACTGGAGTGCAGTGACCGCTCCCGGCCACCGCAGCCTCGACCTGCTGGGCTCCGGCGATCCTTCCGCCTCAGCCTTCCGAGTAGCCGGAATTACAGGCATGCGCTACCACGCCCAGTTGATTTTTTGATTTATTGTAGAGATGAGGTCTTGCTGCCCAGGCGGGTCTCGAACCCACGGGCTCAGGCAATTCGCTCACCTCAGCCTCCCAAAGGCACGGGATTACAGGCTGAGCCACCGAGCCCGGCTGGCTAATTTCTTGATTTACTATAGAGACAAGGTCTTGTCAAGTTGCCCAGGCTGGTCTCGAACCCATGGGCTCAGGCAATCCTCTTGCCTCGGCCTCCCAAAGTGAGGGATTATAGGCATGAGCCACCACACCTGGCAAAATAGGCCTTTATGTCTCTTCATTTGAACCAACTAGGGGCGAATTTGGTTTTCTGTTAGAACCCTGCCTGGTGTCACCTTCTGTCCAGGCCTCAAAGAAAGTCATGGGCAGAAGCAGGCCTAGGGCGAGAGAGACTGTCCGGATGGGGGGCAGGGCAGAAACACAGGACAAAATGGGGCAGAAATGTGGGAGTCATGCCAGCTTTCTGGGACTGCCATGAGAAGGTGTGACCTGAGACTGCGTCTGTGAAGATGCCTGACCCGGGACCTGCCACATTGTGGCACTTGGACAGGTTGCCCGGAGCTGCTTCTCCTTCACTGGTGCTGAGCAACCCCAGAGGGGGCATGCTACAGTGGTATCATCTGAGGAGATAGCTGGCAAGCCAGCAGTGAACCAGGCCTGGGACACCCACAGACCAGCCTACCCACAGAGAAAGTATGAAGAGGCCCAGCAGGAGTGAGGAACATGTGAGAGCATGTGAGAGCTACAGGAATGTCATCAGGGGAGGAGAGTAGGGCTGAGTTTCGCTTTAATGCTTTAAATTTTTACTCTGGAAATTGCAAGCATAGGCCAGGCATGGTGGCTCACGCCTATAATCCCAGTACTTGGGGAGGACAAGGTGGGAGGATTGCTTGAGTCCAGGAGTTCAAAACCAGCCTGGGCAACATAGAGTGACTGTCTCTACAAAAAAATCTTAAAATTAGCCAAGTGTGGTAGCACGCACCTATGGTCTCAGCCACTCGGGAGGATGAGGCAGGAGGATTGCCTGAGCCTAGGAGTTTGAGGCTGTAGTGAGCTATGATCACACCACACCACTGCACTATAGCTGGAGTGACAAAGACTTAAATAAAAAAAAAATTATCGAGCACATACTCTTATGTATCCCATCACGCAGCCTCAACAGAGAGCAATTCATGGCCAGTCTTGTTTCCTCTATATTCTATCTCTCTCCATATTATTTAGAAGCAAATCACAGACATTATAGTATTTCACCCATAAATATTTCACATGCATCTAAAAATGATAAGAGCTTTAAAACAACTCCGGGACCAGGCACGGTGCCACATGTCTATAATCCCAGCACTTTAGGAGTTCCAGGTGAGAGGATTGCCTGAGCCTATGGGTTCAAGACCAGCCTGGGCAACCTGTTGAGACCTCATCTCTACAATAAAAAAAAAAAAAAAAAAAAAAATTAGCCAGGCATGGTGGCACGTGCCTGTAGTTCCAGCTACTTGGAAGGCTGAGACGGAAGGATTGCCTGAGCCCAGTAGGTCGAGGCTGTGGTGGCAGTGAGCATGCCACTGCACTCCAGCCTGGGTGACAGAAAGAGACTCTGACTCAAAACAAAACAAAACAAAAACCAATAACTCTAATGCCTTTATGGCATGAAAACATTTTAAAAGCGAAAGCCTTTCATTGCAGTGTCAACAAGCACACCTGGCACCTACATCTAGGTGTCCAATAAAAGAAAACATGGCCACCTGGAGAAATGGCTGATTTTAGGACCAGGGCAGGAAAATATACAAGGGGAGCTTGGAGTGTTATACAGTGCCAGAAAGTATAAAAGTACTTAAAACAAAACAAAACAAAAACCAACACAAAAATCTCATATTGACAGGGGTATGTCAGAAGGACATAGGAGCCAACTGTAATAGCTCCCAGTGGCCAAAACTGGAACATTGGAGCAAAAAAATAAATATACTACTATTGGATTGTTACCCAAAGTATAAAATAAATATCCCAGAGTTCATGCTGATATAAATAATTGAATAAATAAATAAATAGGGGAGAAGAGAGAAATCTCCCATGCAGAAGAAATCCAAATAATTATGTAGATAGTACACTCCCCACAGGGGAGCACAACTCCTCACTGCTTAAGTGTGGACTACGCATGGTAACTTCCTTTCCAAGAGTACGGTATGGACAGGGGTGGTGGGAAAGACTGACTTGGCAGTGAAGAAAGCTGATAAACACGACCTCAGCCAGTGATCAAGGTCGACATCAATGGCCACAAAGCACGTTGGTAGTATATGCCCTCTATACGATAGGTTCCAAATGGTACTTTACCTCTGTCATCTTCTTCCGCAAAACTTATAACCCTAGTCTAGTCATGGAGAGATCACCACATTTCAACAAAATATCTGATCAGTACTCCCTGAAACTGTCAAGGTCATAAAAGCAACGAAAAGCCGGGCTCGGTGGCTTAGCCTTGAATTCCAGCACTTTGGGAGGCTGAGGTGAGTGAATTGCTTGAGCCCGCGGGTTCGAGACCCACCTGGGCAACTTGGCGAGACCTCATCTCT
>NW_007249753.1:414129-420237 GCF_000164805.1 Carlito syrichta | reverse complement strand
CCGGAGCCCAGCAGGTCGAGGCTGTGGTGGCTGGGAGCGGCCACTGTACTCCAGTCTAGGTGACAGAGTGAGACTCCAGCTCAAAAAAAAAAAAGGGAATTCTGGCCAGGCATGGTGACTCACGCCTATAATTCCAGCGCTTTGGGAGGCTGAGGTGAGTGAATTACCTGAGCCTCTGGGTTCGAGACCCGCCTGGGCAATTTGGCGAGACCTCATCTCTACAATAAATCAAAAATTAGCCGGGCGTGGTAGTGCGCGCCTGTAGTTCCAGCTACTTGGAAGGCTGAGGTGGAAGGATCGCTGGAGTCCAGCGGGTCGAGGCTGTGGTGGCTGGAAGCGGCCAATGCACTCCAGTCTGGGTGACACAGTGAGACTCCAACTCAAAACAAACAAACAAACAAACAAAACAACGAAAGTGTAAGAAACTGTCACAAGCAAGAGATGCCTAAGTAGACCCGACGACTAAATGTAATGAGGTATCCTGGATGGGATCCTGGAACCAAAAAAGAACAGTAGTTGAAAGAAAAGGGCATCCAAATTTACCAGGAGCTTTAGTTAATAATAACGTATCAATATTGGTTTAATTGTAACAAATATACATGTAAGATATTAATGATAGGGGACCCTGGATGCCTGGGGGGTATATGGAAACTCTCTGTACTGTGCTTTCAATTTTTTGTAAACCAAAAACTGTTTTTAAAAGGTCTATTATTTGTACATTGTCTTTAATATCAACAAATATCCAGTCAGTGTTTAAATTTTCTTTTCTCTTTCCTTCCTTCCTTCCCTCCCCCTCTCCTCCCTTCCCCTCCCCTCTCCGCCTCTCTTCCTTTCTTCTTTCCTTTTTTCGAGACAGGGTCTTGCTCAGTCGCCCAGGCTGGAGCGCAGTGGTGTGATCACGGCTCATTAAAGCTTCAAGCCCCTGGGCTTAAGCAATCTTCCCACCTCAGCCTCCCAAGTAGCTGAAGCTTCAGGTGCACATCACAATGCCTGGCCAATATTTTAATTTTTTTGTAGAGACAAGGTCTTGCCATGTTGCCTAGGCTACTCTCAAACTCCTGGCCTCAAGCAATCCACCTGCTTCAGCCTCCCAAAGTGCTAGAACTACACGCATGAGCCACCACTCTTGGTCCAAATCATCAGATTCTAATTAGGTCTCCATCTTGCAATTGGTTGTGACTAAGTTTTGAGGGAGGTGGTAGAAATACTAGAGGAGAAAACACATAAATTGCATGATACATATCTTGGGCAGGAGAAATTGGGAACGGGGGGAAATAAAGTTTCAGGGAAGGATCGCCGGAGCCCAGCAGGTCGAGGCGACAGAGTGAGACTCCGACTCAAAAAAAAAAAAAAAAAAAAAAAAAAGAATGAAGACATAGGGACAGTTCACTCCAAGTCTTCAGTCAAAGGAGAGCTGACAGATTATAACATGGGCTCCTTGAATCAATAGATCCAAGGTCTTCCAAGTTCCCTGCTTCTTGTCCATTGCATCGCCATTAATCTGCCTCCAGGATGATATAACTGTAGGGCTTAGAGAAAGGGACACACTCTTCGGGCTCAGATCCGAGATCAATCCTTGCTCCGCCACTTTGGCAAGGAACTGGACTTCTCTGAGCTTCAGTCTCTTCATCTCCAAAGTTTGATATAATTTCAACCTTTTAGATTAAATGAAATTATGCAATGAAAAGTACCTGGGATTGTCTTTCTTTCTTTCTTTCTTTTTTTTGAGTTGGAGTCTCACTCAGTCACCCAGACTGGAGTGCAGTGGCCACTCCTGGCCACGGCAGCCTCGACCTGCTGGGCTCCAGGGATCCTTCCACCTCAGCCTTCCAGTAGCTGGAACTACAGGCATGCGCTACCATGCCCGGCTGATTTTTTGATTTATTGTAGAGATGAGGTCTCCCCAAGTTGCCCAGGCGGGTCGCGAACCCACGGGCTCAGGCAATTCACTCACCTCGGCCTCCCAAAGCGCAGGATTATAGTCTGAGTCACTGAGCCCGGCCTGTCTTTCTCTCTTTTGGAGAAGAAACAGGTAGACTTCTGCAGATCGAATAAAAATATTTATTTTGAAGAAAGGGCGGGTAAGGTGTTGTCACATGCACCCGGGGAACTGGAGGTCTCCCTGGCAGAGGGTGCATGTTGCTCTTTGAGAGATGAGCTCTTGGTGGGAGTTTTGATAATAATCGGAGGCCAAATTGTCATTGGGGCCAGCTGTCGCAGGGGCTGGGAGGCACTGGGTCTCTTAGGGGAGGCCTGAGGCCTGACCTTGGGAGGAAGCTTCAGCTCCACCTTGGGGGTCTTCATGCAGGAGGCTGACTGAGACTTCATCTGAGGCTGGTCCCACAAAGAGATGGGCTTCTCTTTGGGTGACAACGAGGGGAAGGTTTGAGGGGTGGAGTGGGAGGCTGGGGTAGGGGCGGCCAGGGTGGGCTGGGGGTGGACCATCGTCCTCAGGCTGCACTCACAGAGGCAGGGCCCAGGGAGAGGGGGCAGGGAGAAATAGGCATCTTCCCACCATGGGGCCTGCTCTCTGGAGGACTTGGGCCAGGCCACCAGCCCCCACACTGACTCCTGCCTGGGCACTTGGAGAAGTGTCTTGTTCCTGAGCAAAGCGAGGAGGGAGACAGAGACAAGAGGCAGTGACTAAGGATTTGAGAGGGACAGAGGCAGAGAGTAGATCAGGGCACCAGGATAGGGCAGCAAATGAGACAGAAAGCAAGGATGATGCCCTGCCACACACACCCTGTTTCTTCCTCCTCCTCTTCTTCCTCCTCTTTGCCCCAAATGTCCTCCACTGATGGGATCTTGCACACAGGTTTGGAGATGGAGTTCACTCTCTTTTCTTCTTAAGAAAAAAAGAGCAAGAGAAGGGGGAAACCTCAGACCAGGAAGAGGGAACCAGGACTGAGAGCCGATCCTGAGTTTGGGGGAGAAGTCAGAAATCCCCCATCTCCTCCCTTACCTGCCAGCTAACTCTCTTCCCTATGTCCCTATTCCAGTCTGTTTGAATGCTGTTCCCACCACCCGGAATACTTTGCCAGCCCCCGTCAGCCTGATAAAAATCCCACCAGTTATGCTAGCCCGCTCAAATCTTAACCGTTCTTCACCTCGAAGCATTCTTCGCGTGGGTCTCCTCAACCCATCACTCCTGTCTGCCGGTTGTGACCACATGTTTGTACCTGGCATGTAAGGTATGCTGGTTGAAATCCCTAATGCACCACAGCGGGTTTTAACAATGCATTTCTGTCTCTCTGACTGGCATTTCCTTACAAATTGAGACTTGAAGTCATCTCTGATTGTGCCTGTCCTTGAGAGGGATCTCGGAATTCACTTGCCAAATGGATGAAAGGTCACGGGACCCACCGCATTCCATACTATCCTCTCTGGGATGAAGGAAGGGGTGACAGGGCTGCAAGGGAAGAGGTGCCTGTCTGGGTCCTTCAAGGTAAAAAAAAAAAATGAGGTCAAAGGTACCAGCCGAACCTCCAGATCCCATTGTGACATCACACTTGTGGGCCACACACCAGAGAAGGCATTGTGGCTTCACCAAACCTGGCCTGGGTGAACTTTCTGGTAGTTTGCGGCACCCAATTCTCACTCAGATTCTCTGTGCCACAAATGATCCCACAGAGCGAGCCCTCAGCTTATCGGAGGAACCCTTGCCTTCCATGAGGAATGAGGCAGTTGCTTACTTTAAAATACTCCTGATGATGACTAGCCTGGGAAACCCCGTGAAATCTGGTCTCTACAAAACATAAAAAAAATTAGCCAGGTGTGGTGGCATGTGTCTGTAGTCCCAGCTACTTGGGAGGCTGAGGAGGAAGGATTGCCTGAGCCCAGGAGGTCAAGACTGCGGTGAACTGTGATTGTGCCACTGCACTTCAGCCTAGGAGACAGAGTGAGACCCTGACTGGAAAAAAAAAAGCCTTGTGACAGGCTCTGAGGAGGGTGGAGTAAGGTAGAGAATGGGCAGGAAGGGGCCTCCTTCATACACCATGAGGTTCCCAAACCCATGTCCAGGTCCTGGCAGCAGCTGCCGTGCAAAGCTTGAAGGGAGAAAACCCTTCATCAGAACATAACACACCTGGGGACCACTGGGTACTGGTTCTCTTACATTTCACACTAGAGCCTTCTGCCGCAAGTACCCTTCAGAATCCCCAGACACTGTTTTCTATTTTCTCTTTTTTTCCTCAGTAAGGACTCCCTTTCCCCACTCCCCACAGTGTATCTCTCCCCACCCTGGGCAGCTGTCTTGTCCTGCTGGGCCTAGCTGAGGGTCCTTTCTCCTTCTCCACCTTGATGGTGTTTCTGTTCAGAGATTGACAGGAAACTTACACACTAGCTGAATCCGACTTGATTTACAATGAGGGCACGTATCTGTAGGGTAGTGTAGCCAGAATCCTAGGGTTGAAATGAATTTCGTGGGCACCTCCATTGAGCAGGAGTCTCCAGTTGTGGTGGGACACTTGCAGTGACAGAAGGCTCAGCACCTCACAAGGCTGACCGCTCTGCGGTGTAATCATCCCAAACCATTAGAAGTGTCTTCCTTCTTGGGAACCGCAACCTGGACTCCTGTTTTTATGTGGTGTGTGTGGATGAGCACTATTAAGCACACACAATTTTGGGAAAAAGAGGTTCTTGTTGTTGCTGTTGTTGCCAAAAGCTCTGTACGCTGCTTTATTTATTTTTCAACCCACCTGAGTTAGTGGTCTCAGTGAGGCATCAGAGAAAGTTTATCTGTCAAAAGATCCGTTGGCCTCTGGGGCTAGAGAGCCCCAGGCTTGAAGGAGAGGAGGGGAGAGGGAAGATTGAGGCCAGGAGGGAGGAGTAGCATTCAGAGTAGCATGCAGGGGGAAGAGGAGGGAGGCTGGAGGAGGTTTGGCTGGTGTGAAAACAGTGTTGTTGAGAAAAAGACGGAAACCCAGTAGGCTTCCATTCACAGAAATGCCCAGAGAAAGACCTTTCCTTACTGGCAACCCTGGGCAAGTGACTCAAGCTCCCAGAGTCCCAGTATTTTTATCTGGAAAGTGGGTATAAATGTAATACCCACCTCCTAGGCTTGTGGATTAAATGAGACAAATTGTGAAGTGGTGCCTGGCACATACTCTGTACTTGTGCAATATAGCAATCGTATAGTATATACAATACAATATTATATTTCAAATAGCCCCAGTTCTCCTCTCAACTTCAGAATCTGGGCTCCCTTTCCGCCTCCGTTTAGAAAATCTGTTCCTCCCACGTGTGCAGCTCCTCTTCTCCCTGCAGCAGACAGCAGCCATCACGGGTGGAGCAAGACAGAGGCTCTCCTGGCCATTACTCAGGGTTTCCAGGGTCCTGGCAGGGACTCCCTCCTCTTTTCCAGGCGGTTCCAGGGACAGGAAATGGGTATGTTTGGAGAGGGAGGGAGTCCCCCGCCCATTTTGCCACTGTCAGCATCCCAAAGAGAGCCTTGGGGCCTTCTCTCCTATGGGCACTGGGCAGCGGCCCCAGCCTCCTCTGTCCAAGCCCCACAGGGGTCCTGATGGCTAGGCAGTCGGGCAATCTAGCCAAGGCTCTTGCACACGTTTGCTATGTGACTTTAGGCGTCTCTTCCCCTCTCTGGGCCTCAGTGTGCTCCTGTGATAAGAGAAGAATTTTATTTCCATGATTTCATGGTATAAAACATTCAGGTGGGGAAAGAGGAGGAGAAAGTTAAAGAAACGAAGGATCCAGTAGAGGCCAGGCATTGGTCTTCAAGGGAAAGCATTTGGGGGATTATCCGAATAACATTGCCTACTCTCCCAGGTGATCGAAGGAGACCCTGTGTGCTCCAGTCCCGGCGGCTGAGAACACATCCACCCCTTTGCTTTTCGCCTCTGGCTCCAGCCCGGCCCCTTCCAGGGGCTTTAACCCTGTTTACAGAAATGGGAATTTGCATGATGAAAATAACCCCAGCCGGACTGCGATTTTACTGCGCTTGGCACGGGGCTCGGAAAAAGCGGCTGCATAGCCAATTACTGGAATTTTTAAACACAAATAATATTTTATGGGATCAGTGGGCTGGCGCGGGGCCGCCGCACCCGGCGCGGCTCCTCCGCCCACAAACAAGCTCCGATTGTGCGGCGGGCG
>NW_007249753.1:391878-413875 GCF_000164805.1 Carlito syrichta | reverse complement strand
ACAGCGACTTCCGCTCCCTCCGTACCCCCCTTCCCCTCCCTCAGTACCCCCAGTACCCCCAGCACTTTGTGGTGGGGATTCCTTTCTGGTTTGAGAGCCGGGTTTTGGTCTCCCCTCCCCTCCCTAGCCCCATCTTAACCCGCTAGGGAAGCCGCGGGATTTACAAAGCTGGGCGAACACGAGGCGCCCAGGACAGTGCCAGGCTCACTGGGGCTCGTAATTGGCAGCTGGTTTTTTTTTAAAAATTATTTGTCCAGCAACAAGACACGGAGGGCAGGGCAGGAGTGATGCCCTTTACAGACGAGGAAACAAAGGCACGGCAAGGCGACGCGTCTAGCCCAATCACAAGGCTGGCAAATGTCAAATGTCGCGGCCCTTACACAGAACTCAGGTCCCCGACGCCACCGGATCTCTGGTGCTCATCTAGACGGACGAGGAGGGAGGGACCTGGCACCGTGGGACCTTGGGCGAGCCACCCCTCCCCTGGGTCTCCGCGTTCTTAAATCGAGACGGGTAGACTACCGTGGTTCCTGAATTCTCACGCTGATACTTGGAATGCAAGGGGACGGCTGACCCCGAGGCCTGGGGGCCCGGGTTGGGCCTCCACGCGTGACCCTGTGCGTACGGGGAGGAGAATGCTTCCCCTTTCGCTCCCCTTCTCCGCCCGCCTTCTCCGCCCGCCTTCTCCGCCCTACCGCCATCCCTCCCTGGCGGCCCCCAGGAGGCTGAACTGCGAGGTTAAATAAATATCTGACGGTGGCTCAAGGAAACAGTCAAGGCCGTTGCCGAGAGAAGAAACCCAGACCTCGGTGGAGATCCGCCCCTAAGCCAGAGCAGCCGCGCTCCGCCCCCGAGGCACGCAGAGCCCTTAGTCCGCTCGGGCCTCGCCCAGGTTCCCCAAGTCAACCGGCCCCCTCCAGGCGCGCCCCTGGGAGACCTGGGGCTGGGGGCGTGCGCGCAGGGCTACCGTATTTCCTCTCCTTGTTCCCTGGGTCTTCAGTGCAGGCATCTAACTTCTCCAGCCCACGGGCGAATGCTCTCTGCACTGTGCCAGGAATTCTACTGGGAGTCGGGAGACTTGAGATTTTGGGTTCTCTTAGCTCTGCCCCTGATCTCTCTTCTGACCTGTAGACCCATAAATCTAGTGTCCTATTTCCACCCGAACATCTAGCAGGTATCTGAAACGTAACTTGTTCAACCGAAAATCTAACCTCCCTCCTCCCCTCCAGACTTGCACCTGCTAGTCTTCTCCATCTCAGAAGAGGGCAACTTCATCTTCCCAATTGCTGGGGAAGGAAATCTTGGAGTTATTCTCACCTCCTCTCTTTTTCTGTCATCGTTCATTCAAATGCCTTTGCGAATCTTGTTTATTTTGCCTTCAAAATATGTCCAGAATCTGCTACTCTTCGACACCTACCCACTTAGCTCACTGTTTCCAGGCACCATCTTCTCTTGCTGGAATGTTGCAACACCTCCTAACTTGCACCTCTGCCTCCCTTGTTCCTCCTAGTCTGTTTCCAACAGAGTAGCCAGGGTTATCTGTTTAAAACTAAAGCCAGGTCGTGTCCCTCTTCTCACAATCCTCTCATGGCTGTGTATCTCACTCAGAGAAAAGGTCCCTTACAAGACCCTGGTGATCTGATCACCTCTCAGCCCTTGCCTCCCACCCCTTCCCCCCCCACTCTGCTCCAGCCACACCAGTGTCCTCACTGTTCCACAGGCAGGATGGCATACTCCTGCCTCAGGGCCTTTGCACATGCGGTTCCCTCTGGATGCTCACACTTTGAAATCCTCCCACTTTGCTGAGGCTTTCTCTGACCAACACCCACTGCCCCCCCCCCCCATATGCCAGGCTCCACCTTCCTTGCCCTGCTCTTCAGGTGCAATGATCACTATCTAATGTGTTGTGCTGCAGATTTACCTGCAGGATTGCAGGCACTACAAAAGTCAGAGGCTTTAAAAGAAAATTTCAGTCCTTAGAACAGGGCTGCACCCAAGTAGGCACTCAGTAAATATTTGTGGAAGGAATGAGCTCGTCACTTTCCCTTCTTGTACTTTACTTCTTCACATGTACAAGTGAATTGGACCCTGTGAAATTCCCTTAACTTTGAGAGTTTCATGGTAAGAGATGAACATTGTGATTTGGGAAGGTGGGAAGGAAGGGTAGACAGCAGAAATAAGATGTCAGCTCTGTGTCCGAGTGGACCAACACAAGGCAGAGATGATTTACCCCAGGGAGTTTACAATCTGGTCCGGAGGACCTATTTATTCACTCATTCATTCAAGAAGCATCCCTGGGCTGGGTGCCGTAGCTCACGCCTGTAATCCTAGCACTTTGGGAGGCTGAGGTGGGAGGATTACTTGAGCCCAGGAGTTTGAGATCAGCCTGGGTAACAGCCTTATCTCTACAAAAGATTAAAAAAAAAAAAAAAGCCAGGTGTGGTAGTCCCAGCTTCTCGGGAGGCTGAGGCAGAAGGATTGCCTGAGCCCAGAAGGTCGAGGCCGTGATGAGCCATGATTATGCCACTGCACTCCAGCCTAGGTGACAGAGTGAGACCTTGACTCAAAACAGTAAAAAAGAAGTGTCCCTGGAGGTCCCTGGTGCTCCAATCCTGGGGCAAGACCCTGGTGAGACCAGGACATGCAGACAAGACCTGGGCCATCCACAGCTCTGCTACATGTTGCCCGTGTGACCCTAGGTGAACCTGGGTCCACTCTGAGCCTCGATTCTCCCAACCGTGAAAGTGATAATTCCACCTGCCCTGTAGACTCATGAATTAGACTGTCAAATGAAATAATCCCACCATACACAGTGTATGACCGAGAAACAAGAGTTAACACATAAAGCAGAGTTGCAGTCCTTCAGGAGCTTAGACTATGGTCTTTGTACCTCAGAGACCCCTCCCTAGGCTCCGGTGGCCTTCTGTTTTCATCTGGGTCTTGGAGGGGTCCCTTGGGACTGGTCAACTCCCCCATCTTACACTTAAGTTGGTTTCCTTCCTGACCCCAACATCCTAATGAAGGCTCCCCCTGGTGTCATTTTCTGGAATAACAGGTCTCTGTTTCTACTGAGCAAGAAGAGGGAAATCTCATTGAGCTCCAAAAAGGAGCAGGAGGAGGCCAGAAGGCGGAAGGCCTGAAGATCCGAGAAAGAAGCAGAGCAAGCCTAAAAAAGAATGTTAGACTGGAAAGGACCTGGGCCTCCTCTCCACACCCCACTTTACAGATGAGATAACTGAGGTTCAGGGAAAGGGAGGTTAGAGGCGGGACTGTGATTCAGGTATCTACATATTCCTGTGCAGGTTTCTGTACACCAAGTATCGTATTGCAAGTCAGCGAGTCAACAGTGTAGGTTACAGATTCCCTCTACATCTGGCTGTGTTCCCCCAAGGCCTCTGACTATGCCACATTCTCTAGGGTTACACGGCCAACGTGGCCTCCCCCAGGACAAAGATTCTCAAAGACTGCATCCGTAGTGACTGGTATAACCTCAGCTCTAGCCCATTTCAGAACCAGAGATTAGAGATCAACAGTTCACCTGGATTTGTCTCCTCTCACTGGGGTGTGGGTGCAGGGGTGAGATTGGGATGTAACTAAATTCAGTTCTACTTAGAGGTCCAAAATGACCAATGAGGTGTGTGTGTGTGTGTGTGTGTGTGTGTGTGTGTGTGTGGTGTTACAGCTGCAAATAAGAAATGCATTCTTTTTTTTTTTTTTTTGAGTCAGAGTCTTACTCTGTCGCCCAGACTGGAGTGCAGTGGCACACTCCCGGCCACCGCCTCCGACCTGCTGGGTTCAGGCAATACTTGCGCCTCAACCTTCCAAGTAGCTGGAACTACAGGCGCACGCTACCACGTCTGGCTAATTTTTTGATATATTGTAGAGATGAGGTCTCACCAAGTTGCCCAGGCTGGTCTTGAACCCCTGGGCTCAGGCAGTCCTCTCACCTCGGCCTCCCAAAGTGCTGGGATTACAGGCTGAGCCACCGCGCCTGGCCAAGAAATGCTTTCTTTAAAGTTTTTTTTTAACCTGCATCTTCTAATTTAGTCCTAACTGCTATTTATTAGCCATTTTAGAGATGACAACGAGTCACCAAAGGATCAAATAATTTGCTCAAAAAGAGCATTAGGGAAAGACCAATGCAGTGCATACAGAAGGTACTCAATACATATCACTGCCTGTCCAGGAGACTGCCTTGTTTTATTGTGTTGATTTTAGGAGCTCTTCCCACCTGAGGTTGCTACCCTCTGTGCAGGAGATTTCTCCTGCCTTCCTTGGATCCTGGGAGCCTGGGGGTGGGGGCTCTGGCCCTCTGCTTAAGGTAAGGGGAAAGGTAGGGCATGGGCACAAATAATACAGCAGCAGAAGGGGTAACAACAAATGAGTGGACGGGGGAAGAGATTACTTGCCTGAGTTGAGCTTCCAAATAGCCTCCATTGGCTGGTTGATGGGAGGCCTGGATACCTGAGCACTCAGGTGGGCTCGAGGGCCACTGTGAAAATATGCTCATGTGACTAGGAGCCAGGAATAAATCCTGTTGTCCTAGCCCCTTGATATATCAGCAGAGTGCTCAGTAGATGGCGGAAACCCTGGGACTTGATGCTGACCTTCAAGCCTAAAGTGCTGACCTTCAAGTGCCAAGAGACCCTGCAGTGATTGTAGAGCAGCGGTTGGAAACACAGGCTCTGGGTTCATGTGCCAGCCTCCCACTTAATGGATCCGTGACCTTGGCTTCCCTTCTCTGAGCCTTGGTTTTCTTACCAGTACAATGGGGAATAATGGCACCTACCCAAAGATTTTCGGAAGCATTAAATGACTGAATTGCGTACGATCGACAATGCCTGGTGCATAGTAAGTGCTCAACAAGCACAATCTATGATTAGGAAAGACCCTTCTGTCTGAGTTGTAGGATCATCACCTGTACAGTGAAAGGGGTTGGGTTAGATCTGCAATTTTCAGTTGTGGGAGCACTGCTCCCTGGGGAAGTTTTTGTTTTGTTTTGCGGGAGGGGCAAAACTATAGAAAATCAAACTCGGTAAAATATTCTGTGGTGTGGCTTGCAGAAGATTTGAATGTTTCCCCCAAAGGGGCATGAGTTTACATGATCGATTCACAGGATCTTAGGATCCTAAGATTCCCTCTGGCTCTGCCATTGTTCTGTTGCTCTGGGATTAACTTCTCAGTCCAGAAGGTGATGAAGTCTGGGGGAGTATCGTGCTGAATTTTTGGGGAGGCCCAAGGCCGAGCCTGGAAGCTCAAGCCTTGGTGCCCAGAGGTTATCTTGGGATGTATCCCAAGATACTGAGGGCCATAGATTGTCCTGCACCCAGCCTGTCCCTGGGGATTGGATTTGGGCGGAGGAGGGAGGAGAGGCCTTCGTGGGAGAGAGGCAGGCAGGGAAAACTCCTTGCCCATCATGTTTACTGAACTGCACTGAATTATGACTAAATGCCAAGATCTGGCTTCAGGCAATTGCCTAAATCATTTAGGGGTTGACAGGGAAGGGAGGGAGGGGACAGGGAGAGCTGGGGGGAGAATGTTCTTGTAATTCCTCAGTCTGAGGTACATTAAGGAGCCATAAGCCATGTCGAGAGCTTGAATTACATTAGAGAGATTATCCTGTTACAGTTCATAATCCTGGATAATATACCGTCTTGGAGCACACCTGCCTGTGATAAATCTCGCCCTGTAATGGCCTGACCCTGGGGACCCGGGATGCCAGGGCAGCTGGCAGGGGCTATCAGAATGGACATAGCCTCGGCAGAGGCACCTGTGAGCCCCATTGTCCTCCTGACTCATCTTTGTGCTCCTTACTCCTGCTCAGTCCAGGCAAAGTGGATGTAGCTGGGGCTTCAAGTTTCTCCATCCCGATTCAGGGTTTGTGACTCCCTAGGGCCCCTCCAACCTTAACTCCTTCCTCATGGCCCTACCTCCTGCTCTCATGGGATGGCCCATTTGTGTTCCTAGCTCCAGGCTCTTGTCTCTCTGAATGCTTTTTCCTTAATCTCTCTCAACCCAGCCTGGCATGTCGTGGTCCATGGAGACCTGACCGAGAACCCATGCTGACATCTTTCTTAGCTCCGGCTCAAGGCACTGATCCTCTGTCACGAATGAGTATGTCACCCACCACCTATGGTGTCAGCACATCTTTTCTGAGTCTCTGGCTCACCAGCCAGTACTGTGAAATCAGGAGCCATGACGACTGCCACAGCACTTAGCACAAACAAATAACTATCTAACTGGTTAATGGCAGAAGCAAGATTCGAACTCCAGTCGGCAGGCTGCAGAGTCTGTGGCCACTATGGAACGCTCTCTCTGACCTGAGAACTCTGTCCTGTGTCATTCATGGGCTCTGCCTCACTTTTTCCGAGCTGTCAAATCCTTCCTAGATTATATTTGTCTCATGTTGGGGAATACTGCAGACCAAAGGGATGACTCTCTCATGGTGTTGCTTAGGGTGGGGTGGTACCTCAGCCTTGCAGGTCCATCCTCAACCGTTTCAAGGGGTCCAGTCCACGGAGCATCTCATTAACACCCCTAGTTGTGTGGTCAGCTACTTCCTTGCCTGAACACTTTCTCCTTTCCAGCCCAGTTGCCAATTCCTGGGACGCCTGGTGGTAGCTGGTACCTGCCATGTGTCCCTACGTGACACTCCAAGCTTTAAACTCTGTGTTACTTGCTCGCCTCCCTTCCTCAACACATGCCATGTGTACCTTTACCTGAGGACATGTAAAGGGCACTTTTATGAGTCTCCTGAGATTAGCTATGCTACTGGGGCTTCAATCTTCAAGTCCAAGACATCATGATATAAAAGGAAGCTGTAGCCACCATGCATTGAGTGCTAAGTGCCAAACAACGGGATACACTTGTCTCCTGATTAATCTCACTTGCCCCATGCCAGTCTTGTGAGATAGGTGCTATACAACTTCTATTTTACAGGTGAGACAGCTGAGGTTTTGAGAGGGTAAATACTGTGCCACAGGTCCACACTGCAGAGGGCAGAGTTGGAATTTAAGCCCGTGCCTGCTAGTTCTGGAGCATGAGTGTTTAACCTTGGATGCCACACCAGCTTCTTGGGGTGAGTGCAAGCACCCCGGGCTGCCTGCCTCCCCCACCCTTCTCCATCCATTCCCATCCCTGCAATCTTCTCTAACACCCTCCTCCCCACCCTTCTGTTGCCAGATTCCTGTATTCCAAGTCCCTTGTGCCTCATGGATTCAGTCCCTCCCAGTGTACTTCCCCATCATTCAAACAGAGATGGGAACCACAGCAGTATAATCATCCACCCATCCATTCATTCCATCATTCATTCATGGAATCCTGGAATGTCAGAGCTAGAAGGGGCCTTAGAGATGATCTGGTCCAGTGGTTTTTAAATCGCAATGCGTTTTTCTTTCTTTTTTTTTTTTTGGAGTTGGAGTCTCACTCTGTTGCCAGGCTGGAGTACAGTGGCATACTCATGGCCACTGCAGCTTCGACCTACTGGGCTCAGGCAATCCTTCTACCTCAGCCTTCCAAGTAACTGGGACTACAGACATGCACCACCATGCCCAGCTAATTTTTTTTCTGAGTTATTGTAGAGATGAGTTCTCGCCAAGTTGCCCAGGCTGGTCTCCAACCCATGGGCTCAGACAATCCTCTCACCTCTGCCTTCCAAAGTGCTAGGATTATAGGTGTGAGTCACTGTGCCCGACCCGCAATGCATTTTTCAAAGAAAAGATTCTGTGGATTTTTATAAAGAGAAATCAGATCAATTAGCAGGGGTGGGAGTTGAGTAGACAGCTACCAGACTCTACCTTTTGGGCCCCACCTCCCCCACTGCAACCCCCTGCCCTATACTCCCAATGTTCAGCTGGGTAACAACTGCCTCCCATTCTTTCCACGGTGCACAGCAGAACACTGAGATTCAGGGATAAAAGTAGTTGCCCTGCTGGTCGAGGGCTGTTTGCCGACACCCAGTCCAGGAGAATCTGTTGCCTTTAGTCGCTAGCTGAGGGTTAACTCATTCTCCTCAAGCTCTGAGTCCACAGACCTGTGCCCTAAGCTCAGCTGCTACTTAATACTTACAAAGCTGCATGACCTTGGGCAAGTAACTCCTACAAACTTTATAGCCCTCCGTGTAGTTCTTCCTCTGAAAAATGGGGGAAATAATAAGACCTACCAGTTTTTAGTTTTCTATTGCTGTGTAACAAACCATTCCAAAACACAGTGGCTTAAAACAATCATTGTATTATCTCTCAGGTCTATGTGCTGGTTGGACTCAGTTGGGTGGTTCTTCTGTGGTCTAGCCTGCAGTTGCAGTAAGATGGTGACTGGGGCTGCAGTCATCTGGAGAACTGGTCAGTGTGCTGGGATGCCCGGGCCTCCCTTCTCCACATGGTTTTTCCAGCTGGCTAACCAGACTTTGTACATAGCAGCTCAGAGCTCCCAAGGGTGGAAGGTTCCAGGATTTCTTAAGACTTAGACCCAGAAGCAGCACGATTTCACATCTGCTACATTCTATTGATTAAAGATTCCAGGGGAAGAGAAATAAACTTCCCCTCTTAGTGGGGGAATGGAAAATAATTCATAGTTGTTTTTTTTTTTTTTTTTTGAGTTGGAGTTTCACTCTGTCGTCCAGACTGGAGTTCAGTGGCCGCTCCCGGCCACCGCAGCCTCGACCTGCTGGGCTCCAGGGATCCTTCCGCCTCAGCCTTCCAAGTAGCTGAAACTACAGGTGCATGCTACCATACCTGGCTAATTTTTTGATTTATTGTAGAGATGAGGTCTCACCAAGTTGCCCAGGCGGGTCTGGAACCCACGGGCTCAGGCAATTCACTCACCTCAGCCTCCCAAGGCGCGAGATTACAGGCTGAGCCACCAAGCTCGGCTCATAGTTGTTTTTAAACCACCACAGTCTGTGTGACCCTGAGCAAGAAAATTACTTAATCTTTCTAATTTTTCATCTGTGTCCTCATCTGTGAGGAATAAGTATATATCACTCTATGGAAAGGACTTAGAACAGTGCCTAGCACATCATAAGCACTCACATGTTCACTGGTGCTATTTTTATTTCTAACCCATATGCCTAGCTATGTGCTAGGTGGTGGGGGTGGGTGAAATGGAGTAATGAGTAATGGCAAACATAGTTTATACTCCTGATAATAAATAATCTAGTTCATGAGATAAAATTAACAAATGCAGAGATCAAAGTACTAATTCAAGGCATTGTGTAATTAAGGAGCCCATGAGAGGTACAGATAACATATACTTGAGGAAGTTGGAGGGCAAACAGATTGGATGTAGGGGCTGGGTGGCCGTGAAGGCTTCAAGGAGGGACAGGGCACCCATGAGGGGCAGAGTAGTGTAGTAGTTATGAGTATCAATTGTGGAGCCAAACTCTGTTTACAAATCTTTACTTTGCCACTTTCTGGATATGCCAGTGTCACCTTAGTTGCTTAGCATCTCTTTGCCTCAGTTTCCTTTCTTAAAACCTATCTATCTCATAGGCTCAAATGAAATGTTAATGGCTTATTTCCTATTAAGTGACTAGAACGGTGCTGGAAATGTGGTAAGTACTCAACAAAGTTTCATTAACCTCAAAATTCCCAAGGAAAGGAGACATTGGCTAGGTGAACAGGAGGGGGCAGAGCCTTCAGGTGGATGGAAACAGTGACTGCATGAGTCAAGGAGGAAGATGGGTGTGTCCTGGATGTGTCAGGGAGAGTGAGAGCCACTTTGCACGGGAGAAAATGCTCCTGGGTGGGGTGGGGCGGGGTAGGGGTAGCAGGAGTCAAGGCAGAGAGCAGAGTGAGGGGCAGACTTCAGGAGACTTGAATTCAGCTAGAGCAGTCTGGACTCAATCCTAACGGGCAAGCGGGAGCTACTGATGGTTTCTAACAAGACAGGGGTGCCATCTGTCATCTGGGCTGTGTCTTAGAAAGATACCCCTGGCAGTGGTGTGCTGGTGGGTGAAAGACAGGGAAATGGGTAGGAGGCCATTGCCACAATTTAGCCATGACATGGGGATGCCAGAATGAAGGTAGAGGGAAAGTGCCGGACCTGGATGCCTGGAGAGGGAATCACTGTAGGCTGTAGGGGAGCCTCCTACTACTCTTGCTTATATGACCTGCCATGACTGGCTGTTGGCTTTTGTCCTGGCTTCCTCACTTCTAGGCCAGCCTGGAAGGCTCATTCAGGGAGGCTCAGAGCATCAGGGAGGCACGGGGCCAGCTTCACTCCCAGAGAATGGCCTGGATCCCGCCTGGTCTTACCTGGACCAAAAGGAGCAATTCTGGGACCTTGTCTGTGGCCCACAACAGGCTGCAGGCCCAGAGTGGAAGGAGAGAGAGAGAGAGAGAGAGAGAGAGAGAGAGAGAGAGAGAGAGAGAGAGAGAGAGAGAGAGAGACTGTGAGTATGTGACAGAGGAAAGACCATATGTCTATTTTCTCTGAGGCTCAGCTGTCTCATCCAGTGAGTGAGAGAGCCAGTGGAAGAGAAGTAGGGTGAGATGGTCAGTTCCACATTAACAAATAAGTTGTCACAGGGCCCTCGTGTGAGTCAATTTTTCTAATTTTTTAGATATGTTCCTTTTCTCTCTCTCTAGATCTTTCCTTTTCCATGATTTTTTTTTTCTTTTCTTTTTTTTTTTGAGTTGGAGTCTCACTCTGTCACCCAGACTGGAGTGCAGTGGCCGCTCCCGGCCACCGCAGCCTCGACCTGCTGGGCTCCAGCGATCCTTCCGCCTCAGCCTTACAAGTAGCTGGAACCACAGGCGCACGCTACCATGCCTGGCTGATTTTTTAATTTATTGTAGAGATGAGGTCTCACCAAGTTGCCCAGGCGGGTCTCGAACCAACGGGCTCAGGCAATCCATTCACCTCAGCCTCCCAAAGTGCGGGATTACAGGCTGAGCCACCGAGCCGGCCCCATTATTTTTTTTCTTTCTCTTTCCTCCAGTCTTGCACACTTATGCAGTCTCAGGCCTGAGTATTCCCTGACAGTGAGGATGCTCCCTCCCTTCTGGTCAGAACCCTAGAAGGGTGTAACTCTCTCCCTCTCATCTCTGGTGAAACTTGCCTTGGAACCACCTCCTGCACAACAAACACTTAATGTGCCAGGTCCTGGGGGCTCTGAGACAAGCCTATCCTAGAATTCCCCTTGCGTCTAGAATCTGGAAGAGTGGATGGGAAGGGAATACCTTTGGCTTCATGTGAAGGAATAAAATACAGGACTGCCCATCTCCCTCGATGCTCTTTTCTGGCTTATCCTTGCTTGCTCCTGTTCATCTCTGCTCTTCTGTCTCCCTTTTTTTGGTGAGAAAAGTAGTGAAATTGGAGTCGGAGAAGCCTGGGTTCAAGTCTCAGCTCTGCCTCTTTCAAGGGTATGCGCAGCAATTTGCCCATCTCTCTGACAAAGGCTGCAACAAGCTCCATTGCTGGATTGTTGGAAGAACTAAGTGGCAAAATTCATCTGAATGTCCAGCAAAAGCATTTTCTCTTTCCCTCTTTCACCTTGTTTAGTTTCCCTCACCCCCTTTTCCTTTATTCATTGAGGAACTCTTTCCTGAGCCTTCACTGTGCTGGGACTATAGGAAAATGAGAGAGGCAAGAGTCCTGGTCTGGGCACTCCAGGAAACAAGGTTTCAGCGAGCACCTCCCAGTCCCTGCTTTTTTTTTTTCCTGTCTTTGTCCTGCAGGACATGGGAAGCCACCAAGTGACACGAGCTTGGACCTGTGCTTTAGCACTTGTGACCTGGGGGGTGTGGGTTATGGTGTGTTTTGGGGGGAGATGAGGCAGTGAGAACCCTGAGCACTATAGAACCTCGCCGGCCCAGTCCCCTTGCTCATTCTCCCCATCCTCCCCTCTCCCTCACCAACATGCTCTTCACTCTTCTTTCTCCCTCTCTTTCTCCTCCTCTCCTCTATTCCGCTCTCCCCTTCGGCTCCCCCTGCGGCTTGCCAGCTGCCAGGAGATGACATCTCCTTTCATGTTTGGGGCTGAGCACAGCTCTGAATGTTCGTTTGATTCCGTTAAGATAATAGCTGGTTCACTGTCAGATGCAGACTGATCAGTTAAAACCTTAATCACTGCCTGTCTCCTCACTCGGCACTTATTTTTTAAGAGATTAATCCCCTCAGCCCTGCTCCAGCTCACATTTGGCTTGGAAAAAAAAGCTAAGGTTTGTGTTATCCTTGTTATTATTATTGTTATTATTGTCATCCTTGTTACTCTGCATATTAACTCTCTCTCTGTCTGCCCTTTCAACTATTTCTGTCTTTCTTTTTTTTCTCTTCTGGTTTCTCAGTCTTCCCCCCAGCTCACTGTGTATTCTCTCTCTCTCTCTCATACACACACACACACACACACACACTCTCTCTCTCTCTCTCTCTCTCTCTCTCTCTCTCTCTTTCTTTCTCGTCTCTCTCTCCAGTGTGGCTCCCCAGATACAGTGTGAGATAGATTCAGATGTAGAAACAGTGTGAGCACAATAACTCCCTTATACTACCTCTGTACTTCCATGTGCACACCTGGGTGCTCTGGCCTCACAGCACAGGGACAGGACACAGGACACAGGCCGACCAGGGTGACTGGGAGTTGTGGCTCTGTGCCATGGGCAGAGTCCTATCTTTGAAGTCAGACACACTTGCCCTGAACCACCCTCAGATACTCAATAGCTCTGTGGCCTTGGAGAGGAGCCTTGCTGTCCTCATCTGTAAAATGGGCAAGAGAGCCAGGCTCGGTGGCTCAGCCTGTAATCCTGCGCTTTGGGAGGCTGAGGTGAGTGGATTGTCTGAGCCTGCGGGTTTGAGACCCGCCTGGGCAACTTGGCAAGCCTTCATCTCTACAATAAATTTAAAAAAATCAGCTGGGCATGGTAGTGCGTGCCTGTAATTCTGGCTACTTGGAAGGCTGAGGCGGCAGGATCGCCGGAGCCCAGCAATTCAAGGCTGCAGTGGCCAGGAGCGGCCACTGCACTCCAGTCTGGGCGACAGAGTGAGACTCCAACTTAAAAAAAAAAAAGGGCAAGAGAACACTCACTTCAGGGAGATTGTGAGCATGAACACAAGAAAACACGTGGGGTACCCACAGCAGGGCCTGCCCCAGAGCAGGGACTTAGTGCTGTTCTCCTTCCTTGTTCCTACCTCCCAGGTTCCATGGAGAGATCCTTTATAGAGGTTGCCCACTCTCTCCGTGAAGATGGGTCCCTCTCCGGGCCATTTTGCAGGCCTTTCTCACTTTATCTTTCCTATTTTTTATTACATTTTTCCCCTCTTCACTTTATTACTTCTCAGCAGACAAGTCTTACCCGGGATCAGGGAAGGATATTCTTGACGTTGACCTGTGAAGGCTGGATTTTCTAATTTGCAATCAAAGTTAGAATTTTACAGAGGAAATTAACCAGGGGACTGTCTAGTCCAAACCCTCGAAGTACTTTGAGAGAGTAAGGCTCAAGAGAGGTTGCCTTACCCTGGGCCACACAGCAAGTTATAGCAGGGTTGGAACTAGAATTCAGTCCTGCTTGCGTCCATCTCCCGCAGAGAATCGGTCAAGCAACTGACCAACATTTACTCAGCAGTTACTATGTGCCCAACCCAGAGCCGTTAGAGAGGACAACCAGGCTGTGCCACACTGAGTGTTACCCAGCATGGCAGAGTCCTATTTCTCATCCAGATGGTACCGTGGGCACAGGAAGGCTTTTTGCAAGGGGTGGGACAGGTAGAGTTTGGGACAGCAGGGCAGGGAAACAGAAATGAGTATCTAAGTCTACGGGGGACACCAGCCCCAGTCCTGGGATTGAGGGCATGCAGCACATCCTGGACTTAGTGCGATGAGCTTACAGGGCAGAAGCCATCTGTACACCTTGCTCCATCTCCTTGGAAGAAGAAAAATGAAGCATAAGGTGGTGTTTGCAGTTGTAGAGATTCATGTCAGGTAGGAGAAAGAACTTTCTGATCCTGAGGCATGGGAACAGGCAGCTGGAGAAGTCCAGCATCCTCAGCACTAGTTCCATTCCATTAAGGTCTTGGGTTCCGGAACTAGACTGCCTGAGTTTGAATCACCTGCTGGATGGATACCTTGGCTGAGCCACTTAGCATCTCTGGGACTCAGTTTTCTCCAAAATAGGATTAATGACAATATCTCTTAGCACTTTGTGACTGACACACAGTAATTGCCACCTAAGTGTTAGCCATGACTGTTTAGTAAAGATGTATTGAACATCTAAATGTGTCAGGCCCTACACCGGGTGCCAAACATGTAGTGCTGAACGAGACATGCTCCCTGCCTTCAATATACGCTCAGTCTAGTGGGGATGCAAGTCAACTCTTTTTTTGTCTGAGTCAGGGTCTCACTCTGTTGCCCAGTACAGTGGCATGATCACAGCTCACGGGAGCCTTGACCTCCTGGGCTCAGGTCATCCTCCCAACTCAGCCTCCCAAGTAGCTGGGATTACAGGTGCATGCCACCATGCCTGGCTAATCTTTTGTTTCTTTGTGGAGACAAGTTCTCGTTCTATTGTCTAGGCTTGTCTCAAACACTTGGGCTCAAGCAATCCTCCAACCTTGGCCTCCCAAGGTGCTGGGTTACAGGCATAAACCACCACACCTGGTTGCAAGTAAACTCTTATTTGTAGCCCAGCCCCAGGAGATGAGGGGCAGCTTCCTGGCAGAAGTACTTGTGAGTCCCATGAGGGTGTGACATTGCCTATTTTGTTCACCGCTGTGTCCCTAGTGCCTAGAACAGGACCTGGGCAGAGTGATGTCGTCCATCTTTGCTAATCAGCTAGATCAGCTAGATTAGCAAAGATGGACTAAAGGAATGGACAAGTGAAGAACCAGCCGCGCTCGATCCTAAAGGAGGTCCAGGGTGGACTGACGTCCCTTCCATGGGCCTCAGTCTTTTCTTGTGTGAAATGAAGTCTTGGATAGTGGTCCAAGAGTCCTCTGGCTATCTTAGGAATCCATGCTACTGACAGGTGGGATGGGAGATGGGAAGGATGAGGAGGATGGGGTAGGGGAATCCATGCCAATTGGTGGGTGCAGGGATGGGGACATGGGGAAGCTGAGCTGAGGGTGGATTCCACTTCTGCTTAGAGGCAGGAGGCTGGAAAGGGTTGGGGGGGTGCCTGAAACATCCCCCCTGCTGCCTACACCAGCAGGAGGTGGCTCGGGGTTAATGGCATGACATCCGGGCGGCAGTCTGCCCGATGGGCTTCTGATGCCTTTTCTAATTTGGTGAGCACTGAAGATTAGAAAGCAGGGAGAAGAGAGTTTTCCTCTCTCAGGTTATTATCCTGCCAACTCCCCTGGCGCCCAAGGGAGGGAGTCAGCCTGTTCCAGGAGAAAAGGAAGCAGGGCCTGGCATTCTGGATCGGGTGCCCCTGGGGAGCGGGGAGGGAGCCGGGGCTGGTGCAAATAAAATTGATGCTATTAATGGATCTGGTGCTGGTTGAAATGGGAGCAGCAGCCACCTTGGCAGCGGCAGAACTGGGGGTGGGGCGGAGAAGGGAAGGGGGCTTTCTGGAAGTAGAACTCACGATGTTGGGAGCTAAGGCCCTTGCTTGGGAGAGTCCCCAGATTTTATTTTCTTGAGAAAGAGGGGCAGCCTTACCGTACTGGGTCACTCTGTCCTTCCCCCCACCACGCCCCCAGCTCCCCAGGGAAAGACCTGTGCCTCTGGGCTGCAGGTCACCAGGATCCTGATCTAGAGAATTTCATCACACACCTGGACTGCTCCCATTACACCGGAGAAAAAGGAGAGAGAGAATGACTTGGCTGAGAAAGAAGAAAAGAGGGGAAGCAAAACTAAGAGGAAAAGGAGGGAGAAGATGGAGAGAAGGAAAGGTCACCCAAACTCCGGGCTCCAACCTGGTCTGAGCTGGGAGACAGGCAGGAAGAGACACAAGGGTTGGGACCCTGGGGGCTTAAGAGAGGGAACAGAGCACAACCACGTGCAGAGGAGTCCAGTCCTGCTGATGGTCTCAGAAGGAGGCCAATAATGTCAGAAAGACCAGAATGGGTTGCTTGGAGGCGAGTTCTCCAGATGGAGATGGAGGGGAGGGCTTCACAGGAGGTGCCTTCCATGATTAGGTCCCCACGGGTTCCAAAGGGAAGCTGGCACCCTGAGTCATGATCTCTTCTGAAGCTACCCACACTCTCATCCCTTTTTGCCAGCCATCGATCAGTCATCCTTGAAGCTCACATACTGCCCCCTCTGGGAAGCCCTCTTAGATTTCCCTTAGCCTGCTTTAGGAGCTCTGAGCTACCCAGACATTCTGTGCTGAGTCTGTTATTGCATCGAAACCCCTGTCTTTAAGCCTTGCTTGTCCTCTTGAAGGCAGTGACCTTGGCTTACTTATTTCTGCGACCCCAGGGTCTAGCACAAGGTTAGGCACATAGTCGGGGTCAGTATGCCTTCAATGAGTCTGATGGCATTTAAAAAAAATGCCATCAGCCTTTTCCTCTGTGCTGAGGGAAACACCACGACCAGCTTGAGGCTGAGGGTTTGGCTATCTGGAGCCAGAAAAAGGCCCTAGGATAGCTCTCCCAGCCAGAAAGAGCATCCGGGGAGGCCTGCCTCTGATGAGTAAAGTTCCACCTTTTGTCCATTCTTCTTAGGTTAAGGCTGAATGGTGTCATGAAAGGACACAGGCCTGGAGGCCAGAGATAATGAATTTTGTTTCTTCCTTGACCTACTAACCAATGAACTAGCTGATTAACCTTTGTCTGGGCACCACCTCTCTTTGGGCCTCAGTTTCCCCAATGTGCTGAGAATGTGAACAGGGTGCTTTCTCAGGTCTTGCTGGGAGTCTGTGGCCTATGTGGAAGTGTGCCTCTCCTGAGGTCATATCCCAGCCCCTGGAGAGCCTTCCCTACCCAGTCACAGTTGAAAGGACAGGGATAGGAAGAATGAGGGTGGGGTGGGGGCAGGGCTGCTGCAGAAGGAGCCTAGTGGAGAAAGAGCCTTGGGTGGGCAGGTGGGAGGGGAGCTTCAGTCCACGCTGCCCACTGAGCATCTGCCAGCCCTTGGGTGGGTAGCCACTAGAGTCTAGGCAACAGTGGCCCTGTAAGGCACTCTGTATCCAGTATTCTCTTTCCAGACCAGTGGTGTACCTAACGTATTAGACACCCTGAGTAAATCATTTTTAATCCTCCTATATGACAAAATTACCACCATAATCATAATGGCCAGAAAAAAATTAGACAGTGAAAATTTTCTTTCATTAAACATTGTATAATCATACCAGTAAACAGATAATACTATAGTAAAAATACAGTAATAAATACTAGTTAAAAATTGTAATTTTTAATTTTTGTGTGGGGTGGGTGGAGGAAGCACATGAAGAAATACTCCCAAAAGAGTAAACGCTGCCAGTTTCAGAGAATGATTTGCATAGAGAAATAACAGAATCCAAGTTGCTTGAGTCTGTTACTCTATCTTTGCAACCACTGTGTGTCATTGTTTATTTTTGAGTCTACTGTTTAAAGGCAGGGATGTGTAGAACTGCAGGAGTTGAGATAGGAACTGTGATTGAAGCCAGCGCTAATGATTCTGAATTGTTACAGACAGAATCTCAACATAAGGCGTGTAACTCAGTCTTGTGTGTTCCGGGCTGCCTGTATGTATAAGAGTTCTTCAAATGAGCTATCATGTCGTATGCGATCTTTCCTAAAGGATAAGTAATGGAGATGTGCTCATTTGAAACTCACATATATTTCATGAAACTCAACAGTCACTGCAGTAATTACTTAGAACATAGCACAACAGAAGATTTTTTTTTTTTTTTTACGAGGAGGAGTATTTTATCACTGATACAAAATTGCTGGTGCATGGTGATTATTTAAAAAAAGCAGATGACTTTTAGTAGATTGTATTATTGTTTTAAAATTCCCTACAGACGATGGACCCTTTCATTGCCTGTTCACACTGAATCACCCTTCCATCTCCATTCTCCACTGAGGTTTGCATATCTGCATCCCATGTTCTAGGAATTTTTTACCCCAAGCCCTTCTCATTTGAGACAAGTTAAGAAAACAGGCAAAGAGCAATATATATATACATACATATATATTATATATATTATATTATATATATTATATATGTATGTGTATATATATATCTTTTTTTGTTTCTTTTTTTTAATTTGGACCCTCAATCCATTGCCCAGGCTAGAGTGCAGTGGCATGCTCATGGCCACCCCAGCATTGACCTCCTGGGCTCAGGCGATCCTTTCACTTCAGCCTTCCAAGTAGCCAGAACTACAGTGTTACCACACCTGGGTAATTTTTTGATTTATTGTAGAGACAAGGTCCCACCAAGTTGCCCAGGCTGGTCTTGAACCCCTGGGATCAGGTAATCCTCTCACCTGGGCCTTCCCAAATGCTTAAGCCACTGGGCCTGGCCTAATATATTTTAATCATTGTTGTTGCTGTTGTTGTTACTTAATTACTGTAAAGGACATGTATTTGTCATCCTTTAAGCTCAAGCACTGTCTCCTCTGAGAAGCCCTCCTAATCTATTCCCAGTCTGTTTTAGGAGTCCTGCTCTGGGCTCCCCTAAGGCTCTGTACTGCTTCTGATATGACCTCTAAAACTCTGTCTCTGAGCTTGTTTGTTTTCTCTTGAAGGTAGTAACCTTGACTTACTTATTTGTATGTCTAGCATCTTTCTTTCTTCTTTTTTTTTTGAGTTAGAGTTTCACCCAAGCTGGAATGGCACACTCACCACCACCGCAGCTTCGACATGCTGGGCTCAGGCAATCCTTCCACCTCAGCCTTCCAAGTATTTGGAACTACAGGCGGGTGCCACCACACTCAGCTAGTTTTTTGATTTGTTGTAGAGATGAAGTCTCACCAAGTTGCCCAGGCCGGTCTCGAACCTGTGGGCTTAGGCAATCCTCTTGCCTCCGCCTCCCAAAGTGCTGAGATTATAGGCATGAGCCACCGCACTCAGTGCATCTTTCTTATATGTGGCGGGTGATATGGATGTTTTTCTTTGAATACATAGAACTTACTTGCCAGACTCAGGACACCAGGCTCCTGAACCCCCAGGGACCCAGTTGAGACTAGCAATTCTCAACCGGGAGTGGTTTGACTCCCTCCTCCCCAGGTCATTTGGTGATCTCTGGAGGTATTTTTGGTTATGACAGCTGGGGAAGAGGTGGGTGTGTGTTACCAGCATCTAGTGGATAGAGGTCCAGAATGCTGCTCAACTTCCTACAATCCACCAGATAGTCCCTACAATAAATTTATCCAGCCAGGCGCATGGCTCATGCCTGTAATCCCAGCACTTTGGGAGGCCGAGAAGAGAGGATTGCTTGAGCCCAGGAGTTTGAGATCAGCCTGGACAACACAGTGAGACCTTGTCTCTACAAGAAAATAAAAAAAATTAGCCTCGCTTGGTGATACCCACCTGTAGTCCCAGCTACTCGGGAGGCTGAGGTGAAAGGAGTGACTGAGCCCAGGAGGTTGAGGCTGCAGTTAGCACGGGTGATGAGGCTTGATTGTGCCACTGCACTCCAGTCTGGGCGACAGAGTGAGACTCTGACTCAAAACAAAACAAAACAAAACAAAAAAAGACTTATCCAAGCCCAAGTTTGAGAAGTCCTGCTCTAGAAGCCCAGCTTAGTTGTGAGATGTCCTGGCCATCTACTTTCCTTTTCCAAGTCCTTAAGACATAGTAGGAAGCCAGCAAGTAGCATGGCTGCCCTAAATGGCCCTACCTCCAGGGTCCCAGCCTTCTCATCTATGGGATGGGAAAGAGTGAGGGCTCCAGGGAACCAAGTTTTAACTTTCCTGCCTGGCCCTGATCACCGGGCACATGATCTAACTCCTTCCCCTCACAAGCCCCAGTTTCTTATTTCTAAGGTAGGATTTAATAATACCGACTTCACAGGCTTTAGTGAGTGCCAGCTGAAATAATGGCCCCAAAGGTAATTGCCATTGTGATTATCATGGGGTCAGAAATGTGGGACTTGGGGTGAAATACACAGGCCTAAGCCTTCCCATTCCTTTTCCCTTCAAAAGACGTCGTTTGTGTCAGTGGGGGGAGGGCAATACACCCTCTCGCTCCTCCCCACTCCATCCTTGCTCTCAAGGAATGGGAGGGGGAATGGGGAGTCCCACCGGAGTCCCGGGCCTGGGTCCCCGCGAGCAGTCGGCAGAAGAGCACGGGGTCTAGGAGGCCCTCGGGGGCGAGTGGCGGGCTCTGTCCCACCGGGGCCTGGAAGCCACCTCCCCAGACAGTAGCAATTATCGCAATCAAACAGTTGACACCAATTACGCACTGGGCCGGGAGGCGACAGCGGCTGCGCGGGCGCCTCGGCTTTGCATATCTTAATGCGGACTGACAGACGCTGACCCCGGGGCGCCGGCCTTGCCAGCTCTCAGCTGTTCCTGTGGCACCAATTTTCAGAGCCAAATTACTGCCAGGGCCGGCTTGTTTGTAGGATAGAACTGCATCCCCAAGGTAGAGCCGTTTGCGCCTCCGGGGTCCCTGGAATCTGTAGGGAAGAGCGCATGGGGAGCGACTGGGAAGGCCCTCCCCCGACGGCTGAGGGTGTGCAGCGGGCCTGGCGCTCTGGTCCTGCAAGAAGCGCCCACCAGCCCCCCCCACCCCGAGATCCCCTCGGTGGACCCACCGGGTTCTGTGTCCAGGGCGCCTGCAAGTTCTCCCTCTTCATCCTCCAACCCAGGTAGCTGAGAGGCCACCGGGAGGGGGTCTTGGAAGGAGTAAAGTTCCCTCCAGATGAAAGACAGTCCTGACGCTTTCGTCTTGGGAACTCAGCGATGCGTGTTTGTGGGTGTGCAGGAGCACCATTTGTGCACCTAGTGCAGGGCTGGAGGGGGGTGTGAGGATGGACGGGGTTTGCGTTTACACCTTAGTACCAGGCAGGGACCCGTAGAGTCTTAGCTTCCTGACCTGGAAGGCCTTCTAAGTTTAGAGGAAAATCATGAGTTGTCGCTTGATAAGGCCAGAGGTAAACCTGGTCCCGGCATAGTCAGGATTCGAATCCAGATCTTCAGGCAATGAGATAACCAAGGCAACATGCTTTGGCTTGCTTACATCTGACTTCAGCTCTGCTCCTCCTCACGGGGCTGCAGACTAGCATGGCCAGGCACCCTGAAAGCCTGCTGGGCAGTGAAGTAGAAATGGAACCAGCTGGGGGCTAGTCTTTCAAGTTCCCTGTTTACATGCAAGCGCAAGTCCTCAGTACACCTTTACCTCCCACTACCCCCCCACGCCAAGCCAGAAAGCATCTGAGATGGCAGTGCCTGGAGGTTCTGTAAGGTCTCAGGGCCTAGGGACCTCTCACACCTCCTCTTTCCTCCAGAACTGCCCTGTGCCCTGTGCCAGTCAGTCAGCCAGCATGCCAGTCACAGAGGACTGCATGAGAAGGGTCCCCTTGGCAGCTGATAGACTAGCCATTTGGGCCAGCAGCCTCCCAGCCACTCAGGGATGGGAAGGATCACCTTACAAGAGCGCTTTCTTAGAGGAAGAGTTTCCCTACTGTGATCCTGTCCTTCTGAGGTGCACATACACACATTCCCAGCTGGCCCTTCGCGCTTCTTATGGCACCCTCCAGCCTGCAAGCCCAATCCTTATCTCCATCTCCTCATCACCTCCATCCTATTTCCCAAGCTTGTGAAAAAATCTCTTTGGGAAAACTGAGCACTCCTCTCTCTCCCAAAAGGTGATGGAACCTTCCCATTATTCAAATGAAGAAACGGAGACTCAGCCGGGGCTTGGCGGGGGGGCCCAGAAGAGCTGAAACTGGGGCTGGGATTCTCTGGGGCCATCAAGTTCTGATGCGCCCCTGATGGAAGGACGCCGTCACGGCACTGAGTGGACACCTACTGCGTGCCGGGTAGGGCTCCGTCCTGCGGATGCCCATCCTCTGGCCCAGAGTGGTGCGGGGTGACTGCCTCACTTTCGAGACGCGGCCTGCAGACTCCATTTACGTCTCAGTCCCGCTCCCAGCCCCGGAGTCTCCGCCGAGAGCACCGTTTGCGCGCGG
>NW_007249753.1:357591-391629 GCF_000164805.1 Carlito syrichta | reverse complement strand
GCCGCCGCGCCCTGCCCCGAGCACCGCTGCTCGCCCACCCCCAGGGCCCCGGGCGACTTCAACCCGGCTTGTCACGATTCCGCGCTCGACCTGGAGGCTGAACGACGCCCCACGGCACAGACGGAGAACGTGTGTCGTGTCAGCAAGTGCATCGGCCTTTTAGGGCCGAGCAGGATTCCTGGGGATTAAGGATCAGACACAGGGAACCCTGTTCTCCCTCGCCGTCTTCCCCACCCCAGAACAAGAAAAAGAAAAATCTGTTGGAAATGCACTTTTCTCCTCCGCAGCAGCCCCCACCCCCCCAGCTCCTTCTTCTGCTTTCACCGACTCAAAAGAAAAATAAAATACATTCCAGGAACCAGGACGGCTGTGGAGCAAACTCAAACCAGAAAATGCTTAAAGATGTTTTAATGACTTAAACACAGGGGCCGGTTTGTGTCTAAAAGTTTCCACATTAAAAAAAAAAAGCAAATTCAATATTAAATATCCTCCCGCCCCCCTCTCCCCGCCCCTGCTGCCCCGCCTGGTTCCTGTAGCCTCCTGGGCCGCTGCACCTCCCGGTTTTCCTCCGCACCTCTGCTTTCAGCCGTGGGTTATTAGCACCCGGTGTGAACAGAGACCAGGCCCCTCCATAAAGTTTATATTCACATTCCAAAAACGAAAAAACAAGAAAAAGGGAGAAAAACAACACCCTAGGTACAGGCCCAACTGCTCCGGCAGGCAGAGGCTTCCCCACCCCCACCCCCAAGCTCAGGGCCAGAGGAACTGTTAACTAGCAGCTGACAGATTTTTACAGCAGGAATTAGACCCTCATTTGGCTCAGGATTAGCCCAAATCTTCCATCTCATTACAGCTCTGCCATGTTGGAGCCCCCTCCCTTTCTTGGAGTTGGGAAGTTACAGATAGGTCTTTGGGGTCCCAACAAGTATTCTCACTCTCTAAACAGGGGTTGGGTGGGGCAAGAGGATGGGGCCGATATAGGCAACTGGTGTGATTCGGGTTGGAGATGTTTGTCAGTGGTGGAGATGAGGTCATGTGGTGGAGAGACAGGTGCTGGTTTAGAGACTGGTCCTTCTCTCTATTAGTTCGAGGGATCCCAAACCTTGGGAATAGCAATCACGATTGGAGCATGTACTAAGCAGTTATCATACGCCAAGCTCTATAATGAGCCCTTTTACATTTAATCCTCATGGGAAACTCAGGGTGTGGGCAGTCTCTTTATCATCATTAAATTATATAGATGAGGCTGCTGAGGCTTAGAGGGTAGGTGACTTACCCAAGGACACAGCTGATAAGCAGGACAGCCAGGATTCAAGCCAGGACTGAGGGACTCTAGGGCTCTGTGACCCCATGTCATGCTACCTCTCCTGCCAAGACTGCAGTGGGTTCCTACGATGGAAAAATCTATCCCTAAGCTCTTGGGCTTCAGTTCACCCAGTGCTATGGTCTGGATGTTGGTGTTTCCCCATCTGTTGGAAGCTTTCAGAGGTGATTAGGTCATGAGGGTGGAGCTCTCATGAATGGGATTAGTTCCCTTATAAAGAGTCTTGAGAGAGCCCGGTTACCCCTTCCACTCCTTCAGCCATGCGAGGATGCAGCAAGAGGCATCCTCTTTGAAGCAGAGAGCAACCGCTCACCAGACACCAAATCTGTTGGCTCCTTGACCTTGGGCTTTTCAACCGCCAGGACTGTGAGCAATACATTTCTGTTTATACATCACCCAGTCCAAAGTATTTTGTTATAGCAGACTGAATGAACCGAGACACCTAATAACTGATTATCAGAAAGTTTAAACCCAAATTCCTGCTGGTATGGTTCTAACCATTTCCTGTTATCCATTCTGAGACAGAGACCAGTGCTTCACCCTGTCTTGTGCTGGGTCCACCCCCCTGGATTCAAGAGCCATTGTGATAGGACCTTGGTAGAGTGACTGGCTTCTCTCCCGTGCTTTCTAGACCCAATGGGAAACTTTAGTGGGTGTGATCTCCCCAGAGGGTAGCTAGGCATTTGCCAAGAGGTCTGGGAGAGAGGGGCGTGAACTTCCCTCGAATGGAATAGGGCTGGAGGAATCCACGTTCTTGGCAGCTGCCCACATGTTTGGCTTCTCTGCAGAGGCAACTCCAGCTGTTTATGGCCTCTTTTCCTTACGAAGATCAGCCTAGTGTGAGAAGAGGGGGTGGGGTTGAAGAGGCTTGTGACTGTGGTGAGGCCCTTTTCTCAGCTCAAGAGCACTCTTCATGAGACAGGCTGCCTCATGGATACAACTCGCCACTTGAGGGTCTGCCTAGAGTAGGAAATGTCTGGGAATTCTGGAGCTCTTCAAAATCCCTTCTTTTTTTTTTAAAGTGGAAATTTGAGGAAATTTTGAAGCATATGTAATACTTAGACTTTAAGTGCCCTTTACAAAGTTAAATCACTTTGTCAGTTTAGGAATGTAAAAATGTTTTATGTATAACTTGGTTTGCTCATAAAATCCTCATTTGGGTGTATTTAGAAATGTGAGGCCAGAGAAAGGGGAGTTGAAATTTGAGGGAAAATCTCCAACCCCGACTTAGAATAAGAAAGCAAATACAAGATATTTTATTAATTGAAAACACACACACACACACACACACACACACACACACACACACACACACACCCCTCCTCATGTGCTCATGTGACTAGGCAATGGTGTAATTCTGGAGGCTGGGTGTCAGAAGCTGCCCCCCTCTCAGAAAGGAGCCAGCTGGGGAACATGGCAGGGAGTAGGTGGATCAAACAGAGAGAAATGTGAAGGACAGGCAGACCCAGGGAGGACTGAGGTGAGTTTTTCTAGGGATTAGGAAGGAACAGGAATATGACTTGTACAAAGGTTAGGACAATTTCCTTATGGGTACGTCAGCCCATCACCAGCTGAGACTGAGGCTTCAATGCCTCCTTATATTAGTGAACCCTTGACTTCTCCTGTTCTTCCCTTGGAAAAGGGAGTCTCCCTGAAGTTCTCCAAGAGCACCAAAACTCAGTTCATTTCAACCGACACTTATTGGGAGCCTCCAGGAATACGAATGTGAATTACACTCAGACTTTGGCCCTTGGGAAAGCCAGATGTGGGCCACATCAGAGGACAACAACTGCTATTTATTAGCCATTTTCTTTGTCTCAGATGATATATTATCATATCAACATAGTTAATCTTCTTTACAACTCCATTTTACAGATGGGGAGATTGAGGCACAACTTGATTAAGTTACTCACTCAAGGTCGATGTGGATTTGAACCTAGGCATTCTTTTCCCCAAGTCTGTGTTCTTAACCACTCCAGTATTTTAAGCCCAGAAGTGTGCATCAGTGAGCATTGGGAAGGGCACTGTCCTTGATCTTGGGGGTCCAGAAAGGTTTCTTTAAAAAGATGACTCCTGGGCTGTGGCTCAGCCTGTAATCCCAGCACTTTGGGGAGCTGAGGTGAGTGGATTGCCTGAGCCTGCGAGATCGAGATCAAGCCTGGGCAACTTGGTGAGACCTCGAGAGCTTGTCTCTACAATAAATAAAAAGAAAATTAGCTGGGTGTGGTAGCACATGCCTGTAGTTCTGGCTACTTGGAAGGTTGAGGCAGAGGGATCGCTGGAGCCTAGCAAGTCGATGCTGGGGTGGCCATGAGTGTGCCATTGCACTCCAGCCTGGGTGACGGAGTAAGACTCCAACTCAAAAAAAAAAAAAAAAAGGCTACTGGGTAGCATCCACAGTCATGAGTGAGAACTGGAGAGGCAAAAGCAATTAGGAAGAACATTCCAGGGTGAGAGCAGGATGTCTGCCACCTATAAACCCTAGAACCACATGCCAAGAGATACAAGTTGGTTTGTTTTTTTTCCCCTGGATTTTCTAGAATATAAATAAAGTGCAGCTGGATGTGGTGGCTCACACCTGTAATCCCAGCACTTTGGGAGACAGAGATGAGAGGATTGCCTGAGTCCAGGGGTTCAAAACCTGGCGAGACCTCTTCTGTACAATAAATCAAGAAATTAGGCTGGGTGTGGTGGCTCAAGCCTGTAATCCCAGCACTTTGGCCTAGGTGAGGGGATTGCCTGAGCCCACAGGTTCGAGAACAGTCTGGGCGACTTGGCGGAACATGATCTCTACAATAAATCAGAAATTAGCCAGGTGTGGTAGCATGAGCATGTAGTTCCGGCTACTTGGAAGGCTGAGACAGAAGGATCGCCGGAGCCCAGCAGGTCCATGCTGGGGTGGCCATGAGTGTGCCAATACACTCCAGCCTGGGAGATGGAGAGAGACTCCAACTAAAAAAAAAAAAAAAATTAGCTGGGTATGGTGGCACGCACCTGTGGCTCCAGGTACTTGGAAGGCTGAGGTGGAAGGATCACCTGAGCCCAGCAGATCAAGGCTGCAGTGACAATGAGTGTGCCACTACATTCCAACCTGGGCAACAGAGTGAGACTCCTACTCAAAAAAAATATAAAAAAAATAAAAGAAGTGTGAGGTCTGAGGGAGCAGGAAAGGAGCCTGGAGAGAGGTAGAGGTAGGAGGAGGACCAGACCATATGGTGCATGGGCTTGCACCACACTTGGGATGGAAGGTCTCTTCTGTAAGTGATGAAGAACCCTCACGGGGTTTTATGTCAAGGAACGCTCTTAGACATTTTGCATTCTTCCTCGAATTCTCAGGTATAGGGGAGCACAGTGGAAAAATGACTGGACAGGGATGAGAGGGGAGGCAGGTATGCCAGTCAGAGTTGAATAAGAGAACTGAATGGGCTACTTGACATTGGGAATGAAGACATGATTTGAGTTAGACAAAAAAAAAAAGATATAACTTTTTATAGTCTGCCTTATTCCGCTGAAAACTTTTGACTTCATTTCTGACTTGCCCAATTCTCCCCAGATCGTTTCCTTATTTTTTTCCCACTTGATGTTCACCACTGGATAACACAACCCAGCTCACATCACCCACCTTCTTTTCCAAAAACTGACTTATTTTTTATAGCTGGGTGATCATGCAAGCCAGTTTGCTGGAGTCAGTCCTGATTACACCTGCTGTGTAATGATTAGTAGTATTCCCTTTCACTCTGCCAAGTCTTTTGGTTTGAGTTATGAGTTATAGGGTCACTATAGTTAAAACCCATATATGAAAAGCAATTGCAACAGAGACTTTAATCTAGATGGTAATAGATTTAAGTATAGGTATATTAAAATAATCTTATTTGCTCCTAATAATAACCCTGAGAATGGGCAGAATCAAGGTTATTAATACTCCTCTCCTTCCTTCCTTCCTTCCTTCCTCCCCTCTCTCTTCCTTCCTTCTCTTCCTCCTCCTTCTTCTTTTTGGTTAATACATGAAAAAAAGGAGATTCAAGTAGGTTAAATGACATGCTGAAGGTACACATGTAATAAGAAGGGTAGGACTTGAATCTTCTGCTACCTAGTCCAGTTACCTTCTGGATACACCCTAGGTCCCCTGCTATACTGTGGTAGATTAAAGATGGCCACATGTTTTCTGCTTCTTCTCCCATTGAAAGAGGAGTCTAACCTCTCTCCTTGAATTTAGGCTCCTCTTAGTGATTTGTTTAACCAACAGACAGTGAGAGAAGTGACATTCCAGGACTTCTGGAGCTAAGTCATAAGAAACCAAGTAGCTTCTAATCCTTGCTCTGGAGGAAGCCAGATACCCTGGCTGCCCTAAGTCTGCCATGTTGTAAAGAAGCCTAAGTTAGCCATGCGATGGTGAGAAAGAGAAAGAGAGAGATGTGTGGCCAATAGTGGTTTGCTGGTCAACTTTCTCTCTGAACAAAAACTGCCCTGGTTTACAGTATCTGTTGATTTCTGGGTCTAATGCGTCTCAATAGGGCCAATTTCAAACCACCAATAGTATAACAGCTGGCTTGCAAAAATTTTTGAGCATTTAACAATTGACTGTTGCAAACTTATACAAGCCAGCTTTAGCACACCACAGCTTCCTGGTTTTCAGTTATGTGAATCAACCCAGCTGAGATCCAGTTATTGTGAAGCAGAGAGGAGTTGTCTTTGCTGAGTTTCACCTAAATTGCACATTCATAAGCAAAATGCCTGATTGTTGTTGTTTTAAGCCTCTGTTTCACAATGCCTTGTTACCCAGGAATAGCTAGTCAGAAGATGTGGAAAGACAGATGTGCATGTCCTTGAAAAAAATAAAACTACTCTTGAAAATTCAGAGAGTCACTTCTCTCTCTGTTTTCTTTTCTGCTATTGAACTGATGAAATATTTGAGGTGGAATCTATTGTTTTTAGCTAAGCTGGAGCCTGAAGTGGTTCATGCCCTAGGTGGATGGTGGTACCATTCTCTGAGACATGGAGACTCAGAGGGGGAAAAAGCCAGGTTGAGAATGGGACGGATTAAGGTTGAGATAACAATGGGCTGTCTGAGTGAAGGTGTCAAGCAAAAAGGTTGAGTTAGATAGAGCTGAGTTATGATTTATAATACAGCTCAGTACCTAGGTTCTAACAATTAATTTACTTATGACAATTCCACTGTTCGTTTGGTATAAACCAGCAAAGCTTATCTTCAGCTCACATAACAGCTCCCCATCCTCAGCCTTCTCCTAACTTTTAGGTGCCACTTGTGTTCTTTTGCCTTCCCCAGGGAATGTGGATTTAAGTCTTATTCTCATTGTGAAATGGAAAGTTGTTTCTGAATGTATTTATTATCTATTGTCATGGAACAAATCACTCCCAAATTTAGCAGCTTAAACAACAAATAATATATCATAGTTTCTTTGGGTCAGAAATTTGGTGAGTGGCTTAACTGGGTCCTTCTGGTTAAGGGTTTCTCATGAGATTGCTGGCAAGATGGCAGCTGGGGCTATAGGCTTGACAGAGGCGGGAAGGTCCATCTCCAAGATGGCTCCCTCACAGCAGCTGCTGGCAGGAGGCCTCAGCTTCTGCACACGTGGGCTTTTCCATAGGGCTGCTTTTCTGTCTGCATGACATGGCAGCTGGCTTCCTCCAAAGTGAGAGAGGTGTGTGTGTGTGTGTGTGTGTGTGTGTGTGTGTGTGTGTGTGAGAGAGAGAGAGAGAGAGAGAGAGAGAGAGACTGGTTTCTCTCAGAGTGGGGGGGAGAGAGAAAAGAAGAAGAGGAAGAAGGGGGAGAGAGGAAGAAGAAGAGGAGGAGGAGGAGGAAGAAGAACAAGAAGAAGAAGAAGAAGTAGCTATTGCTGCTTCTGCTGCCACAATGCCTTTTGTGATTTGGTTAGAAGCCACACACTATCACTTTCAACATAATCTGTTTGCTTGTTTATTTGAGTTGGAGTCTCACCCTGTCACCCAGGCTGGAGTGCAGTGGCACGCTCACAGACCACAGCCTCCACCTGCTGGGCTCAGGAGGTCCTTCTGCCTCAGCTTTCCCAGTCACTGGAGCCACAGGTGCATGCTACCACACCTGGCTAATGTTTTGGTTTATTGTAGAGACGAGGTCTCGCCAAATTGCCCAGGCTGGTCTCGAACCTCTGGATTCAGGCAATCCTCTCACCTCTGCCTCTCAAAGTGCTGGGATTACAGGTATGAGCCACCATGCCCGGCTCAGCATATTCTGTTTATTAAAAGCAAGTCATTAAGTCCAACCCACACAAAAGGGAACAAAATCAGTTTACAACTTTTGAAGGGAGGAGTGTCATAATTTGTAGACTTTTTTTTTTTTTTTTGAGTTGGAGTCTGACTCTGTCACCCAGACTGGAGTGCAGTGGCTGCTCCCGGCCACCGCAGCCTCCACCTGCTGGGCTCTGGCAATCCTTCCGCCTCAACCTTCCAAGTAGCTGGAACTACAGGCGCGCGCAACCACACCCGGCTAATTTTTGATTTATTGTAGAGATGAGGTCTCGCCAAGTTGCCCAGGCGAGTCTCGAACCCACGGGCTCAGGCAATCCACTCACCTCAGCCTCTCAAACACTGTGATTATAGGTGAGCCACTGAGCCCGACCTTGTAGACATATTTTAACACCATCACACTTTTAAAAGAACTTTCAGTAGTAAATCAGGCGTATATCAAGGGCTGGAGGTGGGATGGGCAGGAGATCTACCTCCTAAATTCATACCATGTCACTTAGAGCACTTTTAAGATGGGCCCTGTACATGTAGATGATAATATTGTAAAATGCTACAGTGGAAAGGGAGCTCGGAGGGCTCTAGAGGTTACAAACATGATCATGGATCTAATCTATCCAGCAGATCTCTTTTGTTTGGTGAAATCTTGATTTTTAAAATTCTTTTTTTTTTTTGATTTGGAGTCTCACTCTGTAGCCCAGACTGGGTGCAGTGGCCGCTCCCGGCCACCGTAGCCTCAACCTGCCGGGCCCTGGCAATCCTTCCACCTCAGCCTTCCGAGTAGTTGGAATTACAGGCATGCGCTACCACGCCCGGCTGATTTTTTGATTTATTGTAGAGATGAGGTCTTGCTGCCCAGGCGGGTCTCGAATCCCCGGGGCTCAGGCAATTCACTCACCTCAGCCCCCCAAAGGCGCGGGATTATGCTTTTAGTATGAACATGTATGCTCCAATTTGCCTACTACTCCCTATTATCTGATACTGGCCAATTCACTCATTTGAGTGATTCACCGGACACCTGGGGATTCCAGAGTCCTTGAGCCCCTGGTTCTTATCCATCCCTCTCATTTCAGACGTCGGGAAACTGAGGCCCAGAGAAGAGATGTTGACCTGCCCAAGATCAAATGTTGAGCGAGTGACAGAGCTAGGTCCTGAACCCAGGTCTCCTGACTCCTCATTCAAAGCTCCTTCTGCGCCTCCGGCTTGCGTCCTGAGGTCTTATCAAAAGTGGCATCACTGTCTGCTCCTTCATGCTGGAGAGCATCCCCTCAGCTCCTCAGCTCACACTAATGCCCCTGCATCTCCATCTAGCATCAGATACGAGTGGGGAGAGGGATATCTTTTATCCACATATAAAGATCTGAAGATGAAAAAAGTTTAAGTACCACAGCCCTAGAGAAAACGAGTCAGAGAGTGAATGCTGGGAAAACATGAGGGGTGGGGAGCAGTGTGGTGTGAGAGAGAGACCCTGGAGGATATTTCAGTAGGTTAATAACCTAGGCTGTTGCCAAGTTGAAATTAGAAAGAGGAAGCCTCTGCCTTCCAAATGTGGAGGGGGGGGGACTAATCCTGTCCTTTGATAAATGGATGACATTCTAGAAAAATGAGACGCTCCGCCCCGGTGGCTGCAGGGGGACACTGGGCTGAGAGGCGGGGTGGGTAGGGGGCCTCTGGAGCCCCAGCAATGAGGTTAAGATGCAGAACTGTGAGGCATGAGTACATTAGCAGTGAAATTGCAGTCGCTGTGGCAGCTCTTTATTAAATAAGCCGCGATATATACAAATAGGTGGAGGTACTTGTCTTAGTTTGGAGTATTCTCCTGGCCCCGGTCTGTCCTGAGATCTGTCCCCCACTCTGCCTTCCTTGGGGTCCTTGCTAAGCAATTCCCCAAGACAGCTCTGCTGTCTTTCCCCTGGTCACTTATCATCCTCGGTTCTGACCTGGAATTATGTAGTCCTTGGCAGCTGCAGTTTCCACCACCCCTGCCTGGGTAATGCTTTCTAGGCTAGCTGTGGGCATGCAGGAAACCTCTCCTCCACTGCTTCCTCCTCTGTGTCCTTCATCTCTGGATAAGACCTGGATTGAAGAAGCAACCTGCTTTTTGTACATTTCAGGGCAAGGGCAGTGCTCCCTGAATCTCCTGGAAGAGGAATCCACAGTTTGGCCTGCTGGGAGATCCTGGGTGTGCTACCCCTCCTTAGCCCTCCAAGATATATTTTCTTTGATCTCTTAAATACATAAACTTCTATACCTGTAGATAACTCAGAGCTCAGGACTGGGCCAGAGCAAGCTTAAAACAAGTTTTATTCCCTACCCCTCTTCCCTGCCCCAATACAGTCCCCATTATCTCTACCCTCAAGTCTTAAATGTTGAGGGAAAGACCAGATATGATTTGATGGAGTGACATTCTGAAAGGAAAGATAGTCGAGGAGACTGGGAAAAGCTCTTGAAATCTAACTCACGTAATGCAATTGCAGGCTTGTCCTAATTCTCTCTTTCATTGTGGAAAAAAAAATTGAAGTTTTTGTTTTACATGCTGGGCAAAGACTGGGCACTGGGGATTTATTGAGAAAGAAGTATGATTCTGTTCTTCCAAGTGCTCTGTTTGGTAGTGTAGACTAATGATAATAATTAATAAGAGCTTATTAAAACCATTCTAGGATACTTTATGTGCATTACAACATGTGTATATGTATCACCTAATTCTCACAATGATCCCATGAGATAATTACTGTTACTATTCTCATTAAATAGGGAGGTTTAGTAACTTGCTCAAGGTCAGATAGCTAGTAAGTGGCAGAGCTGGGATTTGAACCCAGGGTTTTGAACCCAAGCTCTAGCTTCAGAATCTGTGCAATTAACAATCAAATTCCAATTGAGTGTCATATTGCTGGTGGGGGTGGGAGAGACTAGTATTAGAAAGAGATGCTAAAGGTACTCCAGACCCTAATGTATCAGCTAAAAAATCAAGTCTCTGAGAAGGTGAGTAACTTTTCCCCTGTTAGAATGACTAAATGAGTGTTGAACTCACAGTGCCCATTCTAGTGAGCCTTTCCCTTACTCCACAGCCGCTAGGAGTTCAGGAAGGCTTCCTGATCTCAGCGATGCATCTAGCAGGGGAAGGAAGGTCATTTCAGACAGAGACCCCAGCAGGAGCCCAAAGGAGACCCAAGGTTCCTGGTGGCTAGAGCACAGAGGATATGGGGGAAGGGAAGGAGAAGGGTGCAAAGTGGGTGGGGTCTGATGATAAAGGGCCTAGCCTGTTTTGCTAAGAAGACAAAGGGGAGTTATCAAGGACACCATGATCAAATGCACGTCACTGAAGCTCTCTCTGGCCACTGTGTGGAGGAGGGGAGGAAGGAGACATTGAAAGGGCTGGCATAGGAAGTCTCCAGGAATGCTCTGATGTTCAAAGGACATTTATAAACTAGTAAGAAGAGTGCGTAACAAGGACACACAGGAAGAAATAGAAAGTGCTCACAGGTCAGATCCCCAGCTTAAGTAAAGTTTTCAAAAAGAAAGCTAAAGAGAATAAATTGTTAGAACAAGTTGAGAAGCCTTGGACCGATGGGGTTTTACTAATAGATGATAGAGAGAATGAGAGCTTTTCAACCAGTGTTTTGCATTTGTCTTCACAAGAAGACTCTTTGGATTGAGGAATGTAAGGTAAACATTAATAGGAGAAGGGCGAGAGACTGTAAGACAGCGTCAAGGTGCTCTGAGCAAATTCAGATACCCGGGATCTTGAGCAGCGAGAGGCCCTGGGAAGGAGCTGGAGCAAACAACTACAGGAGGATGGGGATTCTGCAAACTTGACCTTGATCATGATCCCAAGATGAGGTTACTGAGAGTATGTTTGTATGGTCTCCCTGGCTCCAGTCTTTATTTTTCAAGTTACTTTAAAAAATAAGTTATATATCATTTAATAAAAACAAAACATGCAGATAGTTTCAAAAGTCAAACGATGCTAACAAAGCATATAACAAAACCCAGCAGTCTCTTTTTCCCTGGCCTGCTTCACTCCCCATGCTAGTGACTGGGCAGTCTCACCAGATACAACATTTACAACCTTTTTCGCTTTTTTTTTCTTTTAGTTTTTCAACATGTTCTGGTACTTCTAGATTTTAAAATAATGTGTATATAATGCTGTCTTTTGATTTATTCATTTTAGATGGTTTTGTAAACTTCCTCTGGTGAATATTAGCAGTCTTCTTCCCTTCGGAGTACATAGAAGACTGCACTGCCAAGCTCCCTCCCTGTTAGACAGGAACATGGACAGTTTCTGACCAATGAAATTAGAAGAGTAAGCCAGGTTCAGTGGCTCAGCCTGTAATCCCGCACCTTTGGGAGGCTGAGGTGAGTGGATTGCCTGAGCCCATGGGTTCAAGACCCGCCTGGGCAACTTGGCGAGACCTCATCTCTACAATAAATCAAAAAAATTAGCTGGGTGTGGTAGCCCGCGCCTGTAGTTACAGCTACTTGGAAGGCTGAGGCGGAAGGATTGCCGGAGCCCAGCAGATCGAGGCTGCAGTGGCCCACTGTACTCCAGTCTGGGTGACAGAGTGAGACTCCAACTCAAAAAAAAAAAGAAAGAAATTAGAAGAGCAAATGGTGAGCATCACTTCTAAGCTGAGACGGTAAAGGTTAATGCCTGCTTTTCTTTTTATTATTATTATTATTTTTTTAGTTGAGTCTCACTCTGTGGCCCAGGAGCGGCCACTGCAGTCTTGACCTGCTGGGCTCTGGCGATCCTTCCGCCTCAGCCTTCCAAGTAGCTGGAACTACAGGCGCGCGCTACCATGCCCGGTTAATTTTTTGATTTATTGTAGTGATGAGGTCTCGCCAAGTTGCCCAGGCAGGTCTCGAACCTGCGGGCTCAGGCAATCCACTCACCTCAGCCTCCCAAAGGCGTGGGATTACAGGCTGAGCCACCGAGCCCGGCCAATGCCTGTTTTTCTAATCTTTCTGTCCTGCTATGGGACTTAGGATACCATGTGTTCCAGATGGTGTAACTATAAGATGGTAGAGTGACTGACTGAATCCCTGAATGATCACATGGAGTAGAACCCCTGGAACCCATATGAGGAGTGTAGTGTAAAACATAAGCTTCTCTTATACACATATTTTGTCCTTTGGGTTTTGGAGTTGTTACTATTGAATAACTTAGTTAATCCTGAGTGATATACATCTTATTATGAGGAGTTTAGCTACTTAAACCCCTTCTCCAAACCTTTCTTACTCTTAATTACAACTCCATTTTTGGTTAAACCCTTTGTCACTGTTTTCAATTTAATGATTATGTAAAGATTATTCACTGCTGAGCTACATAGTATGTTATGATTAAATCTCTTCTGCTGTAAAATTGTTTGCTAGTTTAGTAATTAATTCATTTAAAAACTTCATTTTCTTTGATATTTGAACTAAATTCTCCTCATTCTTCAACAACTTTCTACAAAATGTGCCTTACTGCAGTTTTCCACTCTGACATATGTCATACAATTTATCAGTTCCAGTTTTCTTTTTTTTTTTTTCCTGGGGAGGGCTCCAAATTTCCCTTCAAACTTCTGTTCTAGAATGGACTGAAAGCCCTCTAGATCTACACAAATATTGTTGCCTGTTTTATGTTTCCCATGTTGTCTTCTTTTTTGGTTTAATTCCTCTTTTTGGTGTAGCACATCCTCTAGTAGATTTCTGAGAACAGATCAATGGATGATTTTTTTTTAGATTTTACATGTCTAAAAATGTCTTTTTACAGTCCTCGAGGTTGATAAATTGACAGGTTATAAAAGCTTAGGTTGAAAATAACCGTGGCAGAGACTCTTAACTAGCCACCAACTTCTTGGGCACACAGACTATACTTCCCAGCTTTCCTTGCAAATAAAATTTGACCATGTGATCATGTTCCCTTTAATGAAAAATTTAAAATTCCATACTTGGTCCATTTAAAAGCTTTTGAGCATGTTCCTCCATGCCTTTCCTCCTTCTGGCACTATGAAGAGAGACAATGAAAATGAAATGATAGGGGTTTGCAGAGCCATGAGATGCAAGGAACATCTGTTCCTGAATAACCACACAGAGAAGAACAATCTACCCAGGAATATTATGTGAGCTAAAAATAAACACTTGTTTGTAGCCAATGAAATTTTGGGATCTATTTGTTAGCAGCCTAACCTACTCTTACTAGTACAGAAAATGATTCTAGAAGTGGGATTATGCCATCACAAAAACTAAAATAAGTGGTCTTGGTTAAGGATGGGTGGTGAAGAAACAGATATAACAGGCTGGCGATGCCTATCACACTTGAAGAAAAGCATCTAGTGAAACTGATACCAGAGAACCTTTAATTTCCTACAGGGTTGTGCCTAGCATGGAAGAGGTTGGAGAAAGGCAGGTGGGGTTTTTTGTCAGCTACCTAATTCACTTAACGGGTTGTCACCAGGAAAAAGATGAGTACAGGTAAGAATTGGGCTATTTGCAAGCAGAGATAAAGGGTTGAAGAAATAGTTTCTGGACCCCACAGAGTAGGTGATAAGAACTGTATGAGTACTTGAGCCACAAAGACCAATGATGTCTTCTTAGTTAAATCAAGGGAGCCATTCCTGCAGCAGAGATCAGGTTAAGAATATTACCTCTCTACTAAGCTTCTTGCTACAGATGGTCTTACAGTAGTTGATATTTGACAGCTAGAGATTGTTGTGGAGCTGAAAAGATAAAAGAAAAACAAATACATAGATTTAAGGTTTCTGTTAAGGAAATTTAGGATGTGGTAACTAGCACATGTAACCAGTGGGAAGCAAATAAATCAGAAATCTATTTGAAGGAAGAAATGGAATTCCCCAAGAAACCACAAATATGGCCTTAAAAAATTTCAAAATAACACTTGACTTCCAAGTGTCCATGAATAACAAATGTGTTGTGAAAGCAGTGGGACCCCCAAAAAGAGGGGTACTAGTACTAACCTCTTCAGATATGGCCACAGGAGATAATAGACAAGGGAGAATGTCTCAGAAGGCGGAGCAGGGGCTGTCAAAGACAGAGTGGTTCCTCCCAGAGGGAAGATACAGAGTTTATTGCAGTAACACCCTCCACTGCCAAGGCAGGGGATCGTCACAATACTTGCCTAGCAGGATTCTGTAATTGTTATGGACCAGGCACTGCCTGCGTTTCCCAATCTTAATTGCAATCATACTACACATTGGGAGCGACAGGGGTGGGGGAGTGAAGCACAGTTCATAAGTCTTTGCACCAGGAGAAATTCCATCAGACTTGTTGGAAAGGACTGCATATCACTAGAAGTCCCGGACATTGAGTGGAATGCAGAAGCTAGATAGGCCTTTGCTTTGCCTCTCTTGGATAGAGATTGAGTGTTCTATGTGTGGCAAGATGGCCATGCACACCCCTGACTGTGGAAGCAACTGCTGACTGGACACCCAAATCTGTTCTTTCTTCTTCCTGAACACACAGATAAGTTTATATTCTCCAGTTTCCCTCATTGGGAGGTGTAGCCACGTGACCAAATTCTCTCCAGTGAAATGTGAATGGAAATGACATGTGCCAATTTCAGAATGGGCCCGTAAAGACTTCCTCTATGCAGTCAGTCCTCTGTGCTCTTTCCTGTTCTACTGGTTGGCTTACAGTCCTCTGTGCTCTTTCCTGTTCTACTGGTTGGCTTACAGACATGACAAGAAGGCTCCAGGACAAGTGTCCTAACCTGGAGTCCCCAGACCCTAAATTCAGGGGAGTCTATGAATTTGGATGGGAAAAGTACATCTTTATTTTCCTCAAACTGGAGTTTAGTATTTATTTCTATTACGAATGTCAACAAAAACTGACAGTAGTATTAGCAGTAGCTGTGCCATTCTCACCAGCAGAAATCCCAGATATTTTCATATCACATTACAGTTGTTGCAGCTATCTCAAAATATCATTACATTCATCACATCTTGGAAATTACGGCAGTTATTAGACATGCCACTAGACTGCACATAATTGCAGTCTTCCTGTTGATAGACAGCCATGCAACACAACTGGCCGACTCTGAGCAGAGGAGGCATTCAGCCACCAAAAGGGAAGTCACATGTACTCACAATCTATGTTGCTTTCCAGCAGTCCTTGCCTTCAGTTGTTGGTCATTTAGTTCATGGAGGTAGGAGCATTGTTTGTTAGAGGTCTGCAAAACTGGATGATTCAACTAAAAATTCTTAACTCTCTTCTTAATATTGAGAGACATGCAGGGCACAAGTGTAGTCAGTCTCCATGCTGATATGTCTTTAAAAAAAATAAATGTAGCTTTAGCTCACCTATGATTTAGATGTATTGTTTTACTATCTATTGAATTGACACAGAAACACATTCATTACTATGGCACAGAGGTCATTATGTATTTTGATAGTTGTATGTCCATGTAATTGGTTTGCTTTGTACTATTATGTGTTTTGTTTTATGGATTTGAAAATATTCTGAGGAGGAGTTCACCAGATAGTAAAAGAGTTCTAAGGTCTAGGGCCCCCAAAAGATAGGAGAGAACCTTGGGTATGACCAAGCCTCAAGGTGGAAGGAGCTTGTGTCTCATGGAGGAGAGCCTGCCTCTTGCCTGAACATCCAATCCATCCAGGACTCATTTGTGAACAAAACCAAACCTCTAATGTGTTAATTTGGGAGCTTATCTTCCCTAACGCATAGACTGATCCATTGGTTTGTAGTTTTTGTTGTCACTTTTGAGAAGTCCAATGCCATACTGATATTTGTTCTTCTGTGTCTTCCTTATATAACTCTCACTCCCCCCACCTGCCAATTTTTAAAAATGATTTTTTACTTTCTCCTTTTTTTTTTTTTTAATTTCACATGTCGTGCCCTAGAGTGGGCCTTTTCTCCCACTTTAGGGAGAAATTATGCTGGGCCCTCAGTGGGTCTTTTCAGTCTGGGGCCTCATATCTTCAGTCTAGGAAATTTTATTATCTTGTAGGCAATGTTCTTGTTAGCTATTGCTAACATTGTAGCAAATCACCCCCAAACTTAAGTGACTTAACACTAAAACAATCACTTTATAATCTCTCACAGATGTTGGAAAAGCTTAGCTAGGTGGTTCCCTGTTGTGAGAGCATAGTCAGATGATACCTGGATCTGGGACTAGAGCAGCTAGGGCCTTATTGGACATCTCTTCCTCTTGTCAGGGCATCCTATGTGATCTCTCCACATGACCTCCTTTAGGCTTCCTCACAGTATGGAAGCCTCAGGCAATCAAACAGCTTCTACAGTGGCTCAGGGCTCCAGGGCAATTCTTCCAGCAAACACAACAGAAAGAACATTGTCTTTGATGACCTAGCTTCCGAAGTCACACAGTCTCCCTTCTACTATACTGTGTTGGTGAATATCCAGCCACCAAAATCTTTTAGAATTCAAGGGTAAGGAAATTAGACACCATTATTTGATGAGGACATAGCAAGATTGTAGAAAAGCATGTGGTTTAAGAGATATTGTTACAGCCTTCTTTGGAAAATACCATCTGCTAATAGCATTTTTGATCCTCTGGACTAATCCTCTAATTTTCTTACCTATTTTCTCTTATCATCCCTCACTTTATCTTTTTGTTCTACTTTCTAGGAGATTTCATCAACTTTATCATCCAACTCTACTGACTTTTAAATTTTGAGTCTCGTTTTAAATTTGTTCTGATCCTCTTTATTTTAAAAAATATTGCATTCTGTTTTCATTTCATGAATACAATATCTTCTATTGTCTTTCTAGATCTATTCATTATAATTTCTTTGAGCTGCTTTGCCTTCTACAATTGCCTCTTTTCTCCATGAGTTATTTTTCTCCCCCTGTTCATTGTTTTTCTATAATGCTCAGAGCTTTTCCCAAATATTTGATTGTTCTTAGATGTTTTTGATTAGAAGTGCACGAATGGGCTTGTGGACTGGGAAATCTTAATAAAGTGGCCAGTCAGTTGCTTTCACTGGGATTTCCAAAAGTCAGTGTTTCTTGGTCATTTATCTGGGGTCGTTTGGTTTCTTCCAAGAAGGCTCCTTCCCATCTCCTCTGGGAGAACCTTGCTGCTGGTGTCTGGGGCTGAGTGGGGAAGGATTAGGGAGTTTCAACACGTACACTCTACTTTGATGTTTCTGGGCCATTTGATGTTCCCATTTTGGGCTCTTCCTGGTTCACATATTTCATAAACCCATAACTCCAGAACAAACTTCAGGGCTCCCAAAAGATTGGGAAGGTATGATTGCCTTATTGAAGAAGGAGGAGTTGAGTCCCTAGAGTTGTCTCACTACTTATGCAAGGGTAATCCTGGTGCTTGGCCCTCGGCCTCACTTCTGCTTTCTGCAGTATCTGGTGCCTCTCATTTCTGAATTTTTCCTGTTTGCTGTAGCCAATAGGTTTTCCTCTCCTTGATACCTTCTGCAGACTTTGGGGTTTGCTATTACTCCTTCTTGCTAGCTTGTACACCATTGTGCCATTTGCTGTCTGTTTCTTATTGTACTTCAGGGGTTCAGATGTCGTCTAGTTCCGTGGAAGATGGAGTTGTGCTTCTCTTTCTTTCTTTCTTTTACTTTGGAGACGGGGGAAAAACTTGAAATTTTTCCATACTTCCAATGTCAGAGTAAGTTTTACTTGATGGGTGCCTCACAGGCCCCATGCTTAGAAGGGCTCCACACTTGGTTTAATGCTCTGTTGGCTACCATCTTGAAATTCATGCTTGTTTTTGAAAAAGGGCCCCACATTTTCATTTTACACTGGCAAATTGTAAGCAGTCTTTTTCACTGTTGATCTCCTCAATCTATCTTCCACATGTCTAAGTGATATTTTGAAACAGCGACCTAATCATCTCATGTTCTTGCTCGAAAGACTTCGGGGCCCCATAACCTTCAGGATAAAGTCCAAGCTCCTGGTACTGTATCCAAGTCACTGCTAGTGCCCAAATGAACCACAGTTGGGTCTAATAATTAGCCTCTGTTTCCATTTTACCTCCCTATGATCCAAAGGGCCCTCTTTAAAAGATGAGCTGGGTCATGTTACACCCTTATTCAAATCTCTTTACACTTCGAGTATAGTCCAAGTCCTCATTCAGGCTCTCAAGGCTCTCAGGCCCATCACTCACTCCACTCTGGTCTCACTGGCTCCCTTATTATTTCTTCCTGTTCTGTTTGGAAAATTGTCCTTCCAGAAAACTTCACTCTTTTCCCTTCTGCAAGCCTCTACTCAAATGTTCCCTTCTCAAAGGGGCTTCAAGACCAATTCCATCTAACTCCCATTGCTCTCTGTCTCTTTGCCCAGCTTTTCTTAATATCATTGGTCACACAATAATTATAATTGCTTGTTTCTTTTTTTAAATTTTATATTTGAGTTGAAGTCTCACTCAGACTGGAGTGCAGTGGCATACTACTGGCCACCGCAGCCTCGACCTGCTGGTTTCCAGCGATCCTCCTGCTCAGCCTTCCAAATAGTTGGAACTACAGGCACGCGCTACCATGCCCAGCTAATTTTTTGATTTATTGTAGAGATGAGGTCTTGCCGAGTTGCCCAGGCGGGTCTTGAACCGGTGGGCTCAGGCAATTCACTCACCTGGGTCTCCCAAAGCATGGGATTACAGGCTGAGCCACCGAGTCCAGCCAATTGCTTATTTCTTAATTATTTGTCCTTCTCATAAAGGCAGGGCTTTTGCTTGTTGACTGCTTTATGCCCAGCACCTTACTCACTAAATATTTTAAAAATAAAAGCATTAATATTTTTTGAATAGATACAGTTCAGGAAATAAGCAGTAATCTTTACCACTAGTTAGGATACACAAGGCAGCAGAGCCTCAACAGAAATCTATTTGGATTGGAAGAAGTTCTGTGTGAGTATATGATGGCAGGTGAAAAGAATGGGTTTACCTGATGGGGCTTCCTGTGTGGTGTTGGAGCTATCTTCTCTGATGTCCCCTGGGGCTGTGTTAGGTGTTCTCTTCTCTGGGACTCAAGAAGAAAACCCCTTGTGAACAGATCATACCTGTTTACCTGTTCATATTCCTATTATATTAGAAACACATGCTGATTAGAGACTATTTCTTTTTCTTTTTTCAGTTGGAGTCTCACTCTGTTGCCCAGGCTGGAGTGCAGTGGCACACTCCTGGCCAATGCAACCTCCACCTGCTGGGCTCAGGCAATCCTTCCGCCTCAGCCTTCCAAGTACCCAGCATTACAGGTGCACACAACCATGCCCAGCTAATCATTTATTTATTTATTATAGAGACAAGGTCTCACCACGTTGCCCAGACTGGTCTCGAACCCATGGGCTCAGGCAATTCTCTTGCCTCGGCCTCCCAAAGTACTGGAATTATAGGCTTGAGCCACTGCGCCTGGCTATTTCTTATTCAACCCTGTTTTCCTAGAGCCTAGAAGGATATTTACACATAGGAGGTGCTCAGTAAGTGTGAAATGATAATGAATGAATAAAGCAATTCCAAAAACACAAATCGCACCAGGAGCAGAAGAAAACACTGAGAGAAGTTATTTTATTTTAATTTAATTTTTTTTGAGTCAGAGTCTCACTCTGTCACCCAGGCTGGAAAGGAGTGGCACGATCATGGCTCACTACAGCCTCGATCTCCTGGGCTCAGGAGATCCTCCCACCTCAGTCTCCCCAGTAGCTGGAGCTACAAATGTCTAGCACCACGCTTGACTCATTTTTTGATTTTTTGTAGAGATGGGGTCTCACGATATTGCCCAGGCTGGCCTCAAACTCCCTGGCTCAGGCAATCCTCCTGCTTTGGCCTCCCAAAAAGTACTGGGATTATAGGCATGAGCCACCATGCCTGGCCTTGATTATTTAGAATTATCTTAAGACTGAGGCTGAATGACATGACTCTTAACGAGTCCTTAAATGTATCAGCAAAAGCAGTTCAGATTCTTACAGTGGAAAGTTCAGATTGTCAGTTGGCAGAGGACAGCGTAACGAAGAGAATGGTAGAGGTCAGATGGAGTCAGAGGTCAGAGGCTCCTATAGCTGGTGACAGGTGATGGTGGCTTGGACAAGGAAGGTGGGGGGGGAGGTGATGACACAGTTGGATTTTGGATACAGTTGGAAGTAGAGCCAATGCGATGTGCTGATGAATTGCATTTGGGATGCGGAGAAAGAGATGAATCAAGGATGACTGCAGAGTTTTCGACCTCAGCCACTCTGCAAAGTGTTGGCCATTCATGGAGAAATGGAAGGACCACAGTTGCAAAACAAGAGTTCATTCAGAGCTGGTAGGTCTGGGGCATGTGAGTGGAGGTGTGGCAAAGGCAAGATACTGTAGGTGGGAAGGCAGATATCAAACCTGGGCTGGAGGTATACATTTGAGAGTCAGTTTTTAAAACCATGAGACCAGATGACATCACTCTACTGGGTTCAGTAATGCCCCCCCCAAACTATGTCTACTGGGAACCTGTGAATATGATCTTATTGGAAATAGGGTTTTTGCAGATATAATCAGGTAAAGATGAGGTCATACTGGATTAGAGTGTGCCCTAACCCAATGCAAGTGGTCTTTAGAAGAAGAAAGAAATTTGGACACAGACACACACAGAGGGAAGCTAGCCATGTAGAGGCAGACACAGAGGTTAGAGTTATGCTTCTGCAGACAGGATTGCCAAGAATTGCCAACCACCACCAGCAGCTGGAACAGGCAAGGGGGAATTAATTTTCTCTAGAGCCTTCAGAGGGAGCATGGTAACTTGATCTCAGACTTCTGATCTCCAGAACTATGAGAGAATACATTTGTGCTATTATTATTTTTATTTTAAAATTTGAGTCAGTGTCTCACTCTGTTGCCCAGCCTGGAATGTGGTGGCACAATCACAGTTCACCATAGCCTCGACCTTTTGGGCTCGGGCAATCCTTCCATCTCAGCCTCCTGAGCAGCTGGGACTATAGGCATGTGCCACCACACATAGCTTTTTTTTTTTTAGTAGAGATGAAGTCATTTCTGATATTTTTAAGCCTCTCAGTATGTGGTACCCTGTTATAGCAGCCCTAGGAAACTATTATAGTCACCAAGGGCCTTCTGTAGATAGTGAGCTGATGAGTCCAAGGATGCCTAACCTTCCTCTAGAGGTTAGGAAGAGGAGGATGACCCTACAAGAGAGATGAAAAAGGCACAGTTAAGCAGGCAGAAGGAAAACTAGGAGAGTGCAATGGTCCTTAGCCAGTGCAAGCAAAGTATTTCAAGAAGAAAGCAAGCCAAAGATGCTCCGTGATGAGAATAATGACTGAGAACTGACCTTGGACTTGGCCATGTGTAGATCATGGTGACCTTAACTAGCCCAGTTTCAGTGGAATGACCGGAATGAATTAGAGAATGGGAAGTGAAGAGTTGCAGATAACAAGTAGACAATAACTACCATTGTCCTTGATATTCTGGTTTTGTTTGTTTGTTTGTTTTGAGTTGGAGTCTCACTCTGTCACCCAAGCTGGAGTGCAGTGGCGTGCTCACAGCCACCACAGCCTCGACCTGCTGGGCTCAGGATTCTTTTGCCTCAGTCTTCCAGGTAGCTGGAACTATAGGTGGGAGCCACCACGCCCAGTTAATTTTTTGATTTACTGTAGAGATGAGGTCTCACCAAGTTGCCCAGGCTGGTCTTGAACCTGTGGGCTAAGGCAATCCTCTTGCCTCTGTCTCCCAAAGTGCTGGGATTACAGGTATGAGCCACCACTGCCCGTCAGTTTTCCACATTTTATTTTATTTTATTTTATTTTTGAGGTGGAGTCTCACTCTGTCACCCAGGCTGGAGAGCAGTGGCACGCTCATGGCCACCCCAATGTTGACCTGCTGGACTCCGGCTATCCTTCCGCCTCAACTTTCCAAGTAGCTGGAATGGCAGGTGCATACTACCACATCTGGCTAATTTTTGATTTATTGTAGAGAGGAGGTCTTGCCAAGTTGCTGGGGCTGGTCTTGAACCCGCGGGCTCAGGCAATCCACTCACCTCAGCCTCCCAAAGTGCTGGGATTACAGACTGAGCCACCGGGCCTGACCAGTTTTCCACCTTTTAAAGAAAAACCTCATGCCCCAAAGCATCAAGATGGGAGACTGAGGGAACCATAGAATCTCTGCCCTCTTACTGGGGAGCAAGCTCTGTTTCTTCATGTCTTTAGCTCTGACTCAGTGGATGCAGGCTGAGGACAAAGGTAGTGCTGCATTCCCGGCCCCCTCCAACCTCTTGCTTGGCTACTCAGGCACTCTCCAATTGTCATCATGGAGGAAGCAGTCATCTCCACTGACAACTGTCTTCAAGGCTTAACTCTTCCATAGCTCCTCAAAACCCAAGGCTGAAGCCAAGTCCCAGCTGCGATCTTGGAGCAGGTCAAGGGCCTCCTGCAAGGCCACACCCACGCACAAGCTCATGAGCTTGTGGCCTAAGGGATTTACTGACTCGCTCTCCAAGCCCTTGCCAGAAGAATCCCTGTACATCTATATTCACAATGAAGAGAGCCATGTCCCTGGCCAGGTAGTGATATCCCTAATGATATTAATTATGGAAAGTGACAAGTCCTTTCTATCACCCTTATTTAAGTGAAAACTTATTTAGCCAATTATTGTCTTTCTCTTGTGTCTACTGCAAGCATGGGAAGGATCTATTTTAACTGAGAATATATTTTCTACCTTTCATTCTACTCCCATTTGAGTTTTCCCAGGTCTTGATTTTATGGTTGAGGGTCTTGGTGGTCTTTCAGTTATGGCTGCCTAAATTACCTAGGGAGCACCATGGTTCTTGGATCTTTTTCTATAGTGTCCAGGTTCCAGTGGGCCATGAAGCCGATCCTCCTGAGTTCAATTTCCACAAACAAACCTACTGGGATATTGATGGCTTTGTGTTGCCTCTATGTATCATTTGGAGAATTGACAAAGTTACAATATGAGCCTTACCTTTTGTGAACACAGTATAACTCTACATTTTCTAAGGTCTTTAAATTCCCTCAACAATGTTTTGTTGTACAGTGTCTTGTCTATTTTTCATTAGATTTATCCTCAGGCATTTGATTTTTGCTACTATCGTAAATTATATTTTTACAAGGAATTTTACAAGGAATTTTACTGGTGAAGGGCAGTGTAGGAAGGAGAGCCTCTGTAATACCTAGCCTTAATCTTTTTTTTTTTTTAAACAGCTTTATTGAGATAAAATTCACATACCATGCAATTCACCCATTTAAAGGATACAATCCAATGGCTTTTAGAATATTTACAGATATGTATAACCATCATCACGGTCAATTTTAGAATACTTTCACCACCTCAAAAAGAAGTCCTACACTCTTTAGCTATTACCCATCTGTTGCTATGGTCTGAATACTATGGTCTGAATCTGTTGCTATGGTCTGAATGAATGAACTCCTCAAATTCATATGTTGAAATCCTAAGCCTCAGGAGGATGGTATTAGGAGGTGGAGCCTTCTAGGGTGTCATTAAGTCATAACAGCAGGGTGTCATGAATGGTATTAGTGTCCTTATAAGAGAGGCCCCAGAGAGTTTTGCCTCTTCTACCATGGGAGGATACAATGAGAAGGCTCCATCTGTGAGGTAGTGAACCCTCACTAGACATAAAATCTGCTGGTCCCTTGATCCTGGAATTCCTAACCTCTAGAACTGTGAGAAATAAATTTCTGTTGCCTACAAGCCACCTAGTATATGGTATTTTATTACCATTCAGCAACCTGAATGAACTAAGACAGCATTGTTTTGCTTTTATTTTTTAAATAATTTTACTGCTTTTTGTTGCTGGCATAGAGAAATATAATTTATTTTAGTATGTCAACCTTGTATTCAGAGACTTGGCTAAATTCACCTATTCATTCTAGTAGTTTGTAGATTATTTTGGATTTTCTATGTACACAATCGTGTCATTGAGGAATAATTATATTTCTATTCTTCTCTTTCCAATCCTTAAGTCTCTTATTTCTCTTTCTGGTCTCAGTGACTTGGCTAAGAAGTCTAATACAATGTTGAATAGAAGTGTTGGTACTGGACATTGTATCTTGTCCTGAATGAAAAGAGAAAACTTTCACGATTTCATCATTAAATATGACACTTCATGAAGGGATTTGTTTGTAGATAGTCTTCATCAGATCAAGGAAGTTACCTCTAAGTTTACTAAGCATCTAAAAAAAAATCATTAACGGACTACTGAGCAGGAAATCCTCTCACCTTGGCCTTCTAAAGTACTAGGATTACAGGCTTGAGCCACTGCACCCAGCCACTGGCTTCCTTTTTAACATACAAAAAGTGCTGGCTTTTTGACCAGATGGTTTCTCGGCTGAATTCTACAAGATGTAAAAGGAAAAGCTGATACTGATCTTATTGAAAGTATTCGAGGCAATCAAGAAAGAAGGAATTCTTTCTAGCTCAATCTATGAGTTCAATATCATCCTGATATCTCCAAATGGCAAAGACCCAACAAGGAAAGAAAACTGCAGACCAATTTTGCTGATGAACATAGATGCAAAAATTCTCAACAAGATTCTAGCAAATTGCATCCAATGGCACATTTCAAGGATGATCCATCACGAATCAATAGCATGCAATTTCTGGGATGCAAGGCTAGTTCAACATACGTAAAACATAAACATAATTCATCACATAAACAGGTGTAAAACCAAGAACCAAATGGTTGTCTCATTAGATGCATTTGATAAAATACAACAGCCCTTCCTGATTAAAAAAAAACCTTCAAAACACCTAGGCATTGAAGGAACACTCATCAAAATAGTAAGAACCATCTATGACAAACATGCAGTCAATATAATGCTTAATGGGAAGAAGCTGAAAGCCTTCCCCCTAAGAGCTGGAACAAGACAAGGATGCCCACTCTCACCTCTCCTATTTAACATAGTGCTGGAAGTCCTAGCCAGAGAAATTAGGCAGAAGAAAGAAATTATCCCTCTTTGCAGAAGGTATGATTCTATACCTAGAAAAGTCTAGAAAGTCTGCCAAAAACCTCCTTGCACTAATAAATGACTTAGGTAAAATCTTGGTATATAAAATCGATGTGCAAAAAACAGTTGCATTTCTGTATACCAGCAACAAACTGACTGAGAAACAGATAAAATCGCAGTCCCATACACAATAGCCACACACACACACACAAATAAAATACCTTGGCATCCACCTAACTAAAGAAATGGAAGACCTTTACAACGAGAACTATAAAACACTGCTTGAAGAAATCAAGTACAACACAAACAAGTGGAAGAAAATCTCATGCTCATGGATTGGAAGAATCAATATCATCAAGATGTCCATCCTATCCAAGGCAATCTACAGATTCAATTAATTCCCTATGAAACTGCCAGCATCATTTTTTCTTTTTCTTTTTTTTTTTTTGAGTTGGAGTCTCACTCTGTCACCAGACTGGAGTGCAGTGGCCGCTCCCGGCCACCGCAGCCTCGCCTGCTGGGCTCCGGCGATCCTTCCGCCTCAGCCTTCTGAGTAGCTGGAATTACAGGCATGCGCCACCACGCCCGGCTGATTTTTTTATTTATTGTAGAGATGAGGTCTCGCTGCCCAGGCGGGTCTCAAACTCGTGGGCTCAGGCAATTCACTCACCTCAGCCTCCCAAAGGCGCGGGATTACAGGCTGAGCCACCATGCCCGGCTTCATTTTTTCATAGAACTAGAAAAGGCAATACAGAAATTCAAATGGAAGCAAAAAAGAGCCCGAATAACTAAAACAATCCTCAGCAAAAAGAACAAGGCTGGAGGCATCACACTTCTAGACCTCAAACTTTACTACAAGCCTACAGTAACCAAGACAGCATGGTACTTAAACAAAAATAGACACATAGACCAATGGAACAGGACAGATAATTCAGAAATAGAACTACAGATCTTCAACCAACTCATCTTTGACAAAGTCAACAAAAACAAACATCGAGGAAAAGAAACCATATGCAAATGGAGCTGGGCAGACTGACTGACCACATGCAGAAGAATGAAACTGGACCCCTACCTATCAACACATAAAAAATGAACTCAAAATGGATCGAGGACTTAAATGTGAACCCCTAAACTATAAGAATCTTAGGAGAAAACTTAGGGACACCCTCTTGAACACTGAGGTAGTCAATGAATCAACAACAAAGTCATCCTCAAAAGCAAATGCAGCAAAAAGTAAGATTGACAGGTGGGATCTTGTCAAGCTAAAAAGTTTTTGCACAACAAAAGAAACCATCATGAGAGTAAAGAGACAACCCATAGAATGGGAAAAAAAATATTTGCGAGCTATGCATCCAACAAAGGACTCACATCCAGCATCTACAAGGAACTCAAATGAATCAACAGGAAAAATAAAAACAAAAGCACAAAGTACCTTATTAAAAAGTAGGCAAAGGACATGACAGATACTTCTCAAAGGAAAGCATCCAAGCAGTCAACAAACATTTGAAAAATGTTCAGCTTCATTAATCATCAGAGACACACAAATCAAAACAACCATAAGATACTATCTAACACCAGCAAGACTGTCACTGAAAAGTCAAAACAAATAAACAACAACAACAACAACAAAACCCTAAAAAACTCCAACAGATGTTGGCAAGACTGTAGAGAAAAAGGAATGCTTCTACACTGTTGGTGGAATTGTAAGCTAGTTCAGCCTCTGTGGAACACAGTATGACATTTTCTCAAAGAACTAAAAATTGAGCTACGATATGATCCAGGAATCCCACTTCTGAGAGTATACCCAGAGGAACATACATCACTATCTCAGAAAAATACCTGCACAATATGTTCATTGCAGTACTATTCACAATAGTGAAAGCATCGAGCCAACTCGAATGCCCGTTGAAAGTTGCCTGGATAAAAAAATGTGGTCATATACTTGATGGAATACTATGCAGCCACGAAGAAGAACAAAATAATGTTCTTTGCAGCAACATGAATTCAGCTGAAGTCCATCATTCTAAGTGAATTATCACAGAAGCAAAAAACTGAATGCCACATGTTCTCACACATAGGCAGGCCCTAAACATTGGGCATGCAAGCACAAAGGTGGGAACAACTGGTGCTGGGCACTGGGGGAGGAAGGAAGGGAGAATAAGAGGTACACCCACGGGTACCATGATACTACCCATGGGTACCATGTCCACTACCGGGGGCAGGAGGGCTTGCTAGAAGCCCAAACCTCATCTGCATGCAATTTACTTATGTAGCAAATCCTCACATGTATCCCTCAACTCTAAAATAAAATAAAGTACTGAAAAAAATTAAAATAAACTAAGTGTTGGTTGGGTGTGGTATCACATACCAGTAATCCCAGCACTATGGGAGGCCAAAACAGGAGGATTTCTAGAGCCTAAGAATTTGAGAACAGCTTGGATAACATAGCAAGACTCAGCCACTACCCTGCCAAAATTAGCTAGGCATAGTGGTGCATACCTGTAGTCTTAGCTACTTGAGAGGCTGAGGTGGGAGGATCACTTGAGCCCAGGAATATTGAGGCTGCACTGACCTATGATTTCACCACTGCACTCTAGCTTGGTTGACAGAGCAAGACCCGATCTCTTAGGAAAAAAAAGTATCATATTCTAGATCACGCAAATAAAGATCTGCAATCCCTTCTCCTCTCCCCCTAACTTACTGCACGTCAAGGACAGAGTTTGAGGGTACAGTCTCAGTATTCCCAGCTGCACCACATAACGGAGGACAAGTTCCTTCTTTGGGACAGGGTCAGACGCCATTCCCTTAGGGGTCTCCTTCAATTGTGGTTCCAAGGCAGATGTGATCCTTGTGACCTTGCAAATCTTTTGAGAATCTGCTTTGCTTTATCTAAGTATCTTCTGAGAGCAGCAAAGAAAGCAGCCCCAGGATGAGCCTTCCAAGCTTTCAGAGAGTTCTGAAGTCAGGGAGGTGAACAAGGAGCTTGCAGCCTGAGGGGAAAAGACTAGAACCTCCAACACTGCCCACCCTCATTCATATCAGAACCTCCAGAACACACCTTCTCCCTTCCTCGAATGTCCTTCCCCTGCACCAAATCCTCTCTGTCCTCCAGATCAAGGGTTCTCAGCCTCAGCATCACTGACATTGTGGGCTAGATAAAGGCTGATGTGGGGGCTGCCTTGTGCACTGTAGGATATTTAGCAGCATTCCTGACCTCTACCCACTAGCACCTTGTCCCCCACCCCCTGCCAAGTTGTGACAACCAAAAATGTCTCTAGACATTGACAGATGTCCTCTGGAGGGCAAACTTGTCCTGGTTGAGAATCACTGCTCCAGATGACTTTTTTTTTTTTTTGAGTTGGAATCTCACTTTGTTGCCCAGGCTGGAGTGCAGTGGTACGATCCCAGCTTACTACAGCCTCAACCTCCTGGGCTCAGATGATCCTTCCTCCTCGGTCTCCTGAGTAGCTGGGACTATAGGCATCTGTGCCACCATGCCTAGCTGATTTTTTTATTTTTTATTTTTTAGAAACGAGATCTCACTATGTTACCTAGGCTAGTCTTGAACTCCTGGCTCAAGTGATTATCCTGCTCTGGCGTCCCAAAGTGCTGGGATTACAGGTGTGAGCCACTGCACCTCACCTCTAGATGATCTTTCTAAAAGCTCCTTTTCATCAACCTCTCCCAGCTCACATTGTCTCTCCCTCAGTTGCACTTTCCTGTATTCCCCAGCTCACACTTTGAATTCTGAGCAGCCTGAGCCAGACTTGCCACACCAGGTGAGAATAGAGCACTACCCCACACTGCTGTTGCCCAGGTTGTCAGGTGTAATCCTCACAACAGCTCTGTGAGCAAATGCTCTAGCATTGTCCTCTCCATATTCCAGACAAGGGCTCAGAGACATGAAGTTACTTGTCCAAACGTCACAAGATAGCAGGAAGTGGTGGCTCTGGGATTGGACCCTGGCTGTCAGACTCACACGACACAAGTATAAACCACTCGTTTTATCCCATTGAATAGTTCCTCCATGATCTCCTGTGTGATCCTCTGTCCCTCACACTGGTTGCAAACCTTTGAAGGCAGGGACGAAAATGCATTCACGCATATCTCACAGTGTTGAACACAGGGCAGGAGGGCTACACATGGTTGTATTGATTGATTTCCTGCTGCTGTAGAGTTTGAGGTGTTTGAATGTATAAGTGTATAAATGAAACTGATGACTGAGAAGAAGAAATTTCCAACTTGGAGCTTTAATGTAATGTATATTCACAAAAGGCACTTAGCGTAGGTATCCATCTCAATGAATTTGCACAAACTGAACAGACTTGTGTAAGATCAAGAATCCTAAGGCCACTATCAGCTCAGAAACCCCTCCCAGCCACCACCTCCCTAAGTAACCATCATTCTGCCTTTTTTTTTTTTTTTTTTTTTTTTTGAGTTGGAGTCTCATGTCTCACTCTTGTCGCCAGGCTGGAGTGCAGTGGCATGCTCATGGCCATTGCAGCCTTGACCTGCTGGGCTCAGGCCATCCTTCCGCCTCAGCCTTCCAAGCAGCTGGAACTATAGATGCACACCACCACACCCGGCTAGTTTGTGTGTGTGTGTGTGTGTGTGTGTGTGTGTGTGTGTGTGTGATTTATTGTAGAGACAAGATCTCACCAAGTTGTCCAGGCTGGTCTTGAACCCCCTGGGCTCAGGCAATCCTCTTGCCCTGGTCTCCCAAGGTGCTGGGATTACAGGCTGAGCCATCCGCCCAGCCCATTCTGCCTTCTAATAGCAAACAGATTAATTTAACCTGTTTTTGTACTTTTAATAAACTGAGCCATGGAGAATGTGCTTTTGAGTCTGGTTTCTTTTGTGCGACATGTGTGAATCATCTATGTTGTCTTACATAGCAATAGCTTATTCTTTCTCTTTTCAATATAGTGCTCCATTGTGTACCTGTACCACCATTCAACCATCTGATAACTAATGAACATTTGATGGTTTCCAGTTTGGGGCTACTGTGAAGAGGACTGTGTGAACATTTTTGTACCTGTCCTCTGGTGAACACAGATCTGCATTTCTGTCAGGGCAATGGCTACATGTGGAACTGCTGGGTTGAACTGGTTTAGCTTCACTGTCGATGTTTCCCAGAGTTTTTGTATTTGGGGGCTTTTATTTTATTATTTATTTATTTATTGAGTGAGTCTCACTGACGCCCAGGCTGGAGTGCAGTGGCTCGCCACAGCCTCAATCTCTTGGGCTCAGGTGATCCTTCTGCCTCAGCCTCTTGACAGGTCCATGCCGTCATGCATGAATAATTCCTTGTTTTTTTTCAGAGATGAGGTCTAGCTATGTTGCTCTGGGCTGGTCTTGAACTCTTGGGCTCAAGTGATCCTCCTGCCCCAGCCTCCCAAAGTACTGGGATTACAGGCATAAGCCACCATGCCCCATATTTGTAGTTTTTTAAAGTCAGCACTGATGATTACCCTTCCTCAGTCTGCTTTTCTGTCAAGAAGGTGATATGGCCTTTCTGGAATCTTCCAGATGACCACTCCTGTCAAGAACATTCATGACAGAAAAATGATGTCAGAGATTAAAGGAACTGTGCAGATCTCAAGTCCAAGCCTTTTGTTATGCACAAGGAGAAACCTAGGCTCATGGACAGGAGGTCTGGTTTAAGGTGGTGTGATTTTAGCCTGGCCTAGAAACCAAGTTTCTGGACTCTGGATCTTTCAAAATGCTTTTTGAGTACCTGAAGAGAGGTGTTCATCTGGAAAATGATGGGGGCTGGTTGGACCCACCAGGATTACATGTGAAGTACAGAGTTGTGGGAAGGGGGTGGTGGTGCTAGTGGCTGTCTTGCCCCCTATATTTTCCTTTTGGGTTGAAGCCAAGGAAAACACAAGCCTGGCTCCTCCTCCCACCAGGGGAAGTCAAAGTGAGGGCCGTTACAATTAGAGTCTGGAAAATCTTCCACCTAACATTCTCCCCCCCCAGTCCAGGGAGGGGAGGAAAGGTTCTGCTGGCAGTAGGGACAGGGGTTCCAGGGTCTGGAAACAAGATGGCTTCCTCCCCCAAGGGGCTCACAATCTCTGGTAAAACCAGACAGACCTTGAACGTAGAGCAAAACCCCATTTATTATGTACTGAAATTCCATCCACCAGGAACCTGGCGCTAGCCTTGAGCCAACTTCCAGCCCAGCGGAAAGAACCAGCCTGCACCACCCCCAGCTCCAGCCTCAGTCTTCACCTGGTGTCCCAGGCCCACCCCATTCCTGTTCCCGTCAGATTTCCACATCCCGGTCTCTGCCCCAGCGTCCACGTCCCCCCCACGCCTGAAAGTCACGTTCATTTTCAAAGCAGTGGTTTAAGCCGACTGTCCGGAGGGGATGGAAGACGTCTCCCCACTTCACCCCAACTTCCCTTTTCTTAGTCCTCCTCCCCAGGCCTGGAGTTCCCGGCAGGGCAGATGAGACCTAGGAGAAAGATAAGGGGGGGAGGGTTCTTTTTCTTGCAAACTCTTTTGGCACCCTCTTCCTTCTCAACCAGCTGCCTTCCCACCCCGGCTCCCGCGCCGGGCCAGGGCGCCAACTAAATCTGATCAAAATGCAATTGCCAAGTCGTTAAGGTATTTGAATTTGAAGAAAAAGAAGAAGAAGAAAAAAAAAACTCCCGAGAAAGAAAGTATTTGATGGCTAATAATCTCATTTCAATATAATGGGACCTTCTTCTGCAGAGAGCAAGACAGGTTAAGAGATATAATTATGACTTTGCAAACTCTCTCCCAAGCGCGGGAGACGCGCTGACAGGTCTGCGCGCGGCTGCGCCCGGCACCGCTCGCTCGAGGGGAGACGCTTTGTCTGCAGGGCCCGTTAAAGAGACACGGTCCCTTTCCCCCCTCGGCCTACATTGCAATTTAACTGTCAGCCACGTCCTCGCCCCAGGATCGGCGTCTGAGTCCCACGCGAGGGTGAGGGGGTGGGGCGGAAGAAGGGGACCGGACTTGGAGGCGGGGGCTAGAAGGAGAGCGAGGGGCTGACCTGTCAAACGCTGCCCTAGGACCCCGGAGCTGGGCTTCCAAACCTTGCTGCCCTGAGAGCTCTTTGAGGTCACATCCACACGGCAGGGTTCGGGAGGAGAAGTGATGGGGGTGGGGGTCGGTGCGACTCAGGCAGCGCAGATGAATCGCCCAACTCCGGAGTGGCGCTTTTTGCAGGATCCGAAAGGAGAGGATTCTTTCCTGCCAGAATTGCCCGGTTTCACGTGGCCAAAAGGAACCCATGCAGGAAGCTGGGAAGAGATGATGGTGGTGGTGTTCATGTCTACTTTTTCTGTTCCCTAAAATACTTTTTATAAAAAACTACAATGGGGGGAAAAAATTCCCATTGGAAGCCTTAATAGGGAATCTTCAAGGAGAGAGAAATTCTCCCGGGCTCACATCTCGCCCCCTCACGAAAACGCGAGAAGGGAATCTCCAGTGTGGCGTGCACGTGTGTGCCAGGACGGGGAGCGGGGGTTAAGGCTGGCGAGCGCCCGCGTACTGACCAGCCTGGACGGCAGTTAAGGTCCACAGACTGCGGGAAGGTCGAGGCCTGGAGATCCAGGTGTTTGAGCCCCGGCAGCCGCCGCGAGCTGCGCAGCGCATCGAGGGAGGGACCCGGCCCGAGCGCGGAGTGCGCGCGAATGTGAATGAACATCGCTTCCAGGAGAGCGCTCGCTCGCCAGGGCTTGGAGCTGGAAAGTGCAGGCCGAGGGGCGAGGAGACTGGACTGATGCAGCCCAATCTCGGTCACACCTGTTCTACGACAAGAAACTGGGGACACCGAGGACTGCAAGCTCGCAGGGTCCCCTGTCTTCGCCTTTGCCCACTCTCTCAAAGCCGACAGGCGCTTTTACACCCCGGGCTTCCCGCCGCTCTCGTGCCGGCCCAGTTTTGCCGGGGAGGAATTCGGAGGAAGCGGGTGCACCCCCGCCCCTCCCAACACGCAGAGCCCTGAGGCTCCGGTCCCTCCGAAACGGTGGCCCGGAGGACGCTGGTCGCGTGGCCTGAAACGTGGTGAGTCCGCCACGAATCCCAAGGCCTCTGCGAAGGACTAGGCTTCCCGGCCACGCGGCGCAGCCGTCCCTCTTTGAGGGGTGAGGCCACCTTGCCCAGGCCCCAGGGGCCCATACGCGCACCCTGCGCCCGGGACGTTCCTGACTCCCGCTTCGCGCTCGTATGTGCAGCCACGGCGACTTCCTAGAGCCACGCGCGCAGCAGTGAAAACCAGGGTGGGCTGTCGCATCCTGCGTGGACAGCGCGCCGCGCTGCGAGCCTCGAAGCAGAGCTTGGAAGCCAGTGGGGTCACCCGCACTCGCCCGTCGGCTCCCCCTGGTGGCCCGGGACGCAGGTTCTCTCGGCCTCTGGAGACCCGGAGAAATGAGCGACCCCCTCGCGAGCAGTGAGGCCCACCTGGCGGGTCCGGATGGAAGACCCTGAGCCAGCAGGCGCCAGCCACCTGGCCTCGGCGGGCCCACGGTGGCCAGACTGTGCCGAGCCCGCTCCACCCTTGGCCGTGGCGCCCCTCGCCGTCGCGGCCGCACCCT
>NW_007249753.1:354801-357163 GCF_000164805.1 Carlito syrichta | reverse complement strand
GTTGAAAGGAATCGCCTTCATTTGGAGCGCTGTTTGTTTTTCTTAACTAGCCAGCGCCGACTGACGACCCCGCGAGCGCGGCGGCCGTACCTGGCCGAGCCCGCGCTGGGAAGGGGTCAGGACAGGGGGCGGCCGGGTGACAGGGCGCTGCGAGCCTCCGCTCCGGTCCCCCGCGGCCGGGTTGGGGGAAGAGTCGTGGCGGGTCAGAGGACGACTTTCCTCCACGTAAGAAAGCAGACTTTCTCCTCCCGCCGCTACCTTAGCTCTGACCTTGCAGGAGACTGGGCGGCTTGGGCGTCCGACTGCTTGGATTTCAGTTCCCCTCCTGGATTTTTAGCTCCACGGCCTGGGGCGCGTCGCCTTTGTGACTCAGTTTCCTCGACTCTCCATGGGCATCATGCCGTGCTTTTGCTCTTTGGGTTGCTGCATGATGCACCTGGGCGCGGGCCCTGGAACTTGCTAAGGGCTCAGGAGACATCCCCCCTTTTCATGGGGGTTGTGGCAGCGCCAGGGTTGGTGGGGTGGGGGGCGGCCTGCAAGTGTGGGGCCTACCCAGAAAGGGTTACGAGCTGAAGGCCCACGACTCCCAAGCTCTGGGAAGAGATGAGGGCTGGGGAGAGAGTTCTGAGCGTTTTGACATGCCATGAATAAAATGCAAATGATATTCAGAGCAAGATGCTAATGAGGATCTATCCTTTGAGCGTCCGCAGCCGCGGCAGTGCCCGCGATAGTGGCGGAAGCTGGCGTGAACTCAGGGGTGGGCACAGGGTCCGGCAGCCTGGGCCTCGGGGGTGTGGGTGAGTGTGAGTGTGTGGCGGCGCGCGCCTCCTCCGGAATGTGCGTAGCGGGCTCCGGGTGTGCTCGCGTCGACATGAAAATGAGGTCAGGGAAGGTCGTTCCACTCTGCAGCATAAATCAAGGAGGAAAGGAGAATGGATGTGAGAGACAGTCCCCGGAGACCGCCCCGAGAGAGGCAGAGCGAGGGAAGAGGGAGGGGGCAAAAGTTCTGCGTAGCACAGGCGAGAAGCGGGCCGCGGCGCTTCCCGCCCCGGCGGCGCAGCCTCGGTGAGATCGCGTCCTTAAGCCCCGGTCTCCTCTCCCACCGCCCAAGCCTTTACTCTCCCCCCCCCTTGTACCCACCCCTCAATTTAAATGTTCCTCTTCCAAGCACTCTTTGTGTGAACAGCGAGGCTCCTGCACACAGCCTCTCCGGGAGCGTGTAAGTGCCCAAGCGCACACGCCGGCCACACACGCAATCGCAGGTATTACAAGCGTGCATCGAGCCGGGGCTCGCAGGGGGTGTCCTGCGGGTGTCGGAATGAAACGTTCAGAGAGGGCCGCACTCCCCCCCCCCCCTGCCCCGAGGGCCTGGCCCTCACGCGTGCTTTCTCCACGCAGTCCACCTCTCCGGCCTCCCAAACACCAGCTACCCTCGTCCCCGGGTCGCTTCTGGGTCTTCGCGCCCCACCGGCCGCCGGGGGACCGCGGTGCTCCGAGCCACGACTTCCCGAGCGCGGTCCCGAGACTCCAGCGATCTCGAAAGGCTCAGGCGGCCCTAGGCCAGAACGCAGGCGCAGGTCCCGGGCCACCACGCTCTCGGGGAAGCAGGACCAGCGTGCGAGAGCGCGGGATGGGAGAAGGAGACGGACATCGCTCCACCTCCGCGGCCTCTCCACGGCACCAAACCTAGAGGGAGGAATGGGGGAGGCAGAGGTGAAAGGGGCAGCGCAGAGGGGAGGCCGCGCCCTCGGGGACACCTTCGTGAGCCCTGGCGCTCTGCTTCCCCGCTGGCGTGACGCTACCGCCGCTCCAAGAACCGGAAGATGGACGGCACCTCCGGGGTGCGCGCTGGGCCCAGATCCGACTTCTTTGCCACCTTCTCTTCACGACAATGAATACCAGTGGCCACCATGCTGAAGCCTGTAGTAGGCAGAAAACACGCACGAAATAATACACATTGAATTAAATGTACAAAGAACTGTCACCTTCACCATCCTTCCCGAGACTCCACGGTGTGCAGATAAATTCATGACGTCATCCATTCATTAAACACATATTTAGTAGGTGCCGACTAAGTGACAGAGCAACAGGAAGACGAGATCCTAGTCCTCAGGGCGCCTACGCTCTCCTGGGTCAGAAAAACAGTAAACAGGATAAACACAGAAACATAACACATGGTGTCAGGCGGGACAGCCTTTTGTGCTGGGAAGGAAAGACCAGGCCGGGTCAGACGTCCTGAGGGGCAAAGTCCCGGGTAGAGGGAACTGCAAAGGCAGTGGCCTAAGACGTGGAAAGTGCCTGGGGTGGACAAAGAGGAGAGAGGATGGAGGTGAAATGAGGGTCCCTGGAAGGCCAGGAGGAA
>NW_007249753.1:327686-354781 GCF_000164805.1 Carlito syrichta | reverse complement strand
GACGGGGGCGGTGTCTGGGAATAGATCCTAAATCCGATGGGAAGCCACTGGAGTATTTGTCAAAAGGGAATGATGCAATCTGATTCGTTTTTTAAAAAAATGATAAGTATTAGAGAATTCAGCTTGTCGACGGCTTCCAGGTTTGGGAGTTTCTTAATCAACGCTCTCCAAGTGTGTCCCGGTCCAATGTGTTACCTGAACGCTTAGGCAAGCCGCAGGGGCCCCGGGAGATGCTTGAACGGTGCTCTGTCCGTCCCACCCACATCTTTGAGGAAGTTGTCTGGAATAGGACAGAGGGTGCCCGAATCGTCCAGCTCCAGAAGCGGAATTGGAGCTGTGGGCCAGGCCCCTGGGACCCCCAGCCTGGAGAATCCCTGGCGTTTCCATTCCCTGTCTCCCCGCCCCACCTGTTGCCTTTGCTCTGCCTACCCTCGTTCTCTTCCGTGCTGGGAGACGTCGTGGGCAACTCCAGCGCAATGAAGGTAAGATCCAGTCTTTCTCCGAGGCTCCATTCCGCGGCTCCTTATGTTGCGGAATTCTCGCCTTTTCCCCGAGTGAGTCCGGTTGTGCGCCAAGCCGACGCCGCGGTTCCACACCGCCCCCTGGTGGCCAAACAGAATACTGCAGCCGGGGTTGATATAAGATGCAGAACTGTACCGGCGACGGCAGGGGGCGCGGGAATCGGTTTATTGATCGCCTGCCAGGTGCCAGGTGTGCAAGGCGCCTCACTTTATTTAACCCTCAGAGTAACTCCGGGAGACAGAACTGCCACTTCCCACAAGATACAGATAGAAGATTGGGGCTAAGAGCGGCAATACACTTTGTCTAAGCCAGTAGGTGGCAGAGTGATTAACTTGCTTTCACTCCATCTCTTGGTGCACATGGGGCGTGAGAAGAAGAAAATACTGGTCTCCATTCTAGGCCAAAAATTGTCCTCCTTGGCCCTGGAGAATCGTTTAGAAAATATCTTTAACGGGTGCACTGAGCTTCCAAATTGGTCTCTGGGAATGTTCCAAGGTCCCTTCCCCTTCTCCCTTGGAGCCCACTGTGGATGGGCCCTAGGCCTGCGGGTTGAGACCCGTTCAGAAACATCTGGGCAGCTCTGGCAGGAGTCTCCGTCCCCTCTCTGAAATTCAGGCTCCTCGAGCAACCTCATCTCTGAAGGTCAAGAGCGAGGTGCTTTGGTTTAGGAGCTCCCGCAACCTCAGGTGGCACGAAAGAAAAGGCAGGGAGGGATGACCTCACTGAGCTGGCCTCACAGCTCCTCCATTTTAAAGCCCCAAAAGGCCAGGAGACTCCCGCATGGCCTAGGGCTCCTTCTTTATCAGTATTGGGAATGCTCGAGCTGGTTTTGCACCTGCAGTGGTCGACCTGAGGAGAGGCCTTCTAGGCAGAGCCCCTCCTCTCCCGCCAGAGACTCTGCCAGCTCCAGTGCGGAGTCGGGAACCATTCTCCATCCTCTGCTGCTCCCTAGTGGCTGGGATGCAGCGGCCGCCGGGATCCTTCCCAGCAGGCTGTGGCCGCTTCCTGTCTTCCCACTTTGCTTCCCAAGAGGCAGGTTCCTTCCCAGGGCCAAACAAGTGTCCTCAAAGAGAGATGCGAAACCTCAGGAAAGGCTCGACTGCAGACCACCCCAGAGCTGTGTCCACGTAACACCAGGATCACTGCCCTCACCAAGATTCAATGAGAGCTCTCTGAGGAGTCAGAGCAGCCCCCGTTTAGCATGATGGGGTCACATTTTTTTTTGAGGGTTTCACCCACTCTATAGAGGGTTTCACCCACTCTATCACCCAGGCTGCAGTGCAGTGGTACCATCCTAGTTTATTGCAACCTCAGCCTTCCAGCCTCAGGTGATTCTTCCACCTCAGCCTTCTGAGTAGATGGGACTACGGGTGTGTGTCCTGCTAATTTTTTTGATTTTTTTTTTTTTTTTTATAGAGATAAGGTCTCATTATGTTTCTCAGGCTGATCTTGAACTCCTGGGCTCAAGCAATCCTACTGCCTCGGCCTCCCAGAGTGCTGGGATTACAGGCATGAGCTATTGTGCCCAGCATGAGTCAGGAACACATTTTGAAAGTGAAAAAGACAAAATGACTCAACTCAACTCATACAGTCATTTTTTTTAAGCTTTAACTTTTAAATAGTCAAGATTCATAGTGTCTTCGTCTGTTTTGTGTTGCTTTAAAGGAATACCTGAGATTGAGTAATTTATAAAGAAAAGAGGTTTATTTGGCTCACAGTTCTGCTGGTTGCAAGACTGGGCATCTGGTGAGGGCTCTAAGCTGCTTCCACTCATGGTGGAGGGGGAAGAGGAGCCAGCATGTACAGAGATCACATGGCGAGAGAGGAAGCAACAGAAGGAGGGAGGTGCCAGGCTTTTCTTAACAACCAACTCTCACTGGAACTAACAGAATGAGTACTCACTCATCCTCATACCCCCAAGGGCTTTTATCTATTCATGAGGGGTCACCCTGGGACCCAAACACCTCCCATCAGGCCCCACTTTCCAACACAGCTGCACTGGGGATTAAATTTCAACATGAGATTTGATGGGGACAAACAACCAAACTATAGCATGTTGGAAGTTCAAAGTGCAAAAAGGTCCCAGGTACCTTTTACCCACGTGTGGACTCTTGTAGCTACCACATTAATCAACACACAGAACTGTGTCATCACCACAAAGGTCTCTTTTATGTTACCCCTTGATGGTCACACCCACGCCTCCCACTCCCAACATTCTTAGCCCCTGACAACCGTTAATGTGTTTTTCATCTCTATAATATGGTCATTTTGAGATTGTTCTCTAGATGCAGTCAAGCAGTATGTGATCTTTTGAGAAGCACAAATTCCCCAGGACCCGTTTAGGTTATTGCATGTGTCATAGTTTATTCCTTTTTAGTGCTGAGTAGTGTCCTATGGATGTACCATAGTTTGTTTAACCATTTATTTGAAGGACATCTGGGTAGTTTCCAGTTTTGAGCTATTATAAATAATGCTGCTATGAACACTCACTTGTAGGTTTTTATGTGGACATAAGTTTTTATTTCTCTGGGATAAATGCCCAGGAGTGCAATTGCTGTTTCTTATGGTAAGTGTAAGTTTAGCTTTTTAAAGTAACTGCTCTCCAGTCATAATGGCTCACATTTGCAATTCCAGCACTTTGGGAAGCGAGGTGGGAGGATTGCTTGAGCCCAGGAGTTCGAGACCAGCCTAGGCAACATAGTGACACCTTATCTCTACAGAATATAAAAAAATTAGCCATGCATGGTGGTGTGCACCTGTGGTCTTAGTTACTTGGGAGGCTGACATGGAAGGATCACCTGAGCCCTGGCAGTTGAGGCTGTGGTGAGCCATGATCGTGCTAGTGCAATCCAGCCTAAGATAGAGTGAGACCTCAACTTAAAAAAAAAAAGTAACTGCCAAACTCAAGGATGTAGAGAAAAGGGAATTCTTACACACCATTGGTGGGAATGTAAATTGGTACAGTCATTATGGAAAACAGTATCGAGGCTCTTCAAAAGTTAAAAACAGAACTACCATATGATTCAGCAATTTCTTTTCTGAGTATATACCCAAAGAAAATGAAGTCAGTATCTTGAAGAGACATCCCCATGTTCATCGTAGCATTCTTCACAATAGCCAAGATATGGAACCAACCTACATATTCCTCGACAGATGAATGGATGAAAAAAAAAGTAATCTATATACACAATGGAATACTAGTTAGCCTTTAAGAAGAATTAAATCTTGGCCAGGTGCGGTGGCTCAAGCCTGTAATCCCAGTACTTTGGGAGGCCGAGGTGAGTGGATTGCCTGAGCCTGTGGTTTCGAGACCAACCCGGACAACTTGGTGAGACCTTGTCTCTACAATAAATAAGTAAATAAATAATTAACCAGGCTTGGTAGTGCGTACCTGTAGTTTCAGCTACTTGGAAGCCTGAGGAGGAAGGATTGCCTGAGCCCAGCAGGTCGGGGCTGTGGTGGTCGTGAGTGTGCCACTGCCCTCCAGCCTGGGCAACAGAGTGAGACTCCAACTCAAAAATAAATAAATAGAAATCCTGCCATTTGTGACAATGTGGATAAACCTAGAGGACATTATACTAAGTGAAATAAGCCAGACACACACAGGAAGACAAATACTGCATGATCTCACTAATATGTGGAATCTAAAAAAGTCGAATACATAGAAGTAGAGCAGAATGGTGACTAGCAGGGGTGGGGAGTGGGAAAAAATGAGATGTTGATCAAAAGGTACAAAGTTTCAGTTAGGCAGGATGAATATATTCTAGAAATCTACTATACAGCAGAGAGGCTATAGTAAAAAATACTGTATTGTGTACTTGAAATTTGCTGGAAGAGTAGCTCTTAAGTGTTCTCATCACACACCGTTGGTGGGAATGTAAATTGGTACAGCCATTTTGGAAAACAGTATGGCCGTTCCTCAAAAAATTAAAAAGGTATAAAAAAATATCTAGTAAGGTGATTAATATGTTAATTAGCTTGACTGTAGTAATCAGTTTCACTGTGTGTGCGTATATCAAATATCAAGTTATAATCCTTAGATACATACAATCTTTATATTAAAAAAACATACTGTCAAACTTTATTTTCTAGAATGGCTTATCATTTACATTCCCACCAGCAATGTATGAGTGATCCAATTTCTTCTGATCCTCACCAGCATTTGGTAATTGTCACTCTGTTTTATTTTAGCCATTCTGCTACATATATAGTAATATCTTATCATGGTCTTACTTTGCATTTCCCTAATGGCGAGTGTTAAACATTTTTCTGTGCGCTTATTTGTCATTGGTGAAATGTCTCTTCATGGTTTTTTTTTTTGCTTATGTTTTAATTGAATTGTTTGATTTGTTACTGCTGCATTCTGAAGTTTCTTTAAATATTGGCAATATGAGTAAAATGTATGGATTGCATTTAATATATAAATGCAATATATAAATATATTTGTAAAATGTATGGATTGCTTATATTTTCTCCCAGTTTATACCTTGTCCTTTCATTATCTTAACAGGGTCTTTGGCTGAGTAAAAAGTTTTTCATTTTGATGAAGTCCAACTTATTGGGTTTTTTTTTCCTTTTATGGATCTGCTTTTGGGGTCATGTGTAAGAACTCATCACTTAGCCCTAGGTTTCAAAGATTTTCTTCTATACTATTCTCTAAACTTTGATGTTTTACATTTAGATGTAGGCTAAAGTTCATTGTTTTCTTCTTCTAGATATCTGACTTTTCTTTTTTTTTTGAGTTGGAATCTCACTGTGTTGCCCAGGCTGGAGTGCGGTGGCACGCTCACGGCCACCCCACTGTTGACCAGCTGGGCTCAGGCCATCCTTCTACCTGAGCCTTCCGAGTAGCTGGAACTACAGGTGCACACCACCACACCTGGCTATTTTTTTGATTTATTGTAGAAACTTGGTGAGGTCTCACCAAGTTGCCCAGGTTGGTCTTGAACCCCCAGGCTCAGGAAATCCTTTTGCCTCAGCCTCCCAAAGTGCTGGGATTACAGAATTGAGCCACTGCGCCTGGTTGATATCTGACATTTAAAAAAAAGACCATCCTTCCTCCATTGAGTTGATTTTGCATGTTTGTCAAATATCAGTTGGCCATACTTGTGTAGGTCTACTTTTGGGTTCTCTCTTTTGTTCTGTTTCCTTCTACCAATACCACACAGCTTTGATTACTACAGCTATGTAATATGTCTTGAAACAGCTATGTAATATGTCTTGAAATTGATGCCTCTCACTCTAATTCTACTTTTTCAGTATTATTTTAGCTCTTCTAGTTCCTTTGTTTTTCTGGATTAATTTTAGAAAATTTTTTTCTTTTTGAGTTGGGATCTCTGTTGCCCAGGCTGGAGTAAAGTGGCACCATCACAGCTCATGGCAGCCTCAACCTCCAGGGCTAAGGTGATTCTTCTGCCTTAGCCTTCTGAGTTGCTGAGACTACAGCACTCACCACCATGCCTGGCTAATTTTTTGAATGTTCAGAGAGACGAGGTCTCACTATGTTGCCTAGGCTGGTCTCAAATGCCTGGACTCAAGCAATCCTGCAGCCTTGGCCTCACAAAGTGCTGGGATTATAGGTGTAATCCACCATGCATGCCAGTTTTAGAATGATCTTATCAATGTCTGAAAAGAAAAATCTTACCGGGGTTTGATAGGAATTATATTAAAACCTGTATGTCAATTTGGAAAGAACTGACATCTTTAATATGTTCAGTCTTCCAATCCGTGAATACTCCATTATTTAGATTTTCTTTAATTTCTTTCATTAGTGTGCTGTAACTTGCAACAAACAGTTCTTGTACATGTTTTGTTAGATTTACACCTAAGTAGCTCATCTTTTGTGAGTGATTATAAGTGATGTCATATTTTTAATTTTGGTTTTCATGTTCTTATTGCAGTGTATAAAACATAATTAATTTTTGTATGTTGATCTTATATCCTGTGACCTCTCTGAACTCACTTATTAGTTCTAGGAGATTTTAAAATTTGTTTTCTATAGATTCCTTGAGAGTTTTTACATAGACATTCTGTCATCTGTGAATAAGGACATTTTATTTCCTCTTTCCTGATGTGTATGCCTTTTCTTTTCTTTTCTTGCTTACACTGGCTAGAACTTCAGTACTGTGTTGAATAGTAGTAGCAAGAATGGACAACTTTGCCTTCTTCCTGATCTTAGTAAAAACTTTCGGTTTTTCACCATTAAGTATGTTAGCTATAGGTATTTTATAGATGTTCTTTATCTGGTTGAGGGAGTTTTCCTATATTTTTAGTTTTCTGAGACTATCATGAATGGGTATTAAGTTGGCCAAATTTTTTCTGCATCAATTAATATGATCCTGTGATTTTTTTCTTTAGCCTGTTAATATGGTGGATTATACTGATGACTTTTCAAACATTGAGCTATCTTTGCATTCATTATAAACTCCACTTAGCTATGATGTGTCTTTATTTTTATATATTGTTGAATTCTATTTGCTAATATTAAGAATGTTTGTGTTTATATTTCTGAGGAATCTCAGATTGTAGTTTTCTTTCTTTATACTGTCTTTGTCTGGTCTTGGTATCAAGGTACTACTGGCTTCGTTCTATTTTCTGGAAGAGATTGTGTAAAACTGGTGCTAAAACTTTAAAAGTTTGGTGAAACCCTCAAGTAAAACCATCTGGGCTTGGACATTTATTTTTCTAGTAGGGTTTTAATTACATTTAGTTTTCTATGTAGTTATAGGGGTATTCAAATTATCTGGGTTTTTTTTTTTTTTTTTAGTTGGAGTCTCACTCTGTCACCCAGACTGGAGTGCAGTGGCCGCTGATTTTTTGATTTATTGTAGAGATGAGGTCTTGCCAAGTTGCTCAGGCAGGTCTCGAACCCTCGGGCTCAGGCAATCCACTTACCTCAGCCTGCCAAAGCGCGGGATTACATGCTGAGCCACTGAGTCCAGCTTAAATTATCTGTTTTACGTTGGGTGAGTTGTATTAGTTTATACTTTTCGAGGACTTGGTCCATTTCCTCTAGCTCGTCAAATGTGTGTGTGCAAGGTTGTTCATAGTATTTCCTTACCATCCTTTAGATGTCTGCAGGGACCTTAGTGATAGCCTCGTTTTGTTCCTGATGGGAATTTGTGTCTTTTCTCTTTTTTCTTTGTCTGTCTTGCTAGAGATTTGTCAATTTTATTGACTTTTTCAAAGAACCAGCTTCTTGTTTCATTGATTTTCTCTATTGTTTTTCCTGTTTTCAACTTCCTTGAGTTCTGCTCTTATCTTTATTATTTTCTTCTTTCTGATTGCTTTGGGTTTATTTTACTTTTCTTCTTCTACATTTGACCTTAAATTGAGATACAAGCTTACATTATTGATTTGGGACTTTCTCTTTCACTTATGACTTATTTAAAAGTGTGCTTGGCCGGGTACAGTGGCTCAAGCCTGTAATCTCAGTATTTTGGGAGGCCAAGGTGAGGGGTTTGCCTGAGCCCATGGGTTTGAGAACAGCCTGGGCAACTTGGCAAGACGTCATCTCTACAGTAAAAAAATTAGCCGGGCATGGTAGTGGGCACTTGTAGTTCCGGTTACTTGGAAGCCTGAGGCGGAAGGATTGCCAGAGCCCACCAGGTTGACGCTGGGGTGACTGCGAGTGTGCCATTGCCCTTTGCCCTGGGCAACAGAGTGAGACTCCAACTAAGAAATAAAGTAAAATAAAATAAAATTGTGCTGTTTAGTTTCCAAATATTTGGAGATTTTTCTTTTGTATTTCTGTTATTGATTTTTAGTTTGATTCCACTGTGGTCAGAAAACACAAATGCATAATTGCAATTGTTGTAGAATCCCAAAAGTTAGATTCTAGTACTCGAGGACACAGAGCCGGCCACTGACACATCAACGCTTGGGAGCAGATAAAGGTTTACTCCATTTGGGCAAAGTTTGAGGGCGGGACAGGCAAACTCTCAAACCTGACTTACCTTTGAATGTAACTCAGGGATGTGATTCTTGGAGGTCAAAGCTGCTCACATTCCCTGGCTGATCAAACTTCTGGATGCCATAGAGGAGGTCTGCAAAACTTAATTATTATTGTTCCTTTTTTTTTGAGTTGGAGTCTCACTCCGTTGCCTAAGCTGGAGGGCAGTGGCACATTCACAGCCATCCCAGCGTCGACCTGCTGGGCTCTAGCAATCGTTCTGCCTCAGCCTTCTAAGTAGCCGGAACTATAGGAGCACACTACCACGACTGGCTAATTTTTGATTTATTTTAGAGACGAGGTCTTGCCAAGTTGCCTGGGATGGTCTCAAACCTGTGGGCTCAGGCAATTCACTCGTCTCAATCTCCCAAAGTGCTGGGATCACAGACTGAGCCACCAAGCCTGGCCGAGGTGGGTGTTTTTTGACTAGCAGGCTCTCCATGGGTTTGAGAACAGCCTGGGCAACTTGGCAAGACCGCATCTCTACAAAAAAATCAAAAAATTAGCCGGGCATGGTAGTGCGTGCCTGTAGTTGCGGCTACTTGGAAGACTGAGCCCGGCCTGATTTTTGTTCTTAAAATTTTTAATCTTGTGGGCAGGCCCCAGGAATTAGGATAGGAAGATAATAAATTATGAATAACTGGTGGTTAAAAGCTGCTCACATCCCCTGGCTGATCGAACTTCTGGATGCCATAGATGAGGTCTGTAAAACTTAATTATTATTGTTCTTTTTTTTGAGTTGGAGTTTCACTCCATCGCCTCTACCAAAATGATTACATGCAAGCAGTCATGAATAGAGGAAGAAAGGGACACAGAGAAAACAATGAAACACATGCATCTTATGATTCTTATAATATAGGCTCAGTTACACAATTATTTTAAATTTGTGGTAATTTTGCTTTATGTCCCAGGATACATGGTCAATCTTGGTATGTGTTCTGTGGATGCTTGCAAAGTTGTGTATTCTGATGTTATTGGATGGAGTGCTCTATGAAGGTTGATTGATGTTGTCCTTGAGTTTTTCTATAGCTTTGTTGATTTTCTGTCTAGTTGTTCTAACAATTGTCAAGAGAGGGGTGTTGAGGTCTCCAACTATAATTGTTGATTTGTACTCTTCTGTTGTCAGTTCTATTCCTTTTTGCTTCATGTATTTTTCAGCCCTATATTTTTTGTTTGTTTGTTTGTTTGAGTTAGAGTCTTACTCTGTTGCCCAGGCTGGAGTGCAGTGGCACGCTCACAGCCACCCCAACACTGATTTACTGGGCTCTGGTGATCCTTCCGCCTCAGCCTTCTAAGTAGCTGGAACTACAGGTGTACACTACCACACCTGGCTAATTTTTGATTTATTGTAGAGATGAGGTCTCGCCAAGTTGCCTGGGCTGGTTTTGAACCCGCATGCTCAGGCAATCCATTCGCCCCGGCCTCCCAAAGTGCTGGGATTACAGGCTGAGTCACTGAGCCTGGCCTCAGCCCTGTGTTTTTGGTGCATACACATTAGGAATTGTTGTGTCTGCTTGACCCTTTTATCATTATGTAAAGCTCCTCTCTATCCCTGTTAATTTTGTTTGCTCTGAAGTCTACTTTATCTGATATTGATATAGCTACTACTGCTGTCTTTTGATTAAAGTTTATATGCTATATCTATTTTAATTCTTTACTTTCATCCTGTGTATATCATTCTATTCAAAGGGAGTTTCTTAGAGACAGCATATAGTTAGATTAATTTTTTTTATCCTATCTGCCAGTCTCTGTCTTTTGTTTGGTATATTTAAACTATAAACTATTTGTATTTTTGATAATTATTGATATGTTAAGCTTAAGTCTATCATTTTGCTTTTTTATTTGTTCCCTTTGTTTTTTGTTCTCTGTTTTCTGCCTTCCTGTGAGTTACCTGAACATTTTTTAGAATTTTTATACATTATAGGGTTTTTGAGTGTACCTCTTTGTATAGTTTTTTTAGTGGCATCACATTATATACACATAACTTATCAAGGTACTGTATTTATGTATACATAACCTGTGTTAACATTTTACCAGTCTGAGTGATATGTAGAAAATATACCTCCCTTTATGTTTTTTATCTTACCTGATTATAATATAGTTATTTTAAATATTTATTCTACATACCTTGAAAACCTCATTAGATATTATAACATTGTTATAATTTTTGCTTCAACACCACACATAATTATCTTGGTGATCTTAGTAAAACATTTTGGTGATCACTTCATAACAGTATATAGGGAACTTCTTCATCCTGTGAAAATTCCGAGTATTCCACTGAATGGATGTTCAGTAGTTTGGGTATTTAGGTTACTTTCAATCTTTTGAAAAATTTCAAACATCTACAGATGCCATTGCACACGTTTGTTTCTGTGGGATAAATTCCCAGGGGTGGAATTCCTGAACCCCTGAAATCTTGCAAGACACATTTCTGCTCTGAGACAGTTGTACAAGAGGCTGAACCTTATTAAGCCTGTGCTGTATTGTAGCAATTAGAAAACCTAAGAGGAGAAGGACAGTCTAATGTGTTTATATATATCTTTGCTCTTTTCATCATGTCCTTTTTTGCTTCCTCATGTTTTAATATTTCTCTTTTAAAATCATTTCCTTTTTTATAGGACTTTATTTAGCCATTTTCAAAAAACTGGGTCTGCTGACAATAAGTTATTTTAGTTTTTCTTCAGCTGAGGATGTCGTGATTCTCCCTTCATTTAAGAGGGAATTATTTTCACTGAACATAAATTTGGGGTTGACAGTTCTTTTCTTTTAGCACTTGGAAAATGTGTTTGACTATGATGTGTCTTGAGATGGACTTCTTTGGGTTTCTTTGTTTGGGATTCACTCAGCTTTTAGAATCTGAAGGTTTGTGTCTTTTACCAAATTTGGCAATTTTTAATCTACTATTTCTCTACACACTTTTTCAGTCCCACCTTCTTTCTCTTTTTTTTCTGTGTCTCAAATGTTGTAGTCCCACATGGCTCTGTTAATTTTTTTTCAGTTTATTTTCTCTGTGTTGCTCTGGTTTGGTAATTTCAATTGCTCTATATTCAAGTTTACTGATTCTTTTCTCTATTTTCTCCATTCTGCTAAGTTCATTCACTGAATTTTTTATATCAGCTATTATAATTTTTATTTTAAAATTTTCCACTTGGTTCTTCTTTATATCTTCTATTTCTTTCCCGAGATTTTCTTTTTTTTGGCTGACACTTTGTATTTTTTAATTTGTTTTGTGTGTTCCTAACTGCTCAGTAAAACATTCCAACATCTGGGCATCTCAACCCTAGTGTCTGTTGACTGTCTTTTCTCATTCAAGTTTGAAATCTTTCTGTTTTTTGGTATGATGAGCAATTTTTTTTTTTTTTTTTTTGAGTTGGAGTCTCACTCTGTCATCCAGACTGGAGTGCAGTGGCCACTCCCGGCCACTGCAGCCTCGACCTGCTGAGCTCCGGCGATCCTTCCGCCTCAGCCTTCCAAGTAGCTGGAACTACAGGCGCATGCTGCCACGCCCTGCTAATTTTTTTGATTTATTGCAGAGATGAGGTCTCGCCAAGTTGTGGGCGGGTCTCGAGCCTGCGGGCTCAGGCAATCCACTCACCTCAGCCTCCCAAGTCACAGGATTACAGGCTGAGCCACCGAGCCCGGCTGAGCAATTTTTTTTTTTTTTTGAGTTGAAGTCTCACTTCATCACCCAGGTTGGAGTGCAGTGGCATATTCACGGCCACTCCAGCATTGACCTGCTGGGCTTCAGTGATCCTTCCACCTCAGCCTTCCAAGTAGCCGGAACTACAGGCATGAGCTACTACGCTTGACTAATTTTTGACTTATTGTAGAGTAGAGGTCTCACCAAGTGGCCTGGGCTGGTCTCGAACCCATGGGCTCAGGCAATCCACTTGCCTCAGTCTTCCAAAGTGCTGGAATTACAGGCTGAGCCACCAAGCCTGGCCAATGAGTAATTATTGACTGAAACCTGGGCATTTGGGGTATTGTGTTATAAGACTTGGACCTTATTGACATCATGTGTGTTGGAAGGCCTTCCCTGACACAGTTTCTATACCCATCTTATTGCTGCCAGGTAGTGGTGCATGTCTATGTTCTCCTTTTGGCCTCTGTTGACACCCTGGTGGGATGGGAGTGGGGGATTGCTGAGAAGGTACCCCTTATAACTGCTGGGTGCAGGTGGGAGTTTGGCCGTCACAGATACCTCCCTGACTGGGAGGGAAAAGAGTGACTCTACTGCCACTGTTAGGGGTGGCTTGTTGAAACTGAATAGTGATGAATGTTTTGATACTCCACCCCGTCTCCTCTGACATCACCCCAGCAGGGAGGGCAAGGGACACCTCATGACTGCCGGGCGGGAGTGGAGTCCAAACTCCCTTGTGGTCTCTGCTGACTCTGCAGTAGGGGTGATGATGTCACCTCGAGGGGATGAAAGTCCTGGCTTCCCACTTGGCCTTCTCTGGCTCCATCCCAGGGTAGGGGTGAATGTGCCTTATTACAACCTGGTGAGGGTGGAGGTCTGGGCTCCCCACTCAGCCTTTGCTAATGTAGGTGAGGTGAAGCCACAGTTTTTTCTGTGGTGTTTGGCTGAGTTAGAGCAGTTATGTCTAAAGTTTTCTATCTGTCCCTGCCTGCCCCTTTCTTGGTCCTTCAGTTAGGGAAAGTGGGAGTTTCTCAGGGCATTTTTTTCTGTGTTGGTTGGCATTTCTGGGATGCAGTTTTTCCAGTATCCAGTAAGGGATACATGAGGTAAATAAAGAGAACCCAGGGAACTCACCACGGTATTGGTCCTCAGGTCCTGTGGCCCCTTGCTGGTCTTCTTTTCCTCTTCACCTTCCAGAGTATATATATATTAGGGAGAGTTTTCACTTCTGAGGAGATATATATAATTAAATTTAAATTTTCTATAAAATTTAATTTTAGATATTAAAATTGAATTTTGAATAGCTCCAATGATACAAAACTAAAAATGCATGCAAAAAGTGAAAAACAGCCGGACTCGGTGGCTCAGCTTGTAATCCCAGCACTTTGGGAGGCCGAGGGGAGTGAATTGCCTGAGCCCATGGGTTTGAGACCAGCCTGGGCAACTTGGTGAGACCTCGTCTCTACAATAAATCAAAAATTAGCTGAGTGTGGTAGTGGACACCTGTAGTTCTGGCTACTTGGAACTGAGGCAGAAGGACCGCCAGAGCCCAGCAGGTCGATGTTGGGGTGGCTATGATTGTGCCACTGCACTCCAGCCTGGGCGACAGAGATTCCAACTCAAAAAAAAAAAGTGAAAAACAACTATCCCACCCTGTCCTCATCACCCACTTCCTGCCCCACCTCAGTAATCACTGTTATTGGTTCGTTTCTCCAGAGTTGTTTTAGGGATATGAATCCCTAATTTCCATTTTTTTTTCTTTTGTTTTGATTTGGAGTCTCATTCTGTCACCCAGACTGGAGTGCAGTGGCACGCTCCTGGCCATCGCAGCCTCGACCTGCTAGGCTCCAGGGATCCTTCCACCTTAGCCTTACAAATAGATAGAACTACAGGCATGCACTACCATGCCTGGCTAGTTTTTGCTTTATTGTAGAGATGAGGTCTTGCCAAGTTGCCGGGGTGGTTCTTGACCCGCGGGCTCAGGCAATCTACTTGCCTCAGCCTCCCAAAGTGCTGAGATTACAGGCTGAGCCACCGAACCTGGCCCCTAATTTCCACTTTTAAAAACTAACACAGTGTAGACAGAATCTTAGTGATCAGTTCCTGTAAGTATGTAGGGAGCTTTTTCATCCTGTGAAAATGCCGAGTATTTCACCAAATGGATGTCCAGTACTTTGGACATTTAGGTTGTTTTAAATCTATTGAAATTATAAACATCTACAGATGTCATTGCATATATGTATAACTGTGAGATAAATTCCTAGGAGTGGCTGGGCGCAGTGGCTCAAGCCTGTAATCCCAGCACTTTGGGAGACCAAGGCGAAAGGGCTTGCTTGAGCCCAAGGGTTCGAGACCAGCCTGGGCAACTTGGTGAGATCTCATCTCTACAATAAAAAAAAAATTAGCTGGGCATGGTAGCGCACACCTGTAGTTCTGGCTACTTGGAAGGCTGAGGCAGAAGGATTGCCTGGCCCAGCAGGTCGATATTGGGGTGACCATGAGTGTGCCACTGCACTCCAGCCTGGGTGACAGAGTGGGACTCTGACTAAAAAAAAAAAAAAAAAATTCCAGGAGTGAAATTTCTGAATCCCTAGTCTTTTATTTTTTATTTTTAAATATGTGGGGTGCAATTCAGGGTTAGGTATACAAATGTTCATTATGCAGGTACCCTTGTTGATGAGGTGTGTCCCCTCCTCCCCTGGCAGTTTCCCACTACTGCCAATCCCTTTCTTGTAGTAGTATGATAGTTGTTCAAGGTCCGTTTATGAATGAGAAGATGTGACACTCGGTTCTTTGTTTCTGTGATAAATCCCTGGTCTTGAAAGACACATGCCTGCTCTGAGATAGTTGCATAAGACGCTGAACCTTATTAAGGTTTTTTTCTATATCACGACAAAGTTCGTAGTCAATCTGGAACAACCATTCCCTCCTACTGGACACATGGTCCATGGGCCTCTTCTGCACAGGAAGGCAGGGAGAATAGGCAGAAGGGCATAATGAGCAGGTTTTTGGAAAGGACATGTCTTCCCCCATTATGTTACTCTATGACAGCAGATGTAGATGACTCTAGAATGTTTAGAATAAGGTCTTCACCATGATGACCTCTCCTATCCTCCCCTGGAATGGTCTCTGAAAGCAACTGGAGGAATGCTGGGAGCACAGGGTGTACATGTAAGTAGGGAGCCCCTTTCCTCTTGGGCCTCAGTTTCTTCATCTGTAGAATGAAAGCATGGGTACAAACTCCTGTCAAAAGAGGACCCTTACTCTCCTTCATGAAGAACAGCACCACACCAATGGGTGCATGGATGGGGGTCCATATAGAAGTCCATCTGAACGGAGCTTCCCACTGCAAAGAACACGGAGGAGGAAGAAAAAAAGGAAAGAAGGACTAAAGATGGGATGACCATCTGGTTTGGACAACCTCTGGTTCCAGATCGGATCACACGGGTCGAGTGGGCAGAAGTGGCTACAGTCGTGTAACCATCAACATAATCCAGGCACGGAACAGTCTAATTCCCCCACCCCCAAATCCCCTGCCCCTGGAAATCTCTGATCAGTTTTGACTATCTGACTATTGCAGAATGTCATATATATGGAATCATGTGGTGTGCGGCCTCTGGAATCTGGCTTCTTTCTTAAAGTATTTGAGATTCATCAAGTTTGTGGTGTGTGTCGGTAGTTCCTTTGTATGGATGTGCCACAATTTGTGGATCTGCTCACCAGTTGAAGGACCTTGGATTTTTTTCGGTGATCTAGTTTGGATGTTTGTCCCTTCCAAATCTCATGTTGAAATGTGTTTTTTAAATTAATTAATTTTTTGTTTGTTTAGAGATGAGGTCGTGCTATGTTGCAGAGGCTGGAGTGCAATGATTAGCCACAAGCCTGATCATGATGCACTTACAGTCCTGAACTCCTGAGCTCAAGTAGTCCTTCTGCTTTGCCTCCTGAGTAGCTAGAACTACAGGCAGACACTACTACCTCACCCAACTTAAATGCATATACGTCTTATATTTTAGTATATTCTTATACCTTATTCATGATGAAATGAATTTTTAAGGTTTCCAAAATCATTATTTTTGGAATAATATCAACATTTACTTATTTTATTAAAATTTTTTTATTTTAAAGATGTGGTGTACAATTTAGGGCTAAGTATACAAATGTCCATTATGCAGGTACCCTTGTTGATGAAGTCTGCCCCCCAACCCGGTTCCCAGGGTGAAAGAGCTTGGGTCATAGGGGCAGATCTCTCATGAATGGCCTGGTGCCGTTCTCATGCTCGATTAGTTCATGTGAGAGGTGGTTGTTTCCCAGAGCCTGGAGGCTCCCTTCTCCTTCTGGCTTTCGCTCTCCCCTTATGACACGCCTGCATCCCCTTCCAGCATGACCAAAAGCTTCCTGAGGCTTCATCAGAAGCAAACGCCAGCACTATGCTTCTTGCACAGCCTGTAGCACTGTGAGCCAAAATAAACCTCTTTTCTTTATAAATTAGCCAGCCGTGGGTGTTCCTTTAGAGCAATGAAAAATGGACGAATATATCCTGTGTGTGACGCTTATGAATTAGGGCCCTGTAAACATTTGTGTAGGGGTTTTTGTGTGACCATAATTTAAATATAATAGTATGGTATGTGGGAAGTAGGGGACAGGACACAGAGTAGGGCTTCACCGGTTGTCTTAAGCTTGCCTGACTACAGAAAGGGCAGAAGAACAAGAGTGTCAAGCATAAGGGAACCAAAGAGGATGCTGAGCTTGGCATCCAAAGGGGACTGGATGAAAGCTGAGCTTCCAGAAAGGCCACTGGAACCAGCCTGCCACCAGGAGACTGGGTCGGAGTAACACCCACACACCCATCCACTGCTGCCTGGGGCAAGGCTGCTACTATCTCTGACTTCAGCCTTTCCCACTTGCTTCAACAGTCATTAAAACATTTCTAAGCTGGGCTTGGTGGCTCAGCGCTTTGGGAGGCTGAGGTGAATGGATTGCCTAGCCCGCAGGTTCGAAACCCGCCTGGGCAACTTGGTGAGACCTCATCTCTACAATAAATAAAAAAATTAGCCGGGCGTGGTAGCATGTGCCTGTCATTCCAGTTACTCGGAAGGCTGAGGCGGAAGGATCGCCGGAGCCCAGCAGGTCGAGGCTGCGGTGGCCGGGAGCGGCCACTGCACTCCAGTTTGGGCAATGGAGTGAGACTCTGATTCAAAAAAAAAAAAAAAAATTCTATTTTTTTTTTTTAACCCAAGTACATTTGATTGTAAAACCATTCAAACAATATAGTAGAATACGACGTAAAATGCAAAAGTTCCCCTTCATACCTCATCTCACCACCGTCACATACACCTTCCCAGATGTTATCCAGAGTAGCATCTTGAGGCGATTCTTGTACACGCTTCCCAGTTTTTACGCACAAACACACACATGCACACACACATATATGCGCATTGTGTCTATGGATATATTTTTATCTGCATTTTAATGGATATAAATGAGGTACTATGATATGTGTCACTTAGCAGCTTGCAATTTTTTGAACTAAATTGCTTTGGCGATCTGATCTGTGCATGTTTGTTTGCACAGATTTGCCTCATTCCTTCTAACCTGCTGCTTGGTACCTTAAACTTTTGATGCAGTATCATTTCTTTAGTTGCTTTCCTATTTGAGGCCATCTCATTTGCTCCTAAGCTTCACTATTATATAAAATATTGCAACAAATAACTGTTTATATATGCCTCTTTGTGCACACATGATTTATTCTGTCATGTAGGCATGAGAAATAGAATTGTCTGCAGGAAGTGGATGCACATCTAATATTTTGATAAATCTGGACAAATTGATCTCCTAAAAGGTTGCACTAATTTATATTCCCAGCAACAGCTTCTGAGACTGCCAATTTTCTCACAACCTCATTACCACTGGGAATAAGCAATCTTTTAAATTTTTATTAATTTCATAGGTGAAAAATGATTCCCCATTGTTGTTTTAATTTGCATTTTCCCATTTACTGATAAGATTGATCTTGTCTTCCATGTATTAATTTTCCATGGAACATTTCTTTGGATTGAAGTTTCTATCCCTTTCTGTTTCTCCTATTGAGTTGCTTTTCTTACTTATTGATTTCACAAGTTCTGGATAGTAATCTTTGGGTAATATATATATACATATATATATAATATAATAAATATATATTCCTATCCTGTTACTTTTTTTTAAATTGGAGTTTTACTCTATCACTCAGGCTGGAGGGCAGTGGCATGATCACGGCCATTGCAGGCTCTTGCTGGGCTCAGGTGATCCTTTCGCCTCAGTCTACCAAGTAGCTGGAACTGCAAGCACATGCCACCATACCTGGTTAATTTATTTTTATTTTTTTTGTACAGATGAGGCTTGCTATGTTGCCTAGGCTGGTCTCAAATTCCTGGGTTCAATCAATCCTCTTGTCTCTGTTTCCTAAAGTGTTGGGATTACAGGTGTGAGCCACCATGCCAGGCCTGTTACAGTTTTTTAAAAAACGTTGTTTCTAGTATCTTTTTATTATACAGAAGAGTTGTTTATTAGGTAGAAAAATCTATCAGTCTTCCCTCCTGGGTCTGTATGAAGGAGCTGTTTTTAGAGAGGGGCTAGTTCTTCTCCGGGGACAGGTGAGTGGTGTTTCTCCCAGAAGCCTATGGAGACCCATTTTCTCAGGGAAGGAGCTTACTTGGGGACAATACTGAAAGCATTGACCCCCTAGAGGGAGCACTGTGTTTTCCACCAGTGTGCCTGAGCCCTGCTGTTGGAACCTTGTTAGTGGGGGCAGTGAAGCCAGACCCAGGGGTGTTGTCCCAGGCTGACTACAGGGAAGACATAGTCATGTTTTGCATCTGGGTCAGATGACTGATCCGTCACAGTGATTTGCTGAGACCCTCTCCTTTGCCTATCTTTCTAGGGGAGGGGCAGGCCCTACCCAGAGAGACCCTTTCCTTGGTTCCTCAGACAAGTTTCTCACCTCAGGAGCCTCTGGTCAGGGGCCCCGTGGGGCTGGGGAAGGAGAAGCTGCAATTCGCATGACCACACCTGGAATCAGCCTCCCGCTGGCCCTGTGGTTGCAGGCCCACCTCTCCCTGTCTGTCTACTTCTCTCTTGCTTTGCCCCTTGTCTCCTTCCCTAACCCCTCATCTGAAGTCAAGGGCATGTGCAGGCCAGCTAGAGATGCTGTTAGCAGCAGGTATAGGAGAGGGGTCCTTCCCATCCAAACCACCCCTCTCCTTCAGTTTTTGGGGTGGGGACCGAGGGACTGGGGAAATGATGTAGTCCCAGGAAATGGGCCTGGTTCATCAGGGTCCCCCAGCACCTCTGAGAAGGAAGAATTGAGAAGGACAAAGCCTTATCTCAGAGGGTGGAAGGCCTGGGGAAATGGGCTCTTTGGGAATAGAGGAAAGAGAGACAGAGCTCCCCTGGGTGCAGGGAGCATCTTGTGGCCCTGAGAGGCCTCAGCTCTGTCACCCCATGGCAGCCACAGGAAGTGCTTTGCTCCCCCTTGGCCAGCTTCCTCCCACCTCACATGGGCAGGGCAGGGTTGGGGCTGGAGGCAGAAGAGGAGAGGAGAGGAGAAAACTATGGTCAACCCAAATGCTGCCTCTGTCTTCTTCCTCTTCCTCCTCTCTCTCTCCAGACTACCCATTTCCTGGGCCCCGGTTTTATTCCTCTCTCCAGAAGGATGGGCTAGAGATAGTTGACAGGGTCAGAGGGTCATTTGGATGCTTACCACAGTCCTAAACCCCACAGGCTTCACACCCAGACTTAACTGGGGTCAGTTAATCCAAGAGATTCTGTGGGTGCTGGAGGGGAGAAGGGAGAGGAGGAGGAGATTTGATTCCAGGATCGAGATATGTTTCAGGATCGAGAGGTGTCTGCCTTCAGGAAAAGGTGGAGGAGACGAGAGCTGGGAGTCAGGAGTAGAGTGTGCAGAGCAGGGCTCCTCAAAGGGGGTGGTGGAGGGAATGGGATTGGCTCAGGAGGAGGGGAGGCAGGAGGAGAGAGGAAGCCTCAGCCCTGGAAGCATGGCTGTGCCACCCACTCCTGCTGCCTTACCTGCTGATGCTTGAGAAATGTTGGTTGAGACCAGCTGCCACAGCTCATGGCTGTAATTCCTGCACTTTAGGAGGCCAAGGTGGGAGGATTGCTTGAGTCCAGGAATTAGAAACCAGTCTAGGCAACATAGCAAGATCTCATCTCTACAAAATAAAAAATATATATATTTAGCCAGGTTTGGTGGCTCATGCCTGTAATCCCAGTTACTTGAATGGCTAAGGCCGAAAAATCACCTGAGCCCAGGAGGTTGAGGCTGCGGTAGCTGTGATGGTGCCATACAGTTCAGCTTAGATAACCAAGAGTGACCTTGACTCAAAAGGAGGAGGAGGAGGAGGAAAAAGAGGAGAAGGAGAAGGAGGAGGAGGAGGAGGAGAGAAATGGTTGATAAAAAGGAAGATAAAAAAATCTAACATTTTTCTTTATTGAATGTCAGGTTTTTTAGAATTGGGAAAATGCTATTCATACATAGCTTTCAAAGAAGAAAGCAGGAGACCTGGTATTTTGTGTGCAATTCTGGGTGCACTGGTTGCAGAGGTCTGCTGACCAGTGCCAAGTTTAGGGCTGCACGGAGCTGTGAGCACATCGCTGAGGCTGTGGCTGGGCTGTGGTGCTGGCTGCCCTGGCTGTCATGGATGGCTACAGGAACTTTCTGCTGGGTGTGTTGGTCCTCAGGGCTGGAAGCCTCCCAGGTGCTGGCTGGGAAGGGGGTGCGTCTTTCTAGTCAGGAGGCTCAGGGGGTGCCTGTTTGTGATCTCTGCACAGGGGCGGGCCGTGTGTCTGATTTCCCTGGAGGAGCAGGATGTGCCCGCAGTACGTTCTGTCGTCAGAGCTCAGGGTCCAGGTGCTACATCCACTTCTGTATTTTTAACTCACTGTATTTTTTATGTGGACGTATTTTGAAATAAATTGCAGATATCCTGACTTTCACCCTTAAATAATTGATCATACATCTCTAAAAAAAGAGCCTCTTGCTACATAGCCAATTAATATGATCACAGACAATGAAATTAAAGATCATTTCTTAGTAGCCTCTAGGACTCAGTCCCTACCCAGATTTCCCTGTAAAAGTTCAGCACTTTAACCATGAACAGAAATTCTGGTCTTCCTGAGATTGTGGCCTTCCCCAGATTTCCCTGTCCTGGGCCTGGTGTGCAACCTGTTTCCCAGATGAGCCCAGGAAGACTGATGAGTACTGGAAAGAGGAGGCAGGAAACTGGGATTATACCCCAGACTCTGGGAGCCCAGATTGTCCCAGGATAGGCTAGAGACAGCCAACAGCATCAGAGAGACATTTGGATCCTGACCACAGTCTTAACCCCGTTGTGCCCCATAGACCTCAGGCTTGACTGGGGTCAGTGATGTGTTTCCACCCCGGGAGGTTTTGTGGGCACCAGGATGCTCCCAGAACCTTAGGAGCAAGTAGACACAGGCTGGGTCTTCCCCTCCTCTCTGGGACCGTGTATCCTCCGTCTTGGGCACGTGGGAAGTCATGGTGTTCTGACTAATGTGACTTCATAACCAAGTTCCTCATCCCTGCTGTGCTCCTTCCCCCACTGCCTGGTGCCCACTGGCGTCCCGCTCTTCTGTTCCTCCCCAGCCACCACCTTTCCAATTTGCTCCACCTCCATTGTCCGCTACCCTTAGTCTGTCTGGAATCTTCCACAGAGACCCCTCCACCTATGGACTTAGAGCTGTGCTCTTGGGCTGGCTCCTTTTGTTTGTGTCCTGCAGTGTTCGGACCCTGGTAACTCTGAGCTGGGCACAGGGAAGTGTTCAAGTTCAAGCTCACTGACTTACCCTCATGTGGAAGAAACGGAGGCTCAGAGAGGGGCAGTGACCTGCCTAAGTTCACACAGGTCTGAGCTGAAAAAGACAAATTCAGGTCTTCTTTCCAATCCTTGCTCACCGCTGGCCCCTCTACTCACTGGGCTTATGTGCTGTGCCCTCCCCTGTTTACAACAGCACCTAAGGGTGCTCTCAGACTTCTGGTGGGGGGCATGGTGAGAACTGAGGATAAGCAATGGTGATGGAAAAAAGAGGGCAAGCTAGAGAAGTTGGTTCCCTAGAGAACAAATGTGGGTCTGTGGGAGAGTTTTAGAGTTTGAAGGAAGCTTAGGAAACAGGGATAAAATACTCTTATAATTTTATTATTTACTAGGATGTTCATTAGCTTTATTTAACTTATTTCTCACAACAGTGTGGTGGTAGTGCGTGCTGAGGGTGTGCTGAGGATGCTGAGGTCCAGAGAGGTCAGTGACCTGTTGAAAGTGGCAGGTGGCTTTACTGCTATCCTGGCTCCTAAGCTCCATCAGAGTTTTCCACCACATGCCCCACCTGTAGTCAGAACAGGAAAACAGGAAGCCATTCAGGGAAAGCCCCAGAATTGCACACAGCTGCAAAGGCAACCCCTGCCCTGGGTTCCTGGCTACACCTCCTGACAAGGAGGAAGTCCACCTCTGACTTCTACTGGCCAGAGAGTGTGTGTGCATTATGAGCCCAGCTTGGTCAGATTCCTCACCCCGATTTTTTTCCTTTGTTTTCCTTTGCTGTTCACCCAGAAGAGGAGCCTACTCCCTGTAGGTCCCCAAGTTCACTTGCTGCTCACACATTATCTGTCTTTCAGTTGCAATCAGCTCTGGGTTGTCTCTGATGTAACACAGGTGGCTTCTCTTTTTACTATACCTCATTCCCCGTAAAGCGTCACATTTGTCCATTGACCTTATGCCTGATGGTTTATGAAGATGTCATCCTACTTAGGATTCCAAATAGCTTGATAATGTGGGTATTATCAGTTCTGTTTTTATCAGTAAGGAGACTGGGGGTGAAGACATTAAGTACCTTTTCCAAGATCACTTAGACAGTAGGTAAGAAGGAAAAGGGTTTGTTGTTATGCAATGATAGAAAGTTTAGTAACACTGCCACCTGCAGTAATGTGGAAAGTAGCAAATGCACCTAGTGAATTGGGTTGGGTAGCTGATGTTTTCAGGCAGTGTTGAAGGTACTACCTGATTTCTTCTTTTGGCTCATTGCAAAGTGAGAGAGGAGAGAGATAAACCATAGGCAGGACTGTTCAACATGAAAGAACTGGGACTTGATGACTTTAAAAATTCTCAGTTTCCGGGCAGCAAATGATGCGAAAATCAAATCCAGGGCACTTTCAGGAATATGCATTCTAAAGATGAAACCAAGGATGTGACTATCAAATCTTTTGTGAAGACCTCAGAAAGATCAAAAGTAGTGCATTTCATAGGAAAACCAAATTTTCCTCTACTATGCTCTCAACACAGAACACTTCTGGGAACAGATATGTTGTTTTAAGCTACTAAGTTTTGGGGGTTATTTGTTGATTTATTTATTTGAGTCAGAATCTCACTCTGTCACCCAGACTGAAGTGCAGTGGCCTGATCACGACGATCACAGCTTATGGCAGCCTTGAACTTCTGGGTTCAAGTGATCCTTGGGGAAAATTTATTATGCAGCATCAAATGAGTTAGGAGGCAAACGAGTTCTTTTTTCCTGGAAGCCAAGGAAGAAAGCATTTCTAGCAGGAGGGAGCGGTAAGCTGTGCCCAAGTGGCTCATCTTCCCACTGTGACGAGGTTTCAGCATTGACTCCTGGATGTCACAATGTGGAAGTCACTGGAGGCTGCGAAAAGGTGTTTCAGGGGGTGGTACAGACAAAGGTCTGACTGGAGTGGGTCCCGGAGGGAACAAAAACAAAGACTTGGAGGCTGAGCTCTGCCCTCCTTTCATGGAGCTTTGGCTATAAACAGCAATAAAATGACGGAGCCGTGGCTGGAGGACTGTGGGACCGGACAGAGCTTTTAATATACTGGAGCCCACTTATATTCTGATTGTCATGACACATGAGAGGTGTGGGAGAGACGAAAGGCTCCTGGAACAGTGTTCTTTTGAGGACAAGAGAATATGAGCTTTGGGGCTTAGGGGAAGTGGTTGACTTCAGATCTGAGCAGGGAGAGTAAGAGGAAGGAGAGCATATGTACAGGGGCCCAGGGCAGAGGACTGGCAGGTGTGGTGGAATCAAGGGGATGTTCTTTCCTCTTTCTTCCTCCCCTCTCTCCTCCCCTTCCCTCCACTCCCTTACTCCTCTTTCTTTAACTCTATCTTTACCTCTCAGGGATTTAGGACATAGGGGTACCATCTGAGTGTGAGGAGGGAGAGGGCAGAGGATGGTGTGGAACAGAAGTCTAGAATGGAGCAGAGCCACTCCACTCTCCAGCTCTCCAGGACATGTGTTTAAAATGCGACATTTTTTTTTGAGTTGGAGTCTCACTCCTTCTCCCAGGCTGGAGTGCAGTGGCACACTCACGGCCACCCCTGCGTTGACCTGCTGGGCTCTGGCAATCCTTCCTCCTCAGCCTTCCAAGTAGCTGGAACTATAGGCACATGCTACCAAGCCTGGCTAAATTTTTATTTATTTTTTTATTGTAGAGACAAGATCTTGCCAAATTGCCTGGGATGGTCTCAAAACTGCGGGCTCAGGCAATCCATTTGCCTCGGCCTCCCAAAGTGCTGGGATTACAGGCTGAGCCACCGAGCCCGGCCACAATGTGATATTTCAGCACTATAGATTGTGTTTTTTTCAGCCACACTCAGCTTCGTTGGGTGCAGGCACAGAGTAAGTGGGAAGCTGGGTTCAGCCAGTATTATAGTTTTGCCAGAGGAGTTCAATAAAAGGGGAGAGGGGCACAGAAATTGGGGCATGTTCCAAAGAGTGATTATGAAGCTAGATCTGGAATTTAAGGGAAAGGAAAGCAGGAGTGAGGGGAAGGAAAGAGGCAGGTAGAAGGAATAAAGGACATGAGTCCCAGTGGTGTTGAAATGGTACCAGGATCAGGTTAATAGGGGGTAGGTGGGTGTTGGAATGAGACTAAGGAGGAGGAGCCATCACTGTTGCTGACCATCTGAATGGGTGGCTAAGGCAGGGAAGAGGACCAGATCAGTGGGGGAAGGGTATCAAGGAACTGAGAGGCCAGGAATGTGGAAGGATCATCCATGAGACTACATGGGCCCAAGGTATCCAAGGATTACAGCAGGATCCCGAAATTAAGACCCACAAGGAATAAAGAGGAGTACCCCAGATTGCACAGGATCTGTAACAATGATGGGTGGTCAACAATGGGGGTCTAGTCTGATGGCAGAAAATCAATTTGTAGGATGGTTTAGGGAGGATAGGAAACCAGGAAGGGGCCATGTGGAGCCCAGAGGATATCAACGCCACCCCTAGGCCCAGTAGCATGAGGCCACAGAGAGCAAAAAGCCACTCCTCAAGAGAACTGCAGAAAAAGCTGTGTCCTCAAAGAAGAGTCAGGTTTCAGAGGGCGTAAGAAGGTGACCTGCAGAAATGCTAATTATATCAGGGCTTGTGCTGATGACTGTATACTTCAGAGGGCAAAGTGGAGAGGTTATGGATTTTGGGAAGGGTGGGAAATGAGGTTAATTTAATAGATTTATAAGGGCTTATTGAGATGAGATTCTGGATGACAAGGGAGGACCGGGGCATCCTAGGCATCTTGTGGTGACTAGAGTGAACAGGGATAAAATAAAGGCACCAAGAGGTTGCTCTGGGGTCTCGAAGCTGACTGAGAGGGCTGGGGAGAGAGCCAGGAGTCTGGGATCTCACTCCTGCCCTGGGTGGTGGGTGCTGGGAAGGGGTGTTTTATTGGAAAATCTGGGGTTCCCTCTTCACTTCTGCTAAGAAGGTGTAGAAGCTGGGTGAGGGAGTCCGTGGCAAATGGATACAAAACTGCATCTATCCATTCTCAGGGATAAAGAGCACCACAAAAGTTTTGAAGCTGGAGAACAATCGGATGACTTCACAGACCAGGGGAAGCTGGTGGGGTGGGAGGAATAAGAAGCAAGTCATGGCTGGGCTCCGTGGCTCAGCCTGTAATCCCAGCACTTTGGGAGGCCAAGGCGAGTGGATTCTCTGAGCCTGTGGGTTCAAGACCAGCCCAGGAAACTTGGCGAGACCTTGTTTATACAAAAGATAAAAAAAATTAGCCAGGTGTGGTAGTGTGTGCCTGTAGTTCCGGCTACTTGGAAGGCTGAGGTGGAAGGATTGCTGGAGCCCAGCAGGTTGATGCTAGGGTGGCTGTGAGTGTGCCACTGTACTCCAGCCTGGGCGACTGAGTGAGACTCCATCTCAAAAAAAAAGAAGCAAGTCATTTTGACCTGAGAACTGCTGAAAGTCTCAGAAATTGGAGGTGTGGGTGTCTCAGAAGGCAGCGTCGAAATGGGGACCAGAAACCAGAGGATAGGGTAGAGGTCTGCTTTAAGAATCAGTTAGACCCCTGGATTCTCTGCCTCCTGTGAGACTCAGAGTAGGTTAACTGCCCACATCCTCTCTCTTTCCTCTCACTCACCAGTTGCAGAGAGCTTGAGGTCATTTTCTGATGAGGTGAATTACAGAGATGCTCTGCTCAGGGTACCACGGATTGAGAGAGTGCAGCAGGGCTCGAGTGGGAACAGACACTGGCCAGTGACAGACGCCTTTGCCCTGTTACAGTTGGTGCCTGGAACTGTGGGTCTCAGCTTACTCACCCACAGAGGACAGTTAAGAGTCTTTTCTGGAGAAACTGAGCTGTCGAGGAGAAAAAAATGGAACCAGGCTCCTGCCCTTTCAGACTAGAGCCCACAGACCTCATAGCATGCACAGAGCATCTGAGCTCTTCAGTGCAAATGGGCAGCCGAGAAGCAGCAGAGGGTTCCAGGAAGTTCTGAGGAAAGACAGAGGCCAACCAATGGAGAAAACAAAAGAGACAACAGGTACTTGGTGGAAACAGAAAATACACAAAACTTTAAAAAAGTTCAAAAAGGCCGGGCTGAGTGGCTCAGCCTGTAATCCTGCGCCTTTGGGAGACTGAGGTGAGTGGATTGCCTGAGCCTGCGG
>NW_007249753.1:317451-327450 GCF_000164805.1 Carlito syrichta | reverse complement strand
GCAGACTGCACTCCAGTCTGGGTGACAGTGAGACTCCAACTCAAAACAAAACAAAACAAAACAAAAAAAAGTTCAAAAAGGTCAGGCATGGTGGCTCATGCCTGTAATCTCAGCACTTTGGGAGGCCGAGGCAAGATGATTGCCTGAGCCCAGGAATTCAAGACCAGCCTGGGTAACTTGGTGAGACCTTGTCTCTACAATAAATAAAAAAATTAGCTGGTCATGGTGGCATATGCCTGTAATCCCAGCTACTTGGGAGGCTGAGGTGGAAGGATTGCCTGAGTCCAGCAGGTCGAGGCTGTGGTGGTCTAGTGATCATGCCACTGCACTCCAGCCTGGGCAACAGAGTGAGTCACTGACTCAAAAAAAAAAAAAAGTTCAAAAGTCACAATTTTAATATTTCCAGAGAAAATAAGGCATGCCAAAAAGAAGTATGCTGTGCTAGAAAAAGGAACATTCAGAGAACAAATGGACTGTTTAGAAATGGAAAACATGTGATGGCATAAATTGCAAACATTTCAATAGGACATAACTTTGGAGAACTTTCCAAGAAAGCAGGAATAAAGAAAAATTGATGACAAACAGGAGAGAAAAGATAATAAAATCAGAGGCACAGTCTAGGAGATCCAACATCTGGATAGTAAGTGTCAGAAAGAGAGAGCAGGGGCTGGGTGCAGTGGCTCATGCCTGTAATCCCAGCACTTTGGGAGGCTAAGGCGGGAGGATCACTTGAGCCCAGGAGTTTGAGACCAGCCTAGACAATATAGTGAGACCTTGTCTCTACAAAAAATATAAAAAAAATTAGCCAGGTATGGTGTGCACACTTGTAGTCCCAGCTACTGGGAGGCTAAGGTAGAAAGATTGCCTGAGCCCAGGAGGTTGAGGCTGTGGTGAGCCATGGGGGCGACAGGCCTGGGGTAGAACCAGAGTGATCTCTAGTGTGGTATATTGAGAAGCCTCCTGCCCAGCTTGTGCAGGAAAAAGGGGGGAGGTGTTGCTTCCTCCTAGAGGCTGCAGGTAAACTGGCAGAGGTAAGAACAGCACAGGGACACACAGTGTCGGGATGATGAGGGGTGGCTGAGTTGGACAGAGCACGGGCCCCATGAATGACACTGAACTTCGATTCCCAAGTGGTCAAAATGCACAGAGGTGTTGTTGGGAAGGGGCACAATGTAGGAGGTGGAGACTGAAGGTGGGACACCAGTTGGGTGGCTGACACAGTGGTCTGGGTGCCCATGGGATGTGGAGGGATTTGGAAAGGGGGAGGAGGCAGAGCAACAAGAGTGTAGCTGACATGGAAAGAGAGGGGAGCAGTGTTGGGGGTGACTCAGGCATCTGACTGTGGCCATTGGTTTGGACTGAACTCCTGCACTAGGCCCAGCAGACCAAACCCAAATGGAGCCACTCATGCTGAAGTTCTACACCACTCGTCTAATATAAATCGTTTTTCTGACCTCTGAGAGATCAGGAGAAAGATAATAGCCAAATTCTCAAGCAGGCCAGTTTTAGTCGACATGACAAGGAAGTCCGCTCTGCTTTAACCTTACCGGGAAAGTAACTTTGAAATGACCAATTCGCTCTTTGTTCTTTGTTTCTGCATTCTTCAGCCTTTTTCTATCTGTAAACATTGTCTTGTTTAGAGCAAAATTATTTAAAAAACCACTTCTGGTCTTGAGAACTGCTCAATTTGTGAATTATTCTTTGCTCAAACAAATTCCATAAATTTATTTTGTTTGAATCAATATATATATGTGTGTGTGTGTGTGTGTGTGTGTGTCTATGTGTGTGTGTGTGTATATACACATATATATTTCTTTTAAATCAGGAGCTACAGACAGGAGGAAGTAGGGGGAAAGGGGACTTGCCATCAGCAGCTCAGGTTTGGTGGAGGCTTTGCTTCCCTAACTGGACAGTGTTGCCACTGATGCAAACTGAGTGTGAGCATGTTGCAGGCCTGGGAGGGAATCCTAGGCTCTGGAGGGAGGACTTAGCCACGGACCTGGGACCACGTTCTGGTATTTTCTTTGCAGGGACTGCAGAGCTCAGAGGTCAGGGAGAAGCTCCTGGGAGCTTGGCTTGAGGGAGACTGGCCACCCACCTAGGGTCCCAGTGGGAAGTACTGATGGTCCCAGGGCCTGAGCTGAGTGGGCCAGCCCCCATGCTGCACGGATTGGTTCCTTAAGGTCCTGAGGTGCGAGGATGGGGAAGAGATACATGAAGTGACTTGAATCCTTGCTTCGACCCTGTTCTGTCTGCCCACGGCTTACCCCTCCTCCAGTAAACTTGCTCCAGGCCCGACCTGACTCTGTTTCCCTACCCTACTCTCTGCTTGTGTTGTCTCTGCACCTTTCACCCAGCCCCACCTCCTCTTGTCCTCACATGTCCCCTTCTTCCCAGAGCTGGTGGCTCTTTCCACCCTTTCTCCCTCAGGACTGGAATGAGACCATGTCCTGAGATGGCGACTTTAGGGAGTCCTAGGACTTGGACATTACTGGGAGGGCAGGTGATGGGAAGGACTTTCTGATTGTGCAGGCCTATGATACTGATGGAAGGATGGGGGAGGGGAGAGGGAGAGCAAGGGAGGAAGGGGTAGGCGGGAGAGAGAAACGGAGGGGGGAGAGAGGGAGAGGGATGGAGGAAGGGAGAGAGGAAGAGAGAGAGAAGAAAGCATAGAGAAAGGGAAATGTGGATGAGATACCAGTTTACGACTGAAGGACAGGGTGAGCCTGTAACATCTCCGTGAGCATGTCAGATGGATGGACTCCACAAGATTTTAATTTGGACAGCCCTGTCAGCTATAACTTTTCCGACCTTGTTCTCTGACTGATTCCCCCTCTGACTCTCCATCCTGGGCAGAAGCTCTTCCTTGCTCCCTTTGCCCCAAGCCCAACCAACCCGTAACCCACTCACCAGATGAGCAGGGCTGACAGCACCAGGCTTTTGGTTAGGAGGAGTCCACAGAGCACAGGGACCAGGGCGCTGGGGCCTTCAGGGCCAGGGTAGAGCGTGGAGTTCCACGGCCTGGAGGGCACAGAGACAATAAAGGGGAGGATAGGCTGGAAGACAGTCTCTGCCTTCGGCCCCTGTCTGCGCCTGTGTGGTTGTGGGTCCCACCCTGAACTCACGGTGAAGGGGCAGTGATGGTAGATGGCACCTTGGGGGGCTCTGTGGCTTCTCCAGTCGGGGGTACACGGCTCTGGGTCTGTGATGAAACCAGGTTGTGGGGAGTCCAGGTGGTCTGCATGGAGGTAGAGGCTGCCAGGGAGGAGAAAGGACCTTGGTTAGTGGGTAGAAAAGCCCACCTGTTCCTGCAGCAGGAAAGCTGGATCACGGAATTGGACCCTGTTGGGCACAGGGCCCATTAGCCCAGAAGGAGAAAACCGATTTGGGGGGCGGGGACTGGGTTGTGAAGTCCCCTGGCTCAGAATTAGGCAGACCGTGGCCTGGGCTCTATTGGGCACATATGGTCATATCCCTGAGTCCAGAAGGAGCACGGGAAGAGGAGTCAGAAGGTCCAGACCAGCCTCCTCACTTCTACATCTGTGGATGGGACTATCTACCTCAACCTCCTCAAGGGTGGAAATAGTCAGAGCCCTTCTTCTCTGACCTCCATTCTCTTTCTTACATCTCTGGGGCTGTTTTGGGGAAGGGAGCCCCTTGAAGGGCTACTTTCCCATCCCTGTCCCTCCCAGTTCTGTGGCACAGTCCTGGGCTCTCCAGAGCCTTGCCCCTCTTGACTGAAATTTTGCAAGCTGCCTGCCCACCATTCCCAACGTTCACTTTCCCAAGAAGACCCCAGACCTACCTATGCTCAGAGCCCTTGGTGAAGGCAAGGTGGTTGTCTCTGGAATAGTGATGGGAGCTACTGCGGTCAAAGAGACAACGACCACTATAGGGGGTGAGGGGCCCGGGAGGGAAAGAAAGTGGGGTTCGTCCAAGGAAGAAGTGAGGACTCTCAGTGCCCTCAACTAGGTCTACATACCCATCTGGGGTCCAGGACGGAAGCAACTACTGAAAACTCGGGCAGAGAGAAGGGCAAGGGCTGGGAGAACCTGGAGGAGATGGTGTCTGAGGCTGGGACATCCCTTGTCCCAAGGCTGCCCTGGAAGATCTGTCCAAGCCCCAGGCTGATGGACATGTGGACACCGTCCTGTCCCATAGGAGCACTGTCTCTGAGGCTGCCTAGGATGCTGGCAGGGAACAGCCATGGGCCCAGCCTGGAGGAGGTGTTTGGGACACTGGAAAAATACTAGACCTGTGCGATGTGTGATCTGTGGGCTGGTGCTGGTTTGCATATTGCAATCCAGCCACGACAAGGTGAGTATAAACATAAGGAGTAAGGATTTTGAAGCTTGTATATCAACTTGATATTGTCTTAAGAGCCAAGCATGTGATGAGTAAACTCATCCCATCTCATTGAACAGGGTGTAGACCTGCTTGGGTGCTGTGAAACTGGCGAGTGGAATAATGGAGCAGGCTGTGTGCTGGTAACACACACCAGGATCATGTTACAATGTGTGATACTTTAAGATTAGTTGTTAGCTGTAACACACAAGTGTATAAACAACTGGGAAAAAGTATTTTTTCCTTAGAGTCGGAGTCTCACTCTGTCATCCAGGCTGGAGTGCAGTGCATGATCATGGCTCATCAAAGCCTCAACTTCCTGGGCTCAAGTGATCCTTCTGTCTCAGCCTCCCAAGTGGCTGGGATTACAGATGTGTACCACCATGCCCACCTAATTTTTGGTAGAGACAAGTTTTCGCTATGTTGTCCAGGCTGGTCTTGAACTCCTGGACTCAAGTAATTCTCCCACCTTGGCCTCCCACAGTGCTGGGATTATAGACGTGAGCCACCACAGCTGACTATTTTTGTAATTTGTTATTTTTACATCATTTTTCTTTTTAGTCAAATTTTTTTAAAATTTAAAGCTTAATATGATTAGCTAATTTATATTAATGTACTGATTACCTAATTAGAGTTCTAACTAACAGCAAAACAAAAGTCAAGAAAAGACAAACCTTTTCTGAATGTGGCAGTAATAGTATACCAAATGAAGATGGTAGAATTGCTTCCAAAGTTTGTTTCCTTTTGAAATTATTCCAAAGAGTTTGTACTGGGTTTGTTTGAAAATAGAATCCCTCATTGGTGAGTCTGGGGAGACCCATACTAGACTCTGAGCTACAGAACTGTAAGATGATAAGTGTGCCTTGTTTTAAGCCACTAAATTTGTGATAATTTGTTATGAGAGCAATAGGGAACGATCACACTCACATATATGATTCTGTAGTTATAATTAATAGTGAAGTATTAAAACCTAGAGAGTTATTTGCTGAGATGTATTGGTAATGAAGCAAAACCACCATAAAAACCAATGGCGCATACACATATAAAACATAAAAACACAAGTTTAAAACAAATGCCTTTTTTTAAGGGAAAAAGGAATATTGGATTAAAATATGCTCCAAAAGCAATCAGATTTTCACATGTAAACTCTAGTTTTTCTTGTGAAGCAGCACTTAATATTGCAAAGGCTAACAATCCATATGCAATTACCAAAACGTTATTGCAATAGGACCTCTGCGTCATGATATTGGGTTAGCTTACAGCAAAAAAAAAAAAAAGAAATCAAATATCACTTTCCAGTGACATCTAAGGTTTACATATTGGGAACTGGGTAATGATAGGGAAGACTGTCTCCTAGAACAAATAAAACTAGCAAGATGTTTTTCATGGCAATCTAAAAAGTGCACAAATATTGCTAGCATAGTTTGGTTTTTTTTTTTTTTTTTTTTGAGTTGGAGTCTCACTCTGTCACCCAGACTGGAGTGCAGTGGCCACTCCTGGCCACTGCAGCCTCGATCTGCTAGGCTCCGGCGATCCTTCCGCCTCAGCCTTCTGAGTAGCCAGAATTACAGGCATGCGCTACCATGCCTGGCTGATTCTTTTTTTTTTTTTTATTGTAGAGATGAGGTCTCGCCAAGTTGCCCAGGCGGGTCTCGAACACGCGGGCTCAGGCAATCCACTCACCTCAGCCTCCCAAAGTGCAGGCTGAGCCACTGAGCCCAGCTGGAATTCTGTATCTTTGAGCTTCATTGCCAAAAACATGACTAGCTTCAAACTGCATAAAACTATGAAGGATTACATTATCAAAATGTGGTTTGGAGTATGAGTTCTATGTAGGAGTATGTTCTGATGGCTGCAGTTGCTATGATGGGAAAACATTCTGGAACAGGCATCCAGATTACAAAACCTTGGGCTGAACAGTAAATCAATGCACTGCTTCCTTCACTGAGAAAGTTTTGCTATGAAAAAATATCAGCTGACCTGAACAGTGTGCTGACCAATATGGAAAAAAATTGTGAATTACATAAGATGAATAGATTACATCTGAAACCGTTCTCTTCACTGTGTGATAATATGAAAACAGATCATAAACAGGTATTATTGCATGCCAAGTTCAAATTTCTGTTGAAAACATTTGATGTATGGGTATGGAAATAAGTCCTAATGTTTCTGCAAGACAAGAAACCAGTTTAGCACAAACTTCTTTTTTTTTTTTAAGTCAGAATCTTACTGTCACCCAGGCTGGAGTGCAGTGGCACGCTCATGTTCACTGCAGCCTCAACCTGTGTAGGAGTATGTTCTGATGGCTGCTGGGCTCAGGCAATCCTTCTGCCTCAGCCTTTCAAGTAGCTGGAGCTACATGCGTGCACCACTATGCCCAGCTAATTTTTTGATTTGTTGTAGAGACGAGGTCTTGCCATGTTGCCCAGACTGGTCTTGAACCCATGGCCTCAGGCAATCCTCTCACCTCTGCTTCCCAAAGTGCTGGGATTACAGGTGTAAGCTACCACACTTGACAAAGATGCATTTTGAAAATACAACATCTCTTTCTTCCTTTTGTAAAAGTTAAAAATAAAAATACTGAGTTTTGTCAAAAGTGCTTTAAAAATTTCTTATATTTCCCTCAACACATCTCTGAGACCAATTTTTTTTATGATGAGTGTTATTTTTAAAAAAGATCAACGCAATTTTTAAATATATATATCTCCTAAATGACATGGTGCCATAAACAGTTCTCAAATTAGGTAAGTTAACAGGCAAGAAGAGTGATCATTTGTCACATTAAAATCTCTAAACCTGGATATACAGGGTGTTTGCTCAAAGTGTGTGCACTGGCATTTAATATGGGGAATTGTTATTTCACATCTAAGTTTTTGTTTAATTATGACTAGGAGGACAACAAAACATTACAGGTACAATGTTAGCCACTAAACCAATCACCTTTGGGCATACTTTCAAGTGAACAATGTGTACAGTTTTTATAATTTATATTTTTTCCCCGTGTAATGTTTGCTCTGATTATATTTGTTGCAATGTAATTTTATGACCGTCAAATTTAATGAACACTTTGGGCTTGTATTTTGTTTTTTCCTCATTTTATTTTATTTTTTGAGTTGGAGTCTCACTCTGTCACCCAGACTGGAGTGCAGTGGCCGCTCCCGGCCACTGCAGCCTAGACCTGCTGGGCTCCAGCGATCCTTCCGCCTCAGCCTTCCAAGTAGCCGGAATTACAGGCATGCGCTACCATGCCTGGCTGATTTTTTTTTATTTATTGTAGAGATGAGTTCTCACCAAGCTGCCCAGGTGGGTCTCGAACCCACGGGTTCAGGCAATCCATTCACCTCAGCCTCCCAAAGCGCAGGATTACAGGCTGAGCCACTGAGCCCGGCTCTCATTTTATTATTCTAGTAATCAGTCGTTACTGTATTTTACCAAAAAGTTAGTCATTGATGGATTGCAGATTTTTAACAAATGTCTTCCCCCACAGGTACTTGGAGAAGCTCTGCTCTAAGCTGGTGGATGGCACACTTTCTGTGAAGGGCCAGGGGTGGGCCATGTGGTCTCGGTCTCAACTGCTTGGTTTTGCTGTTGCAGCATGAAAAGGGCCACAGACAAAAGGTAAATGAACAGGCATGGCTCTGTTCCAAAATACTTTACTTACAGTCACTCAGATTTGGATTTTCTATAATTTTCACATGTCACAAAATAAGATTTTTCTTTTTTCCCCCAAACCATTCTTAGTTTTTCAGGACATAGTATGCTAACCCCTGATCTGGACCATGAGGGATAGACAGGCCCCTACAAAGACAGACACCAACAAACCCATGTGAGCCGCCAGCTCCACATGGCGGAGGTTAGTTTGCAGCCAGAGGATACACATTTACTGAACACCTACTGTGTGCAGGGCATGTGGGCTCAACTGGACAGCATGTGCAACTGATCTGTTTGAGCATCTCTGAGGAGGCCAGTGGATCACGGAGGCAGACGTGTGAGGGGGCTGCATGTGTGCTCCTGTGTGAGTTCCTCAGGCACCCTTCCCCACAGCCCTCCCAAGAGACCGGGCAGGGGCAAGGGCTGGCTTACATCACTGGGAGTGATAGAGGTACCAAAAAGGAGTGAGGGATATTCCCCCAAGGGCCCAGGGAAGGGGATCACCTGGAGACACCATCAGATAGAATCTGATGCCCTTAGACACAGAGCGACTGGAAGCATGGTAGATTTTACACCAGTAGTGTCCCGAGTCTTCCTCCCTCAGATCAGTCATGGTGACAGTGAAGAAGCCTGCACCAGGGTTGTCTCAGATTGAGAATCGAAAGACCTGAACCAGCGTCTGGGGACTGGAGCTGATGACTGAGTGTGTACAAGGGCTGACACCACCTTACTCCAGCTCTTCTTCTCATAGGGCCCGCTTTTGGGTGGGTACTGGCATCTCAGGGAGAGCGTCTGCCCTGCTGTGCTTTGAAGTTCCTGAGTCTTGGATAGTGCCTGGGAGCCTGGAGAACAAGGCTGGAGGTCAGGGCCATGCGCAGGACCCACCCCACACCAGGCCTCTGGCCACAGTGTCACCTGCCCCCTGCCCCGACAGTCCCCACCACACCCTTCTCTTCTCTTCTCCTTCTTACCTGGTAACAGCAGCGGCAGCAGCAGCAGTCGTGGGAGTGGTCCTCTCCAGGCCATGAGGCCCTTTTCCTGTGTGCTGGCAGGAGGGAGTGTGAGGGTGCAGACTGGGGACAGGGAATGAGGAGCTGGGCCTGGTTCTGCTGCCTCTTCTAGCACCTCTGAGGTAGAAAAATGAGACAGGCCAAAGCCTGGGTTGAGGAGGAGGGAGACTAGGGCGGGCAGATTCCGTGGGCACAGGGTAGTGGGGACTTCCAGCTACTGGTGAATTGGGCCTGGTGGGTCCAGCCCTGCCTGGCACGCAGTTCCCTGACCTCTGTAGAAGCTTGCACAGCTACCCCCTCCCCACTGTGACTCATCCCTTAAGGAGGAGCTGAGAAGGCCTGGAGGAAACTGTGGTCACGAAATACGGCACCTCACGCTTTCTCCCTCTCTGTGCACTGCCTTATCTTTGCAGTGCCATGGCTTCGCCCTCTCTCCAGGGAAAGGGGCAGGCTGAAGGTGGACGACAAGTTTAGCGATACTCGGAGGCCTGAGCATGAGCCCCAAGCCCCAGTGGGTGGTCAGAGACATCATGCCAAGGCCTGCCTAGTGCATGGGTCAGTGATGGCAGGTTTTGTGGGTGCTGGAGGGGAGATGAGAGAGGATGTGGAGACTTGATTCCAGTAAGGAAGTGTAAGGAGAGTCCCTGGCAAGGGGAGGGGAGGGGAGAGTTAGGAGAGAGTTCTGAGCAGTGGTCCCACAGGGGATACAACAGTGGGGGTGGGAGAGGGAGCCCAGGAACTTGGACCTGGCCTCATCTCTGCATCCTCAACTCCCATCACCTAAGGACGCTGGAGAAAAATTTGTTTATTTAACACAAATACAGATGAAAGACGCTACCATCTCTTTCTTTAGTGAATGCTAACAGTTTTTTTTTTTTTGAGTTGGGGGTCTTGCTCTGTTGCCCAGGCTGGAGTGCAGTGGCATGATCATGGCTCACCACAGCCTCAGTCTCCTGGACTCAGGTGATCCTTCTGCCTCAGCCTCTCAAATAGC
>NW_007249753.1:316985-317219 GCF_000164805.1 Carlito syrichta | reverse complement strand
GGGAGGCTGAAGTGAGTAGATTGCCTGAGCCCGTGGGTTTGAGACCAGCCCAGGCAACTTAGCAAGACCTCGTCTCTACAATTAAAAAAAAAAAAAGTTTGCTGGGCGTGATAGCGCACCTCCGGAAGGATTTGCCTCCGGAATTATCGCTGGAGCCCAGCAGGTCGACACTGAGGTGGCTGTGAGTGTGCCATTGCACTCCAGCCTGGGCAACAGAGTGAGACTCCAACTCAA
>NW_007249753.1:296084-316678 GCF_000164805.1 Carlito syrichta | reverse complement strand
AGTAGCCGGAATACAGGCATGTGCTACCACGCCCGGCTGATTTTTTGATTTATTGTAGAGATGAGGTCTCGCTGCCCAGGCGGGTCTCAAACCCGCGGGCTCAGGCAATCTGCTCACCTCAGCCTCTCAAGGCGCAGGATTACAGGCTGAGCCACCGAGCCTGGCTAAAAAGATGCAATTTATAAAGAGAGAGATGATATATCTTAGGAGCAGTGGAGAGGCTGTGTGTCACTGCAGTTGCACCACCGGAGACTCTTGTCAGTCTGACATCTACTGCGGGGAACTCGGTACAGAGGCAATGACTGAAATGGGAATTGCAACCCGTGATTCTAAGGATTCAGTGGACGTGATTCTAAGTCCACAGCTTTGCCCACCATGGCCTCCTGCTCCCCACTCTCCCTAGATGCCACGCTCTTCTCCTTATGGTAGCAATGAGCAGAGATGGAGGATAAGAAGGGCAGAGCAACAGACAAAAAGAGACACGGCAGGGATATCAGATGTCAGCGCCCAAGGGACCAAGGTGGGAATGCAGGCTGAAGCTTCAAGAGCCAGAAGTCAGCAATTACGGTTTACAAGGCACGTCCGTGTACTTTCTTCCTCAAGCCCACAGAGGTGAGGGAGGTATTACTTTTTTTTCCCACAGACCTGAGAATTGAGGCCCTGGTATGGTCAGTGACCTGCTTAAAGTCACATGGTGAGTAAGTGGGTGCTACAAAAACAGATCTCCTGACTTCTACCCATAGCCTTTCTGCTAAAGTCTGACCCACAGACAGGACAGGAAACCAGGGGTGAGGTAGAGACTCCCACAGACTTGCATGCACATGCAGAGGTGAGAGCATGAGAGCTTTTCTCACCATCAGTGGAGTACAGCATTCCCTCTCTGGACCTAATTACATACCAAATGAGGGTCAGGGGCACCCTCCTGACAGGGAGGGAAGCGGCTTTGGCCCCCAGATGACCCAAGGTGTGTCACTAAGTGTGAAGGTGTTAGCAATTGTTTTCCCATGCTGATTTCCCCCTTCACTGGCCATTGCTGACCCCTGAGAAGTGTTACTTCCTCCCTGTAGGTTTGCAAGAGCACCCTTTGCTATATACCACTAGCTCTGTCTCTCTGTGGCCAGCTCTTCGTTGCTCTTGGCTGTGTCAGAGTTTGTCCTTGCCCCCAGGTGACAAGAAGCTCTCAAAGGGTGGGATTCCTCTTTCTGTGTGGTGGCCTCCACACCCGTGTGAGTGGGCGGACACCCTCTGCATAGACTAGGGTGCTGAGGCACCCCCAGTGAGGACTCTGCTGGAACCATCTGCACCCTCCATCTCCTCTAGTATCTGGGACCTGGAGCCCAGGTATGGGAACTAGGGATGGAAGATCCTGGGCTTAGTCTCAAACCCCTGATCTGGGGTAGAGTTGGCCCTGCTCTTGGGGATCTTACAACAGCTTCCGTCACAAGTTGAATTCTTGCAAGAGGCGCCAGGGCAGATAGCTGTGGTGGAATTGGGGGCTCCTTCAGAAGTCTCTCAAGAGATGGGGACAAAGAGCCATGGTCAAGGTGAAGCACAGTCAGAAGTCCTGTCAGAAGACCTGGGCTTCTAGGGGGTTGAACCTCTTGAACCCGCAGGCTGAGGCAATCCACTCGCCTGGGCCTCCCAAAGTGCTGGGATTACAGGCTGAGCCACCAATCCTAGCCCGGAGGTTGAACTTCTCTGCCCACCCTCTGAGAAGGCACCTCAGGGATCTTGAGAGCCTCTGCAATCTCCTTTCTCAACCTCATTGTGCTCATAGGAGCCAAAGACATTGTGTTTCCAGGGGGTTCATTTTCTTCTCCTTTTCCAGAATGCATCCGCAGGCAGATTAGCGTTCAGTTTCTCTGTCTATAAAAGGGACACATTATGCCTTCTTTCCCATCCATTTCGGGATGTCCAGTTACCTCCCTCTGTGGCTTCTTGTTTGTGACCTCTGCTCTGGGGACCCATGCAGGGGATCTTGACAGCCTAGGATGTCAGAGTTGAGTGAGTCTGGGCTCCTTTCTCCCCAGCCCACTCCTCAACAGACACAAGTGTCACATTCACAGGAGCTGGTCAAGTTCTGATTGGATCCATGTGGACCTGACCTCACATCCACTCACTTAGCTCAGCATTGGTTGTGTCCTGCATATCTGGACATTTGGTTGGAATGAGCTTTCTGCCCTCCCTGGGGACCAAAGGGCCTTAGGAGCCCCTGAACCTGGACTCATCTTATCCTGTCCTTTTCCAGGGTGTTGATGGTGGAGGAAAGAATCTACATGGCAGGGAGAGAGGAGGTTCCTTTGGGTGGGGACTAAAGCCAGGCTGGGGGGTGGGAGTACGCCATGCCTGGGGAGCTGGACTGCTGGGCAGTGGCCTCCACTCTCTCCTCTGTCCACAGGCTTCGCACTTACCCAGTCGCAGATTTTACCTGTCTTGATCCTCTCCCTTGATGGGATGAGGCATCTGGGCAGAGTGTTTTCAGAGCCCCCAAGATGCCTACCCCAGCACAAGGAGAAGACCACATTGGCCCTGAAAGTCCCATGCTTGCTGCTGGTCCTGCTGGTGTTCCTGACCTCAGACGAGAGGCTCATCAAGGGGCAAGGAAAGGGAGGGAGGTGAGACAGAATAGAGACGGAACTGTTCTCGAATGTATCTCTCCATCTCTCCACACATACCCACTGACCACCACTTTGCAAGTTATCTGAAGAAACCAAGATAAGCAACATTTTGCCACAAATCTTGCAAAGGATTAACCCCTCTGCCTGCATACTCACAAGTCCAAAAAAGGTGATCAATCCTAACCCCTGCTTCATTATGATGCTAACATTTCCACTCTAGGCAGGGCTTATTCGCCAGTTTTTGTACATGCGACGTATGAAGAAGTATATGTTAGCCCTCCTTAGAAGTATGTGTTAACCTTCCTTAAGCATACTAACACACCTTTCCTTTGATGGAGAACCCCTTCCCTTATCTAATAAAAGACTCTGGCTGGCCTCTTTCAGAGAGCCAGTCGGGGACCTTTTCCTCCTGAGCTGTCTCTCTTGGACAAGCCCCTAACAAAGCTTTGTCTGGAATTTGTTCAGCCTTGTGCCAATTTCTATTACACGAAAGCCTAAGAACCACTGTCAGTAACAGAGGGGAGGGAAGGGAAGGGTGTGATGGGGATGAAGAATGGGTGTGATACTGGGGCTGGCAGTCAGGTTTGGGGTGGGAGGCCTCATCTTTCAGCCAGGCCTGAAGGCTTGTTCTCAGGCTTCTGAGTACAGAGACCAGAGGCTCTCAGAACGAATCACTATTGCACCTTCTCTGTCTGCCCAGGCATAAGTAGCCTCTGCTTCTTTCTTACACCAGCTCTAGGAGAAGCTCCCTCACCTTTGGGCCCCATTAGCCCTGGACTGAGGGACCCTCAGCTGGCCTTGCCTGCGCTGACTTGTCATCAACTATACTTGCTTTTCCAGTAAGGACCAGTCCAGCCTCCACCAGCGGTTTTGGGCCCAAGTAGGTCTGAGGACACACCAGAAGGGAGGGCTGGCCTCTGATGCAGGTAAAGAGAGACCAGGGAGCCTTAGAGTTCTGAAGAGGGTTTCCAGGACTCAGCTCAGAGCTAAGCTGGACTGGGCAGAAGTGAAGGAAGAACTGTAAATTTCCCTTATGATGGAGCCCACAAATAGCCACAAGAGCAGGGACGAAAGAGAATTTCTATCAGTGCTGATTTTACAACAGAAGGAAGTGAGGCCCAGAGAAGACAAGTGGCCTGTCCAAAGTCATTCAGCTATTTCAGGATGAATCAAGACAAACGTCCAGGGCACCTGTCTCCCAGCCTGGGCCTCCTCCTGGGCTCAGGGATTCTCCATGGGCACCTCCTTAGCCCTCATCTAGGTTTGCCTATTGGTGATCCAAGGCGCTGTCTCCTGAAGCTTGCTTATACCTCTGGCTCTCTACCCCCATTCTCGTAGGATCCCTTTCTCACCAACTACCCCGACAGGGTGATTCCTGCCCCATGACAATGGCCCCGTGACGATGATCCCTTTCTGATCCTTGGAAGCTTCAGACTCCTAGGATGTCAGATTCCTCCATACCTGGGCTCAAAGCAGCTTTTCCCCCACCAGACAAGTGAGAGGGTCCCACAAGCCTGCCATCTGGACCCACTGTCCCTTTACAGTGAATTCAGGGTGAGTCAGGCACAGAATCAGGCTCCAATTCAAGAGTCCCAAGTCCTAGGCTCAGGGAATGCAGGAGGCAATGATCCTCCCCCCAGTTGGGTCTTCCCTGCTTTTCCCTCCTCCCTCCGAGGAACCAAACCTCCCTATCCTCTGCGGCTGCCCCCAGACCCTGGTTTCTGTACAATGTGGACTCTTCATGGCCAAGGGCCTGGTGCTGTCACCCTTGTATGTGAACCTGAGCTGTAGGCATGCTGGCCTGGGGGCAGGGGGTGGGGCAATGTGGAGCACAGTGGGGACAGCTGTGCTGGGAAAGATGGCCAGCACGAGGGGATGAGACAAAAATCAGGGGTGAGGTTTGAAAATTATACCTAACACCTATTTGAATGTTCTTTGACTGCCATCTCTGCCTGCCCATTTGTTTGTTACGTGCTATCAAAATTCTTGTTTTTAAATTCTCAGGCCCTTGCCTCCCACCCACACACACAGATACTCTTAACTGCACTCACTCCTTCTACAGGCCCACCTGTGCCACCAGAAGCCAGACTGAGAGCTAGAGCATGGCAGGAGAGGAACAGGGCCAGGCCTGCATGTACTTTACTTTGAAAGTGAAATTCCATCCCCTCCCTCCATAGGGCCCTGGGAATGCCTTGGGCACAGCAGCAATGGAGACTTCTGATGGCCCCAGCTCAGCCCAGGCCCAGGGGCAATGCTCCCCCACCCCCTTAGCCTCCTGGCCCTCTGTGACAACCAAGATCACGAGTAAGGAAAGGGCCATGCGGTGCTTGTGGAGGACACCTCTCAGCACCGGAATCTCTGCTGTGATGAGACCCTCCCAGATTGCTGTTTTCATCTCTGCTGTCCCTACCCCCTCTGGAATACTTCTTTATCCAATGCCTCAAATAGTAGAGCCCAAACCCCGTCCAGTCTCTTTGCCCACACTTAGAATCTTCCTCTTTCAAGATCTCCCCTTCTGCTTTAGTTCCCCTAATCACCTGGTCCCCACCACTGCTTGCTCTGGCTCTCCTCTCCTGCCCCTCCCACCCCTCCTTTTCAGGCTGCCTCACCTCACACTCATATCTACATGTCTCCCTACCTTCAGTCTCTACCTCCTAGGGACTCCTACACATGGCTGCTGGTTCATCCCCGTGTGCAGAGTCTTGATAGGGCTCTAGCCCTCTCACTCGCTCAGAAGCTTATTGGGGATTTCTACTCCACAGGAAATACATTGCAGGTTCCTCAAGACTGGCTTGGTGGGGTGTCCCATCTCTGCCACTCCAGCTCAAATGCACCTCTAGCCAAGGAAGATCCCGCTGTCCTGAAAAGGCAGGTTTCACGCACTCCCTCCTATGCTTGGATGCTAATGACAGGGTGTGCAGGGGGAGAAAGGATCAATGTGGCCCACTGGCATTCTCTCACTCACCCCTAATCTTTGTAATTGGGAGAAAATAATAAAAAAAGATAAATCCCAGTTGAAAAAGAAAAGCGACCATTAGCAAATTCAATTTCTGAGGGCTAAAAACAAGATTGGAAAAATCAGAATGCCAGAAGTAGAAGACTCAACAGTTCAAAATACTAGGATGAGATTATTCCACCAATTCCTTCATTCATTAATACTATTTGACAATCAAGTGCCTCATACATTTGAAGAAAATTAATAGCATAATGATAAAGCATCAACACAAGCACACAGAACATCTGAATTTAGAAGTAATGTCAATACTTCATGAAATGGATGAGAAACTTTAAATAATTGAAATAAACACCTCCTTACCCATCAGATATTTACAAAGCAAATTACAATATTATTTTTATTCATTAATTTGACAAATATTTAAAAAAGATTGTTCAAACTCTGTTGGTGAGGGTGTGAGAAGCAGGCATTATCATATGTTCAAAGTAGGAATACAAATTGTTCAGCATTTTGGAATGCAAATAGGAAAGGTCTATGATATAGTTTTTAGCAAGACAAAACGTCACAAATATTTAAAAAAGAATGAATACCAAACTTAAACTTTTTAAGAAAATTGGGAGTATATTCCAACTCATCATTTAAGGCCAAAATTACCTTGTTACAAAAACAGAAAAAAGTGTCAGAAGACTGAAAAATGATAGACTAATATCCCTCATGAACACAAATATCCTGAACAGAATATTAGTGAACTGAATTCAACACTATGTAAAAAAAGATAATCCACCATGGTCAAATGGGGTTTATCCCAGGAATTCAAGGTTGGGTTAACATTTTAAAAAATTGATGTAAATTATGATATTAAAAATAAAGACAGAAAAACCATATGATCATCTCGAAAGATGTAGAGAAGACATTTGAAAAATTAGACCTATAAGCAAACTAGGAAAATAAGAGAACTCACTTTTCCTGGTAAAGTACATATGCAAAATGTTTTTAGTCAGTGTCACCCTTTACTCTTTGGTGAAAGAATCCATCATTTTCATTCAAGTTAGGAGAAAAGACAGGGCTATTCCTTCTAGCACTTTTATTCAACATATGCTGAATGTTTCATTAGTTGATAAAGCAATAAAAAGAAACACAGGGCATACACATTGGAAAGGAAGAAGGCTACATGATTATATACACATTAAATTCTAAGAGATCTACACAAAAAACTATAAGAACCACTATTGAAATCTACCAGTGTTTCAGAATACAAGGTCAATACAGAAAACTCAAATTGGGTATCTATATAATTGCAATGTACCACAGAAAAATGAAATAAAAAACAATAACGGCCTGGCTTGGTGGCTCAGCCTGTAATCCCAGCACTTTGGGAGGTTGAGGCGAGTGAATTGCCTGAGTCCGTGGGTTTGAGACGCATCTGGGCAACTTGGCCTCGTCTCCACAATAAATAAAAAAAATTAGTTGGGCATGGTAGTGCGCACCTGTAGTTCTGGCTACTTGGAAGGCTGAGGTGGAAGGATCGCCGGAGACCAGCAGGTTGAGGCTGTGGTGGTCGGGAGTGTGCTATGGCACTCCAGTCTGGGTGACAGAGTGAGACTCCAACTAAATAAACAAAAAACACACCCAAAAAATGACATTTAAAATAGCATCCCAAATCATTATATACTTAGAGATAAAATATGTATGAGAACTATACAACCAAAACTACAAAATATTGATGAGAGAAACCACATATCTAAATAAATGGAGAGAAAGACCATATTCCTGAATTTATAGAGTCAGCATTGTTAAGATGTTAATTCTTGCCAAATTCTTGCCAAAATCCAATACCATCACAGACATAGACCTAGTAGGCATTTTTGTTGAAATTGACAAGAGGATTCTAAAACATAAAACATGCAAAGGGCACAGAGTAGTCAAAACAATCTGGAAAAGTACAAAGTTGGGTGGCTCACGCCACCTGATTTCAGGACTTACTGTAATACCACAGTAATCATGTTAGTGTGCTACTGGACTAAGGATAGATAGTTAAAAAAACAGACAGAATAGATAGCTCAGAAATAGACTCATATATATGGGCAACTGATTTTTAATAAAACCACCAAAGTAACTGAATGGGCAAAAGGAAAGTCTTCCCAACAAACGATGCTAGAACTAGATATCCATACAGAAAAATTAATTCTAAATGAATCATGGTCTTCAAACCAAGATTAAAAGACCTTTAGATGAAAGAACTGGATAAAATTTTTGCCTGTAATAGCTTTTCACATACATGGAATCATATAGTATAGATTCTTTTATAGTCCTCATCTTTTGCTTGGCCATATGTTTGAGAGATTTATCCGCGTCATTGGTGTACCAGTAGCCCATTTCTCTTTATTTCTGAGTAATATTCCTTTGCGCAATGCACTGCTATTTGTCTGTTTATATGTTGAAAAACATTTGCAGAAAGTACACTGACTGTAAAGCCATGCAAAATAACTTTCTGATTTGACGCTAAGGTTCTATATCTTGATAGTGGGGACTGATACATGGATATATAGATTTACCAAAACTCGTTTCACTGTACACTTAAAATGGCTGAATTTTATCTTACGGAAATCAACCAAAGGAGTAAAAATTTTCTCAAATGCATGTGATCCAAGAGAAACAACTCTTTTAGTCCTATCTTCAATACCCTGGATTAAATATTCTCTGAGCTGGAGGAGAAGGAAGGGAGGAACTGGGGAGAGAGAGTGACCTGGGAGGGCTGAGTTGCTGTGCACCTATCTGCTGTCCCCAAGGCCAGGCCAGAGTCCTGGAGACATTTCAGGATCTGAGAATAGAAGGTGTTGTTTCCTTACTTCCTGAAATGTGCCCTTGGGAGATGGGGATTGCTGCTTTCCCTACTACACTGGCATGGTAGAGGTAATAAAAAATAAATTCATGCGTTTCCGAAGCAAGGGATGGTGATCCCAAAGCCATTAAGCCCCTGAAGGGCAAAACTTGAAAGTTTTTCCTTGCATTCAAGAGTGGAGGTGATCAGGTAGTGAGAGGTTCACCTGGTCTGGCGGGGTCTCGAGGCTGGTCTTCATGACCTGGGCCTACAGGGGACTGTAGAGCTCGGCAGACAGCAGCCTGAAGGGGGAAAGGAGGGTGAGAGAGGGGTGAAGAGCCTCACCTGGTATTAAACTAAACATGCTAAAATGATGGGCCCTTATCCTGTGTATGCCAGGTTTATCTTCATGGCCTCGCTGCCAGGGAGTTGCAATGTGCTGAGTAGAGTCTAAGTAAGGGCAGAGTTCAGTTCATTAAATGATTGCCCAGGCTCTGCAATGGTTAAGATGGGAAAAAATGTAAACAGAAATTCTATGCTTAAGAAAAAATGAGTCAAGCTACTTGTATTCATCTCTCTTGTAGAATATTATAAAATTTTGATTTTGTGCTAGAAATTTTGACATTGGGCCAGCATCTTATGTCTTTCCCAAATTTTTGTAGAACTTGAAAGTGACAAATGGCTTTCTTTCCTCTTCTTCTCTCCCCTCCCCTCCCCTTCTTTTATTTTTTGTGAGTCAGCCTCTCACTCTGTTGCCCTGGCTAGAGTGCAGTGGCATGCTCCTGGCCACCGCAGCCTCGACCTGCTGGGCTCAGGTGATCCTTCCACTTCAGCCTTCCAAGTAACTGGAACTACAGGCATGTGCCACGACACCCAGCTAATTTTTTTTTTTTTTTTTGAGTTGTAGTCTCACTCTGTCGCCCAGACTGGAGTGCAGTGGCTGCTCCCGGCCACCGCAGCCTCGACCTGCTGGGCTCCGGTGATCCTTCCGCCTCAGCCTTCCGAGTAACCGGAATTACAGGCATGCGCTACCACGCCTGGCTGATTTTTTTTGATTTATTATAGAGATGAGGTCTTGCTGCCCAGGCGGGTCTCGAACCCGCGGCAATTCACTCACCTCAGCCTCCCAAAGGCACGGGATTACTGCTAAGCCACCGAGCCCAGCTCACCGAGCTAATTTTTAAATTTATTGTAGAGATGAGGTCTTGCCATGTTGCCCAGGCGGGTCTTGGACCAGTGGGCTCAGGCAGTCCTCTCGTCTCCGCCTCCCAAAGTGCTGGGATTGCAGGCGTGAGTCACTGCGCCCAGTAACAAATGGCTTTCAAATCCATAGTTTCCTTTGTCACCAGACCCTCTAGATCTACTTTAGCCTCCTCTGTCCAGATCTTCATGTCCTTCCACATAAATGACAGCAGGAGCCACCCCAGATTCCTCCACCCAGGGTCTCCACCTGTAATGGCTGCCCCTGCTGCCCCTGACCTTAACCGCTGGTGGACACAGAATGAATGCTAGGCTTTAGAGGGCATGTAGGGGAGGGCAAAGAGCCCTCAATCTGGGCTACTCTGATCAGTTCAACTGTGTGTGTGTGTGTGTGCGTGTGTGTGCTTGTGTGTGTGTGTGTGTGTGTTTGTGTGTGTCCAGGGAGTGGTAGGTGGTGCTGGAAAGGAGCTCAGACCCACTCAGCTCTGAGACACCCAGCCCTGAATGTTCTTCTAGGTTAGTGGGAACCTCTGCAGAAGGCCCCAGTCTTAAAGACTCAAGGGAAAAAAGCAAAACATCTAAGAGAAGGCCACTGGAAGTCTATCTAAAGCTTTCAGGGACTTCGTGGGGGAAACCCCTGTCTTACAGACAGGAACTGAGTTCCCTTTGCCCTAAAAGGGAGAAGTGGAGAGGTAGAGTTGCTTTTCCTTACCTCTCCCGAGACTTTTGTGGTGTCAGCTTCTCTCAGATCCTTCTCATGTCCTGAATATTGGGGTCAGGGGAAGAAGGTTCAGGTATTTCCTAGAAGAGTCAGCAGAGTGGGATTCCAGAAGCGGGGGGGGGGGGGGGGGGGGGGGGGAGGGAGCCGGGGGAGCACCGAGGGTTGTTTCCTCTAACGGGGCCACAGACTATGCCATTCTCTGACAATGACCCACACTTTCTGGGCATATCCTAGAGCCCAGTTCCCACATAGCAATGTGCCCCAGGATACTCCTGGGAGAGGCAACCCTTCTCGGGATTGGGAACCAGAGGCCAGGACCCTCTCTCTGCAGCTTCTATTTTTGGGGATCCAACTGAGCTCCCGACAGGACCGAAGGCCTTGCACCCTTGGAAGGTCTGAGACATGGCTCTGCCTGGAGAATGTTGACTCACGGACACTGGTGGGAAGACCGCACCGCACAGCACAGCAATGGCGACTCCACCCTCCAAGGATTCACTATTGGCTGGTATGGGAAGACCTCCTGGTTACACGGTAAAGAGCAAGTCAGAAAGACCGAGGGCCACAGGGAGTAGAGTGTGGGAAGAAGGTATTCTTGGGATCCTGTAGCGAGGAGGCAAGTTAGCAAAAGCGGACACTCATAGGCACGCTGGCAGTAATAGCATCCTCTGGCCAGCAGAGGGTAGGGGCAGCCTGTCCATCACCCTGGTATGTAGTCAGAGGCTGAAATGGGTTGTGCTTCTGTAGGGCCCCCTCTTGAAGGCCGACCGCGACCACCAGCTCCACTTTGTGTCCTGCCAGAGGTGGCACATGCAGCAGAAGGAACGGTGGGTCGGGAAGCTTGGGCTCCTGATGCCAGTCCGCTTTAGTATTTACAAAATATTTCTCAAGTAATTCTAAGGTGCAGGCGAGTTTGGGAATTCCAGAGATACTCTTGTGACCAGGCTTTGAAAATTTTAAGTTGCAAATGTCTTTTTACTCTTTTTCCTGAGGTCCATCCTTTTCTTCCTTGCTTCCATAAACTTGAAATTCCATTTCCCTCTCTTTTTGTATCTCTTTGCTCTGGCACAACCTCTCAAAATGGAAATGTAGATTTCTCCTATGATCTGAACTTAAACTATTCAAACATTTACTCCTATGACAGTACAAAGTTTACCTCCAATGCACTAACAACATATTATGAGAAATGTCCGTGTGTACCAAGGAAGACCTCAAGGTACTGTGAGTGTGGGAGGGTCCGTGGCCGGGGTGTCGCAGATATTTTCCAGTGGGATAGGGGTCTGGAGTTCCCACTTTTTGTTCTTCCAGGTGCCTGGGGCACAACCAACCCAGGTCTAATTTTATTTATTTATTTATTTAGAGTTGGAGTCTCACTCCGTCGCCCAGGCTGGAGTGCGGTGGCAAGCTCACAGCCACTCCATCGCCGACCTGCTGGGCTCCAGTGATTTTTCTGTGTCAGCCCTCCAAGTAGCTGGAACTACAGGCATGCACCACCATGCTCCGCTAATTTTTTCATTTATTATAGAGATGAGGTCTCGCCAAGTTGCCTAGGCTGGTCTTGAACCTGTGGCCTTAGGTAATCCTCTCACCTCAGCCTTCCAAAGTGCTGGGATTACAGGCTTGAGCCACCATACCCAGTCACTCAGGTCTAATTTAGATAAGATCACTAGTAGGCTGGGCTCGGTGGCTCGTAATACATTTCCCTTCTACACTGTAATGAACATTGAGGATGAAGCAAATTAGTATGAAATAATGAGTTAAAATTACTAATGATTTTTTTTTTTGAGTTGGAGTCCCACTCTGTTGCCCAGGCTGGAGTGCAGTGACATGCATGCTCACGGCCACCCCAGCGTTGACCTGCTGGGCTCCGACGATCCTTCCGCCTCAGCCTTCCAAGTAGCCAGAACTCGGAAGGCTGTCATGTAGAGTCTGTGTGCTCAGCACACAAACGTATGTACTAATGAGACTGCTCAACATCAAGCAATGTGGTATTTGGCATTTTGGTGGTTACTCTTGTTCATACTTCTTGGAGTACATTATAGAGGTATGTAAGGGACGGGGAACAGTGATAAGTGGGAAGTTGGCTGGAGGTGGATGGCCTGGGAATACTTTACTCTGGTTCCTATGTGCTGTGTTGAGTCCAGGCTCACGTTATCTGAAAATCGCCTATGACACCCTCTCAGGCATTGTGAGAGTCTGGGGGTAGGTGTGCCCTGCGTCATTTCAACTGGGGGACCAGAGGAGGTTAAGAGCTGGTCAGGGATTAAACATTCCTCTGCACCCAAATTGCCTTCAGCCCATCCTTTCCTGGGGTGCTGGAGATAGCCAGGATCTGCAAGAATGAAACAAAAGGGAGAGAGATTGAGAGAAGCAAGGCAACCTCTTATTTCCACTCCAGCTTCCTCCTGGGATTCTCAGTCACTACTTGCTGGGTGGGGGAGGGGGTAGAGGGGGCCAAAAAGGGTCCCTTGAATATCTCAAAATAGGAGCTGGACTGTGGAGTTGGGCTGGGCAGGGTTGAGGACCCTGTGGGATAACAATGCTCCACCCAACTCCTTTGTCCCTAGCCCACCCTGTGCCAATTTTCTTGCTTACCCAATCAAGGCCTTCCTTCTCAATCTTTCCCTTCCATGTGCTGGTATGTTTGGGTGGAGTCAGGCCCAGCTGCTGGGCCTGTCTGTCCTGGGTCTGAGACTGGCCCAACTTCTTCATACACTAATGGTTGCAGTTTATTATAGAATAAACATAGTTATTGACCCTCCTGGTCTTAAAGCTTGAAACTTACATTTGTTTTATCCAAGTTCCTTTCTCAGGAAACAGACTCTTAGGCCTATAGTATTTAAGGAACTGAAACTCACTAGATCACCTATCCAGACAATGATATACCAGTTCCCAATTCTTGTTTACCAACACTTTTTCTTTACTCCTCCTCAATTTCTGTTTACCAGCTCCTCCTCCGTACCCCTCCCTAGTTCTTGTTTTCTACATTTCTGTCCCACTATGTAAACCCCTGACTTCAGTGCAATGGAGAGATGGATTTGAGACAATCTCCTGTTCTCCTTGGCTGGTATCACACAAATAAAAAGTATTCCTTCCTGGCAATACTCATCTCAGTGATTGGGTGTCTATGTGGCAAGCAACAGGACCTTGACCATATACCTGGTGCTTGGTAACAGGACCATCCTGTGCACTCCACTTCACATACCCCAGCACAGGGAGAAAGCAGTTTGGCACTGGAGGCCCCACACTTGCTGCTGAGTCTGCTGTTCCTGGCCTCAGGGGAAGGGAGAGGGAGGAGGGTGGATGCAGGAACCAGAGTAAGGAGAGGAGGAATACTGAAGGTGAGGAGGAATACTGAAGGTGAGGAGACATGTGGGACAGGGAGCAGGTATGGCACTGAGCCTGGAAAGCCATGTGGGGTCAGGTTCTGGGTATGGTTATGTCTCATTCCTCAGCTTGGACGGTTGGCTTGTTTCCTAGGCTTTTGGGCACAGGACCGTGACAATGAGGTGGGGTGGTTGGTGCAGGGACAGGCAGTCTCTGTGAAATGCTAGTTCTCTTCCCAGAAAGATGAGTACAAGAATAGTACCTGGTGTAAGGAAGTGGAAGCATGTCACTGTTTCAGATTAGTCATCAGCTCCAGGACCCAAATCCCACAAGCTCTCTGCTCTCACCTGTACTGACTGTGGGGGCATTTAGGTTCCCAGGCCCAGATTCAGGATATCACCTATCCTTGCATGTCCTGCCCCTGACAGGCGGAAACTACTTTCAGGGTACCACTGGGTATCAAGCACCACACACTGGTGCAGACACAACCTCACCCCCAGAACTGGCCACCCTGCACAGGTCTTTTTGACCTCTAACTAACTCTGGGAGTTTCCAAAAGACCCTCTGGAATATCTCAAAATAATTTATCTTCTTTTCGTATAAAAAGAGAGATGTTAAACTAATGGAGTTTATTTGATACATTAAATTGCATGGGAAACATTGTCAAATAATTCATGATGCCAAACCTTCAATTACATTTGTTATTGATATGTGTGCTCCAGGAATTATATGAAATTCCTAGAAATGTGATATATTCTAGAATAATATTATGTCCTAGTACAGTAATTTTGGTTATTATGTTAAAATGTTGTAAATCACCAAAACAACCACATTTTCTTGTTGCATGATACAAAATTGCAAGAGATTCATGAAAAGACTGATGAGTACAGGTTTGTGATAATTTTAAGATTATACTACTAGACTGGTAAGAATTTCCAGAACTCTAATGGATAACTGATGCATTTATAAAACTGCTAGCCCAAGATCAAGTAAATCAAAAATTAATTATATGAGACTAAATCAACTGATGAGAACAGTTATACTATTTATTTGTTTATTTTTCATTTTTTTTTCTTTTTTCTTTACAAACCCCTGTATCCAGGGCTTTCAGTAGATTGAAGCAAGGGAACTGCTCTTCTAAGCATAAAACTCTGGTCTAGAAGCAGGACCTCTACAAAGGATTTAGCACCAGGACCTCTACAAAGGATTTAGCACCAAGTTACCCACGAACCTGCGTTTTGTGGCAGGTGAAGGGGCGGCTACCTTTCCAGCCATGCTCATAACCCAGGACAAGGGGCTTTCCTTGCCCACCCTGACCCTAGCATGAGGCGAGGATAGCAGGGAACTGGCCATCCGAGGTCATCTGAGGTCAACCAAGGCCTCACAACTCTGCCATATCATTCTCCCTGGGTGAAACAGTTGCAATTTTTATAATGCTTTGTTTGAAATATTGCTTGCTTTTTAATGTCTTATTTTCTAGATTTAGGAAAACTTTTTTTTTTCTCTTAAGCAGTCTATAACTTAAAGTAATTTGATGAAATTTAACTTTATAAACAAAACAAAATTAAAACAATGTATTTCTTTTCTCTCTACCTGATCACCCTAGAATTTGGAAGCTGTTGTTGAATATTCTTATTTTCATGGCAATATGGCTATTTGCATAGGTTTAATAAAAATCTCTTCTTCTAAGAGGACACAACTGGGCAAGTCCTTAACTTCTTAAGGTCTAATCGGAGATTCCCTATTATCAAAAGTAAAAACAAGTAAGCAAACAAAAAAAACAACTAAGGTTGACTTATACAAAAAGTCAATAAAGCCCCTTGGATATTACCAAAGTTTTGACTAAAATGTCGTATTTTAAAATGTAAATAGACTCTAGATTCTTGTTGCAATTATATAAGTAATCAGGCCAAGTTTAATGAGGCTAAACTCATTTTGCACAAAAAAGTTAACATGATTATTTTTGGTATAAAATAGGAGTGACTGTGAGAAGGGTTGCATTTGTTGATTTGAATGGAAAACTGTAGAGCACTCATTTTCAAATTCTAGTCCTGTTAATTTTTCTTTGAGATTTTGTTATCTCCTTGTAAACTGGATTGATTCCTGAATTTTTCTAGTTTCACTAAAACCTGAAACTGCCATTTTCCCAAGCCATGCAAGCTGAAACTAGAGAACTTCAAACTTCAGAACGATCAGCTACAACAGACCCTGTGTGGAGAACTTTGATCCTTGTTGCTATGTGGGTCACTTGGAGAGTTCACTAGAACCCCCAATGATATTACCAGAGACATTAAAAGTACAAGCCAGGAAAATTCATCAAATTGAAACTGCTATCCTCATTTCATAAAAATGCTCCAAGCACAAATTAAGAAATATTTTGGCTAGCTGCCCTCTGGACTTAAAGACGGAAATCATAATTTTTTCCAAATAAATATATACACGAATGTAGAGATGGGGTCTCGCCTGAGACTGGTCTTGAACTCCTGGCCTTAAGTAATCCTTCCTCTTCAGCCTCCCAAAGTCTGGGGATTACAGGCATGAGCCACTGCACCCAGCCTTTCAAATATTAACCTTTGCTTTCTTCTGTTTTCATAGAATGAATAATATCTTGACGTTCCTTCAAGCAATGAAATCTGAAAAAAAACAATTTAGCCTCAATAATACTCCAAAACAGAATTCCCTGATATCCTAACAGCTTTACAAGGGGGCTCTTATTGGTAACAAAAAAAGTTTGTTTTATGCTAATAAACTAAAAATTATTGCCCCATATGTAAAGAATCGTAAGAAACAAACATAAGTCTTTCATCAGATAGGTGCTGCCTCCTTCATTGATTATTTAATTGGTTACATATTTAACTTCTGGGAATCTCTGATCCAGGAAAATTTGGAATCCTTGAATATTATTCTACTTACAGTCATTCTATTTGCCTCCCTAGTGCATTGTATCCTCGAAAGGATTTCAAATGTTTTCCAGAAGCCCCTCACACATCAAATGATTGTAATCAGATTAGACAACTTGAAGAACTCAACAACCCATCTACTCAAGCTTATGATGCAGATAACGATGACTATGTAATCAGATATCTCAACACAACTTTTGATGAGAACATCTTCATGACTCATCATTCCAGTGAGGATATCAATAGCTGTAACCGAGAGTAATGCTGTACCACTTGGTTACACTCTCAGCTTGTTAAGAGGATGACCAAAACAGGGGGAACTGATTTGTAAAAGTAAAGTAAAATGGCGACAGGGGCTGAAGAATCCAAGAGCAGACAAAAAGAGTCAGGACTCATAAGTGACCTAAACTTTGCTTAATTTGCAAACAAGCAAATTTAACTTGAGCTATTTCTTGTAAATGCCTGTATTAAAGAAAAATAGAACTTAAGGGCAACCAATTAGAAGTAGCCAATAAATGTATAATTATATAACTAGGAACTTTCCAATGGGATAAGCTGAATAAGGCAACTGCATAACTGTAACCAATTAAATATTTTCTTTGCTTTACTTGTCCTGTAAAAGTCTCCCTCCTTGTGTTCCCCAGAACCTCTTGTAGTGGTTTAGAACTTCCCGATTCATGAATCATTGTTTGCTAAACAAAACAAAACTTAAAAAAAAAAATTTTTTTTGTCAGGGTCTCACTCTGTCGCCCAGCTGGAGTGCAGTGGCATGATCAAGGTTACCACCGCAGCCTTGACCTGCTGGGCTCAGGGGATCCTTTCACTTCAGCCTCCCAATTTGGTGGGACTATAGGCACATGCCACCACACATGACTAATTTTTGGATTTTTTGTAGAGATGAGGTCTTGCTATATTGCCCAGGCTGGTCTCAAACCCTTGGGCTCAAGCAATCCTCTCACTGCAGCCTCCCAAAGTGCTGGGATTACAAGTGTGAGTTGTAGAAATTGTGTGCACAGACTTTCTCTATTTTCTGTTTCCTGGAATAAATTGTATGAATTAAGAAAAATCTATGCCTTGAAAATTATTCTGGGCTGAAAATTTCACACTCCCCCACCTCCATTCTCCCCAGCACTCAGAATCGTTATATGATGGGATACTGATTTTTTTGAATTGTTGCTGGTCTAGTCAAGCTTTTACCTTTTTACTCCAATCTTGAAGTTTTATATTTTTCATAAATGTACCCATTTTGTTTAAGTTATCTAATTTATTAGTATATGATTATTCATATTACTGTTGCTCTGAAAAGCTCTTTTGAGTCTCCAGGTATTTCTCATTTATTATTTTTAAAAATTTTCTATTTACACTTTTAAACTTTTCTCTTGACTAGTCTTGATAGAGACTTGTATGTCTTGTTCTTTTTTTCTTTCAAGAGCAGAATGTTGTTTCTCCCTCCCATTCTTCTTTTTTCTCTCTCACACATACATGTATTTACTTAATTGATTTCTGCCTATATTAATTAAGATAATCGTAGATCCTCTAACGGATGTGAGTATATTTCCAAATCTTGGAGAGTAAAAGTTGATTCTTACTCATCTAATAGAACAATGAGGATGACTGGGTGTGACTTTCCATAGGACTGTTCAGGGACTCAGGCTTTCTCTGTCTTGTGACTCTGCCATCTTTTGAATCTTCAGAGTTCTTTGCTTTCAGCGGTGGATGGAAGAAAGGGAAAGTATGGCACATGGGAGGGTGTATTGGCAGGCCTGGAAGAGGTCTGGAACAGCGCGCGTCACTACTACCCTCACTGTGTGGGCAGAGATGGGGTCTGCCTGAATGTCCAGGAAGAAAAGAAAGTAGGTTTTGGTGAGCTCTTTGCGACTCTGCTTCTCTGTCTTCATTTCTATCTTCTCTGATGCCCTTGGCCATGGAGCTGCACACGTGCTGGACCTAGGACTCCAGGAGGCTGAGTTGGAGGAGCTACAGGACAAGTGCTGCCCGTACCAACAAACTGAGTTGAGCAGCAATACCAGCTTTCAGAACCTCGTGCTTGTTGTTTCACCTCTGTCTTCCAAATATCATGCAAGCTTCTCTTGCAAACCCTAACCCAGAACCACAGAGGGTAGTGGATCGTCAGAAATGCAGTTCCAGCTTGTCTGAGTTGCTATGGCACAACACCTGTGTACCTTCTCTAACTCCGCTACCCTACTCTTTTTCTTATCACCTGTCACCATGTGATGGCTTATTTTTTGGTCTCCATCCCTCCACAACAATGTAAGCTCTATGAGGCGAGGGACTATGTTTATTTTGTATTCCCGTATCCCAGCCCTGGGATAGTGCTTGATGTATAACAGTTGATAATAAATAGCTCCTAAACTAGAATTTATTGAGTGTTTATTTAGTATGCACCAAGTTCTGCTTTAAGTGCTTTGAAAGGGTTAGCTCATTTAATTTTGATCCCAATGAGGGAGTCAGTGATGTGAAACATTTTAGCGATGTAGAAATGGGGACTCATGGGGACTTTGTAATGTACGAAATTCAGGCAGCTCATAAGAGGCTGAGTTGGTTTATAAACTTAGGCATGGAATTCAGGAGCAATATGACTTAGTGAATTAGGCATCATGAAAACTGCAGTAGAATATGAAACTATATATCCCTTTCCTCATTTTGCTCAATTATTTTTAATATAGCCATACCATACAGAAAATAAATTTTTTACTTCAAACATTTTATTCTGAAGATTTCAGAAGGATACATATTGTAAGATAGTGGTTTTAAACTGGTTTATGACCAGTGGAACTGTTTCTTCAAATGAAATTTTACACAAAGGTAAATGGCTTTGACTGAAGCGAGGATGTGAATTGCAGGGAGCCAGATGTTCCAGTGATTCAGTTCTTACTCTCTCTGTAGTGCCTCTGGGTATCTCTCTGGCATTCTAAGCCTCCGAGGAGTGCATTTTGAGAACTGTGGACATATGTAGGAATTTGTCATTCATAGATCATCTGCTACTTATTTGACTATTAGATGATATGCTAACCAGCAGTCGCTCTAGTCATTCAACAGAAATATAACAACTTTCCTGCGGGGGGCCAGCCCCTGCAAGTTTTGGGGAGTCCCTTGGAAGATGTGGTGGCGTTGGCGAATCTGTAGGGATAGATATTAAAAGAAAGATGGAGGGATAGATATAAAGAGGAAGAAAGAGAAAGAAAGAAAGTGGACAACTGTTCAGTGAAATGAGCAGAAGTCGTTTATTGAAAGTTACAGCAGGTATTTATCCCCAAATTTTACACAGGCAGTCTCACAAGTCTTTCACGTGAACACAAAGCCAGGTGCGGGGGGGGGCATCCCCCACCCACCAGATGCTTAGGTGTGAGGAGGAACAAACCCCAAGATTGTCTCATTGTTCCCTTTGCTAGTTAATGTTCTTCAAAAGCAGTGTAACCATCCTTACTAGCCTAATGTTGCTCTATAATCAATAACTTCTAGAGCTCACACAAAACCCATGATGACTATCTTAAACTTTACTATTTACACAATGCTATGGAAGCTTTTAATTATAGCTTAAGCCAATTTCCTAAAGAATGTGGCCCAGTCCAAAGATCACACTGGGCCCTACAGGATGTGGCCCAGTCTAAGGTCCACGGTGGGCCACCTTTTGGAACAATAGACTACAATCTCTTAACAAAATGGCTATTCCAAAGTCCTATATATCTATCCTAATTTCTGTGAAAGTTTTCCAATTCTTAATTCTAATATATAAAGCTGATTAGTAGTGGCAAAGCTTCTAAAACCTAAATGTAAACTGTAAATGTACTAAGGCCAAAACTTCGATAGTAGAAAGTGGAGACAATGACAGTTCTAAAGTTAACTATATTCTTATTAAACCTAAAAATATTATGATTGATTATGTTTGAACTAACATGATTTGTAGCATGACCTATTCTATAATACCTTCTATGAATAAAATAAGTTCAATTTCTATAACAGGTAGAAAAAAGACCTTACACTAACTGTAGCTAAAACCGGCCTAAAAGAATGCAGCCCAGTCCAAAGTACG
>NW_007249753.1:284102-295959 GCF_000164805.1 Carlito syrichta | reverse complement strand
AATCATCTATATCATTGAAAAGCTGAAAACAGCTCTCCATAAGTATATACTAATTCTACAAATATTCTTTTAAATCTTATAAAGAAGCTTGTATCGTATAAAAGGCTCCCAAATGTGACCTGAGTTTGAATTATATCTAATACCTAAGCCGAAACCGCAGTTTATGGGAAACAGGAACAATGGGTTTCTAGAGTGAGCCATGCCTGTCACAGTCACAGAGTCTTCAGCTTAGGCCAGCAGAGTTCCTTTAGGTTATTTGTACTGCATGGCAAAAGGGGGAGGAAAATGGGGTCTACGGCTCCCGAACACGTCCTAGCGGTCTCGAGGTCCACGGCCCTCCCTGATCCCTAACGCTCAGTGGGCCTCCGTGGCCGGCTCCCAACACTTTCCTAGGCAAGAAAATAATTTTTTAATTCAGAAAAAAAGCCTATAATACTCACAAGAGCTAAGTTTGATAATTTGCCTATGATATACCAAAACACAGATAAATAGTATAAGTAGAAAAATAAGTAAAACGAATGGAACACAACTTATTTGTGAATTACTTAAAGTTATACCCAACAGAAACAGGTACCCAAGGGTTTAAAAAAAATCTTTAGAAGAGCTCCTCCCATTGTATTCTGCATGAAACCATCCCATTTGATAAATATGTTTCCCTGAAACATTTCTCAATAGAACAATTGATCCCAAAAGGAATAGAGGGGTTAACTAGTTAAACTGCTTTCTTTCCTTGGGCAGATCCCACCAGAAGCTATGTGACTCCAGGGCCAGCATACTGAGGTCTGCTGCCTTTCCTTGGGACTGTAGGTATTTGGGAAAAGGAAAGCACAAGAATCTTGGGAGGTGGCTTGGGGAGCTCACATTCCATCCTGTGAGGCTGGCCTGACCTTGTGGGATACTCACCAAGGCAGAGGTTGTGTCCCCAGAGGATGCCTGTGACCTTCTCAGGGGTTGATCTTCCCAGGCACCAGAGAGCATGGCCCATCAGAAAGCCTGCTTGCAGGCTCTTGGAGACCACTGACAGTTCTGCTATTAGCTTTCCTTGTGCATCGTCAAGAGCCCTGGAGATTACTACCCTGCCCCAAGACCACCAGCATGTTGTCAAGAACTCCACACATCTCTCTCTCATTTAGAATGTTTTTGTTTCCTCTGTTTTACAGAGAAGCCCTGCAAACTCAATACTCTCATTGTTGACTTTAGCCAATGTTATGCTTGGGGCATTGAGAGTAAGAATAGACAAACAGGCCTGGTTCCGTGGCTCAGCCTATAATCCCAGCACTTTGGGAGGCTGAGGCGAGTGGATTGCCTGAGCCCACATGTTCGAGACCAGCCTGGGCAACTTGGCAAGCCCTCATCTCTGCAATAAATAAAAGATTAGTCTGGTGAGGTAGCATGTGCCTATAGTTCCAGCTACTTGGAAGGCTGAGGCAAAAGGATCACCTGGCCCAATAGGTTGCGGCTGTGGTGGTCGTGAGCATGCCACTGCATTCGAGCCTGGGTGACGGAGTGAGACTCTAACTAAAAAAAAGAAATAGACGTATACGTTCACACATACATATTCATCATGCGTGCTCTCACATTTCTATGAGCTACGCACATATGCATATTCACATACACACATACACACACACACACACACACACACACACACACACACACTCACTCACTCACACACACACACTTGGCTTTCTCCAGAAACACGTATTACCACTATGTCCTTTGCTTTTTCCATGTCATCTTTTCTTCCATCTCCATTTCTGCAAGTAGGGTTGAATCACACAACAGGACACATGTGTATGGCTGATCTTTGCATGCTTTAGGCTGCAAGGCTGGAATGGATAGAGCATTCTCCAAAATCTTCACAAGTTTTTATTCTTTGGCAGATTCCATGCTATGTTCTTAGAAAAGAATAAGTGATAAGGTTGATGGTGGATGGGTCAGTTCACAGAAAGAAAACCATGCTGAGGAGATAAACACTTATTTCAGAGGCAGTGAAGTGTTGTGGTAACTTGTTTAAAGAAAAATGCATGTAAAATATAATAAGACTTCTAGGAGCCAGGCACGGGGCCTCAAGCCTGTAATCCCAGCATTTTAGGAGGCTGAAGAGAGAGGATTGCCTAAGCCCAGGGGTTCGAGACCAGCCTGGGCAACTTGGTGAGGCCTCGTCTCTACGATAAATAAAAAAATAAGCTGGACGTGGCAATGCGTGCCTGTAGTTCCAACTACTTGGAAGGCTGAGGTGGAAGGATTGCCAGCAGGTCAATACTGTGGTGGCCGTGAGTGTGCCACTGCACTCCAGCCTGGATGACAGAGCGAGACTCCAACTCAAAAAAAAAAAAAAAGAAAAAAATGACTTCTAGGTCCCAGTCTGGTATATGCATATTTATGAAGAATTGGAACAACAACAAATAAAAAACTGAACAAACTGAAAGTTCAATAACTCCTGAGTCCCTTTCCACCAAGCTTGCACGTTTCTTTTTTGTTTTTGTTTTTTTTGCAGCTATTTATTTAGTTTGCACTTTTCTTCTGCTTCTGTTCTTATTTTCTGATCTTCCCCCTTCTTGCTCTGACTCTGTCTCCATCTTTCAGCCCAGGGGTTCAGGAACAAAGGCAATAAGAGGAAATCTGTCTTCCTGGGTTCAGTGATCACTCTGGTCACTCTCTCCTGTGTCCTCAGGATGTCTGGCCATTGTCCAGAGATTTCCCTCTGAGAAGGTCAATCACAACAATGTCAAGAGCACTCCTAACCTTGTATTGGAATGGATTCAATGGTGGGTACTCTGGGAATTCCCGGGCAGTTGGCCCTCAGTCCTGGGAGCAGTGAGATCCCCTGCGGTCAAACAGTTTCTGAAAATAACTTGCTTGGTCACCTGTGAAGTATGGAGAACAATTAGGAGCATGTAGGGAGGAATTCTTTGTGCAAGCTATGGAAGGATGGAAGTGACGATGGTTAAAACAATGTCTCTAAGTCTGGGAAGACTAGTAGACAACTGCTTTGTTATACTTTCAGGTGCTCTATAGGCTAGAGGAAAGAGAGAAAAGGGGCCCTGGTCCTATTCCTACTACCACTGGGATGTAAGTTCAAGGCTAGATCATTTCTCCAGACTTTGAGCCGTGGTTCCCAGATATGTGGGTTTCTTAGACCAACAATATTTCATAAGACATGTTATGTGCTGACACAAGGCCAACATTTTATTTTGCCAAAAAATTCATTTCCTTTATGACCATCATTTTCTTAAAATAAAAGGCATTTTGAAATAGCAAATATTGCCTTGGATTATGAATATAAGAGCCATAGCTTGAGCTGGAGGAAACCTGAGGCCCTAAGAAATTAATGGAGCACAGAATCCATTCATCCCTAGACAACACACTCTGAATTTTTACCTGAGATGAAAATAAACCTTGAAGCTGTCTCAAGCACTGTTACTGGATTTTTTCTGTTCTTTTATATTAACGTAACCCCAATTAATACAACTCTCACTCTTGGGAGTTTTGTCAGGTAAACAATTTTAGTTTAACAGTTATTATTCCTAAGCATTTTGATCATATTATTTCACCACCTTCTGGCTTGCATTGTCACAATTAAGAAATCTGCTGTTTAAAATTCTTCATAAATGGGCCAGATTTGGTGGCTCACACCTGTAATCCCGCACTTTGGGAGGCTGAGGTAGGCAGATTGCTTAAGCCCAGTAGTTCAAGACCAGCCCGGGCAACAATAGCGAGACCTTGTCTCTATAAAAAATAAAAAAACTTAGCTGGGTGTTGAGGCACAGGCCTGTAGTCCCAGTTACTCGGGAGCCTGAGGCATAAGGATAGTCTGAGCCTGAGGTTGCGGCTGCTGTGAGCTGTGACCATGCCACTGCACTTCAGCCTGGGTGACAGAGTGAGATCCTAACTAGAAAAAGAATTCTTCATAAATGATAGCTGCTCCCTCTCTGTCTTGTAGTCTGCAATTTGTCTACAATATGCCAAGATGAGAATTTCTTTTTGCTTATATTGCTTGACTCTGTGGCCCAATGACTTTTCAAAGTTCTGGAAAGTTCTAAGCCATTACACCATCACATATTGATGCTCAAGTTCACTTTATGCCTAGGGTATGGAAAACTCAAACGGGTGAGGCTCCCATTCGAAAAAGAAGACCAAGACAGGTAAACTTCAAAGTCTTAACTTTTCTTGATTCTGGAGAGAGCTGTCATTGCAAGGCAACCAAGTCACCTAAAATCCATGGCCACTCCAAGGAGAGTTGAGACGTAAGCAGTCTTCCTCGAGGAGAGAGAGGAAGAGATGTACAATTCAAAACAAGTGGGTTAGAACAGCTCAATTAAGATTTTAACTCATTGTTAAAGGTCAAGTGCAGGCTGGTATGACAGTACAGTCCTTCTGGGATCCCAAGACATAAGAAGAGTGACCACACCCTCTTTTTCATCTCTTTCCTTGAAACCTCCGCCAGGTGCCCATGAGAAAGATTGATGGCACAGTGGGAAACAGAAGAGACAGTCTCTTAGTGGTGAAGACCTGGAGAAAGGGAGTGGGGAAATGTCCATTTATCCTCTATGGGACAAAAGCATCGAGCCAGAGAGGAGGCGATGACCTGATGAGGCTGAGAAAGTGTATAAGAAAAAACTTTCTAGCTGCCTAGAACGAAAATGTGATGACTGGAGCTTTAGCAGTCATTTTGGAAGCTTTGAACCATGGTAGTGGGACTGAGAGAAGGAGCCTGATGGTGAAAAGTCGTCATACAAGCCCTGAAGGGCCTATCTCTGAAACTTTAAGGGGGAGATCATAAACCACTATGCTGCTTAAGCCACTTTTACTAGAGCTTTCTGCTACATACAGCCAGCTAATCCTAACTGAATCAGAACCAGTCCTATACCCATTTCTAGAGAAACCTGGGACCTCCCTAACAGTAAACGCTGTATGTCCGCCAAGATTCAGTTAGGCAAGGAAGGCAACCTTGTGTTTCCATACAAGAGCTCCTGCCTAACTTCGGCTACTATTTAAAAAAGAAGAAAAAGATAATTCTTTAAAGTTAAAATAACTTTCTGTGGAGGATATTTCTAGGATAAAATTTTTGAGTATTAAGGTCTGAGCATATGGTGTCTAAAAAACTACGACCCCCTCAGAATTCCTCCTAAATTAGGTCAAAGTTATAGAAGCCTATTCAAAGATTAAACTGGGGAAATTGCTCCCTCTGGTGGTGATACACAATTCTATACAAGATTGTGACCTGAGGGTTTTGTTGCTTTGTTTTACTTAGGACCTTCAAAAAAATACGAGTTTGAAAAATTTTAACTATTTTTTTAAGCTTTTTAAATAAATAACTTTGTGTTCCTTTTCTTTGATAATACTGTGGTTATTGTAGAATGAATGACATCATTTCCCACTAAAACTTAGATGGTTAAGGATTTATGATATAGTTATTTCACCAAAAAATTTAAAAGTGATTTTACATCTGCCATTATCAAAATTATCATTATATATATAACTGGTAGCCATATAATTTGCTTCTCATAATCCTTATAAAATTAAAAATTGTGTGGACCTAATGTAATCATTCTACTTGGACCTGGTGAAGTTTTAGAAGCATAATATTTCTATAATAATTATTAATATACTTGAATTGATTATCAATATTAATCTAGTCATAATTATGAGATTATTAATAAACTTTAAGGACTTTGGACTAATACAATACTGAGACAATAAGTATTTCTATCTAAATATTTTTGAAAAACTAGAGATCATTAAAATGAGTTGTGATCAAGGAAGATAACACTAGTTTATATTGGGGACTGGATCTAAGTTAAAAATCTAATATATTTTATATATACATACATATACATATACAAATAATGCACATATATGTAGTTTTGACCAATGAAATTAAAAACTAAAAGGATTTTAGATACAACTTCAAAAATTTGTTCTTGTCTATATTTCCCTTTCATTTATCATATGAAATTATCCCTAAAGTTATTAGATACCCTCCCTGATTTCTCCCTGAGGCTAGAACAGAAATGTTTCCTTTCAGTTTATTGGTATAATACTGATAGGAACAGTTTTCGGGATAAATACAATGCAAAATAAATGCCAAGACATTTTCACTAAGAATGAAAAAAATGCCTAGTTCTCACACAATTCCCATGAATTCTACACGTATGAGTACTTTCCAAAGTAGAGAACCCACTACTTCCTAAAACCCACAATGAAAAATAAGGAAACAAATCTATTGTGGGCATTATCTTAACAAATGATTGAATAACATTTAATCATTGCACTCGTTGGACTGGACTAGATTATTCTTCAACCTAGATTGGTTAGGTTGAAGAACAAGCTTCTCTTCTCCTCCCTACCCCACCTCAGTGGCTCAGGCCCACAAAAAACGTACTTCTTACTCATACCTTAATTCTGATGCAAAGTGGGCTCTGCTCCTCAAAGACACAGAGGGACCCAGCTGATAGGGCTTCCACGACCACTTTAGAGAAAAGGGAAACACGGTGTGTCCTGTGCTGTTTGTTCCTTAAAGCCTCCCTCTAGGTGGGATGTGTTTCTGCTTATACTCCATTCATTAAAGCAAATCACAAGACTGTGCCGAACTGCCAAGGGTGAGGGGCAGCTAGGGAAACAGGACAGTGATGAGAAGAGGCTGAATACTTGCAAACAGCCCTAAAGTGACCCGTTGTTCCATAAAAATGTCATTAAAATATGGAATGGCAAGACGATATGTGCTGCGTTGTTTTAAAATTAAGAAAATACTTTTAACAAGCAAAAACAAAGCTCATGAAAGAGGGAAATCTAATTCACATGTTTTCATATCAACATACATATCGTATGAAAATGACAGTAAAGTTGAATTGGATACAACAAAAAGTGCACTTGAAGATCGCACACGTTATTGTTTTGTTCTGTCTGGTTTGGTCCTTGCCATTAACCTTGATACCAATTTGCTGTTGTGTCACAGTGAATAGCCAATAATTCTGAAAGTCCACTTGTAAATTTATATTATATTCCTTTTTTTTTTTTTTTAATTTGAGCTGGAGTCTCACTCTGTCGCCCAGACTGGAGTGCAGTGGTTGCTCCTGGACACCGCAGACTCGACCTGCTGGGCCCCGGCGATCCTTCCGCCTCAGCCTTCCAAGTAGCCGGAATTACAGGCATGTGCTACCACGCCCGGCTGATTTTTGGATTTATTGTAGAGATGAGGTCTCGCTGCCCAGGCAGGTCTCGAACCCGCAGGCTCAGGCAATCCACTCACCTCAGCCTCCCAAAGGTGCGGGATTACAGGCTGAGCCACCGAGCCCAGTTTATATTATATTCCAATGACATCACCCAGACTTCTGCTGCTATCAATAGTGAGTGTAAAGTGAGTCTGTTCAATGGAGACTCCTACTTATTAACATGTTCAGAAAACCACACATTGAGCCACCGACTGTGGACCCGCTGAAACTAAATGAAAGACTCATGATCGCACCGCTCACTGTATCCCCCTCAGCTCATAGTTCGGACTTGTAGAGCCAATGTCACCATCCTGCTGTAGCAAAATGCTGCTGTGAAGTAAGGACTGGTAGCAAAACCACCGAGGAAAACACTGTCAGCTGATAGAGCATTCGTTCTCTTGAACTGAAAATTAACACAAATGGGTGTCAGGGAGAGTTTATAAGACCAAAACAGGTTTAAAAATTATTATAAGCAGTGGTATGCTGGAGCCAACTTGCCCTGGCTCACAAAAACTGAATGCGAGCATCTCTTTCCAGCTCCACATTCAGTGACACCATGTTGTTAGCTTGAAACCAACTATGGTGAGGGCATTTATACTACAGAAATTGGTGATTGTTATGAATCACATGTTTTCTCTTTTAGTTACATTCTATTGACCTCAAGTACACAAATCAATCAGACAAGTGAAGAAAGACTTCATTCTAATGTATTATTATTATTATTATTATTATTATTATTATTATTATTTTGAGACAGATTTCCCAGACTGGAGTGCAGTGGCAAGATCACAGCTTACTGCAGCCTCAAAGTCCTGGCCTCAAGCAACCCTCCTGCCTCAGCCTCCCAAAGTGCTGGGATTACAGGTGTGAGCCACCATGCCCAGCCCATTCTAATTTAAATGCAGGTGCTGTCTCTAGTTAGGATGGTGTGAAGAAGTAATCAGTTTCCAGTGATATTCAAGTCTAATTAGAAATCCCTCTTGAATTCTATAATTCAAAGATCCCTCTTAATCTTCCAGGAACTTAATCCTCAACACAAAGTATATAAAGACACAAAAATGTAGAAAGGGTGTGAAATAGCCATTATTTAAGCATGGAATCTTAATTTTATTGTAAGAAAAGGGATTTGTTCACTTACATGAACTGTATTAATCTGACTCATCACTACAGAAATGATGCAGGCTCCTCTTTAAGTCAGAAAATTCCAAAACGTCTCTGTCTACTTTCCTACTTTATGGACCATACGGGTACAACAAAAGTCAGGGCCAGAGGGTTTCAGTCCAAGCACGTCTGAAGCCTGTTTTCTGACTTATTTATAAAACAAAGAATAGAAGAATCTTCAGTAAAATTTTAACTACACAGGATCTCTGTAGGGTGTGACAACTTGATCTAAATTTCTTTATTTTCTATATTTTATACATTGCTACATTGAGCAGTTTCAATTTAAAAAGTTAAAATTACCCTTGAAAGCTTTTTTTGGTTGCTGTTTTCTGTTTGAATTTGTGGACATGATAGCAGCTTTTTAAGTTACAGTCATGCTTGGACAGCAGTCAGTTTGGGTGAAAAATTTCAGGGTCATAATGTTTATTACACTTCATCTCCCTCTCTCTTGGCATCAGTTACTCAGAGAAGAGTCCTGCTTAATTCAATTCCTTTGAAAGAAACAAGTCATTTTTCTCCCTGTTTGTTTAGCAGCAGGAATCTATTTAAATTTTAAAAATTTCACTTAGAAACTTCCTAATCTTGGTCTTATTTCATGTTTTTCTTGCCTATGTTGAACTCTCTCAACCTCCAATTTTAGATTTCTTCTCAGATGTGGAAAATGTTTTCTAAAATATCCTTCTAAATCTTTATGATTCACTGCTCCATTTTGTACTTTAAGAACATCTCTTATTCGTAGATTGGATTTCTGTGATTTGTCCTCCCGTAGGTGTCTTGGCTTTTCAAAATTCCTTTCACATTTGAGTCTGTGTCTCGAGTGAATCCTCTCCACTATTGATTTGAACTTTACTGTCATGTCTGCCTTTTATTGCTTCTAATGGGAGCTGCTGGATTTTTTTTCTTGTTTCTTCACTACCTCTAACTATGTTTCCTTTTTAAAATCTAAGTCTCTTCTTGTTTAATGGTGGCATTGTCCTCTCAAGTTCTTTCTGGGGTCACTCCCTGCTCCGTGAGCTCCCAGGTCATGTCTGCAGCGATCTTGAGGGCAAGCGCGGGGTGTGGCTGTGCTGGTGATGAAGAAGAGTTGTGTCCCAAGTCGGCAAAAGCCAAGAGAGACTGGGCGGGGATGAGCAGAACAGGATGTAGAAACAACACATCCTCACAAAACCCCTGAAAGTGAGACATGGTTATCTCAACCTGTCCCTCTGTGGGCCTGACTCTCTTCACCACACCCAACAGGATGGGATCGAAGAAGGGCCTCAGGAATGCTTTTATTTACACTGAAGTGTTTTTCTCATTACGATCTTGTGAAGTTGAAAAGATAACTGTCCTTATCCCCAGAGAAGAGGAAAGGGGAGAGCACCCCTTAATGGAAAAAACCACTAGACTCGCACCTCCCAGGAATGGCCTCACATCCTGTTGTGCAACCTTCCGGAGCTTACGTCAGTGTGGTGCCTTGTAGCTGTTCCCGGAGCCCATAGCAGCAGTTGGAGTTGGCACGCAGGAAGGATGAGGAAGGCCGGACTCTGGGGGCTGCTGTGGATGCTCTTTGTCTCAGGTAAGGCAAGGAAGAGGTGTGAGCAGGTGAGGCTTCTGGTCCAGGACCTCAGGAAGCCCTTCTTTGAAGTTCCAGATCACGTGGCCATCCAAGATAGAGCCAGCTGGTAGTTACGTCAGACCCGGTTGCTCTACCCAAACTTAGCAGAACCAGGAGAACGTACAGGGTGGGGGTACAGAAATGTTCAAGGAAAATTAGGAACGTGAAATGTCTGTGCCTTTTGAGGTTGTCAGGTATGCAAAGTCCTGCATGGGAATAATGATAGGGTAAATCTAACTGTGGCATGATCTAAAATAATTGTATTTGATGTTGATTTTTTTTTTCTTATTTTCCATGAAGATGCTTTAGATGTTGACAGTCTGGTAAAAGACATTTTTTATTTAACAAAGTTTGGTGGCTCATGCCTACAATCCTAGTACTTTGGGAGGCTCACAACAGAGGATTGCTTGAGCTCAGGAGTTTGAGACCAGCCTGGGCAACATAGCAAGACTCCATCTCTTAAAAAAAAAAAACAGAAAGAAAAATTAAAAATGACCCAGCTACTTGTGAGACTGAGGTGAGAGGCTTGCTTGAGTCTAGAAGGTCAAGGCTGCAGTGAGCTATGATTGTACCACTGCACTCCAGCCTGGGCCACAGAGTGAGACCCTGTCTCAAAACAAACAAGCCCACAGAAACCAAAAAAATTTCCTAAGGCATACTATGAGACAGTAAATATGCTACTGCTGTGTTCACAGACGTGACCAGAAGAGGCTGGTGCCCACTTTTTCTTTGGAGGAGGCTGTCACCCCAACTCTCTGCCATATGCTGGGTTGAGGGCACTGTGACTCAGGCTCTGCAGAGTCCTGGCCCTTACGTCTGTCCTCTCATATTCCACACGACCCAGATGTGCACTCGAGATGGAAGCATGGAGGGTCTAGTCACTCCTCTCAAGCCTTAGGAATAAGAGAGGGAAAATGTCAACATGAGTTAAAAGTAAGGGATCCCTTGGGAGGAGATGAAAGGTCGAGAAGAGGTGTTCCCCTGGGCCCCACTGCTTTGAGCAAGGTCCTGTGGATCAAAGCCTAAGGACAATTGCCTTGCAGAATCTACTTTGGGTCTCCTTGGGGATCATCTATGTGGGCAGGCAGGTGGGAGTTAGGTTTCCTTAGCCAGTACATTCCCTTGTGTTTTATTCATGTTTTTCTGAAGGAGGACTAGGGGATGACAGTGGTTGAGGCTTGTATACTTGTGCGAGTGGTATATATTTCATTGTGCCCTGTGGGGCTGGGTTAGGGGTTCACCTAAGAGCTTCTTCCAGCTAGCCGCCTATTCATGCTTGGGCTAGGACCCCTTTAATCCCTATTGGACAGCTGTGTTGGCCAGTGTAACTCAGAGGTTTAGATAGAATCAGATGTTTTTGTTTTGAATTCTGGCTCTACCACTTACCTGCTGTGAGATCTTGGGCAAATCATGTAACTTTCCTATGCCTTAGTTTCCTTATCTACAAAATCGGAAGAATAAGGGTGTCAACCTTTTAAATTATAAAGAATAAATAAGACAGTCTTTTAAAACGCTTAGCACAAAATACCCAACAGTATTTGTTTTTATTATTATTATAATTTTTTTTTTTTTTTAGTCAGAGTCTTACTCTGTCACCCAGACTGGAGTGCAGTGGCATGCTCACGGTCACTGTAGCCTCAACCTGGTGGGCTCAGGTGATCCTTTTGCCTCAGCCCTCCAAGTAGCTGGAACTACAGGTGTGGTGGTGCACCACCACACCTAATTTTTAAATTTATGGTAGAGATGAGGTCTTGCCAAGTTGTCCAGGCTGCTCTCGAACTCCTGGGTTCAGGCAATCCTCACACCTCTGCCTCCCAAAGTACTAGGATTACAGGCATGAGCCACTTCACCCAGCCCCCCCTTTTATTTTGAGTTGGAGTCT
>NW_007249753.1:266835-283914 GCF_000164805.1 Carlito syrichta | reverse complement strand
GCACTACCATGCCCAGCTAATTTTTGATTTATTGTAGAGATGAGGTTTTGCCAAGTTGCCAGGTGGGTCTCGAACCCTCGGGCTCAGGCAATCCACTTACCTCAGCCTCCCCAAGTGAGGGATTACAGGCTGAGCCACCGAGCCAGGCTTGTTATTATTTTTACTCACAAAAGGAATTCCTTTCTTGCAATGGTGCATTGACTTTAGCCTTCGTTTCTTACTGTCTTCTTTCGTAAGAGACAGGCAAGTTTGTAAGCAAACTCCCATATTTCCGGGGGAGCTGGTGAATAATGGAAATTTATCTGCAACACTAATTTAAGAGGCTAGGGCTTTGATGGTGGCAACTTGAGGTTGGAGTCAGTGTATCTTTCACAGAGCTCAGCACAGTGTCTGTCACCGTGAAGCCTCTCGGTCACAATCTGATGAACAAGTGAACAAGTGAGGGAACTTGACTTGGATTAAGACAACTCTCAGCTTCTGCTCCTCTGTCTCTTCGAGAGGTAATCGCCCAGGTGACCTGTTTGCAAGGTTTCCTCAGAAACTGATGTCTCATTCCAGAAGAATTGATCTTTGAGCCTGGTTTTACCTTCAAAATCTCCATGAGTCCCTGAGTTGGGTCTTCCCAAGGTCAGGCAAAGCTATTGGCCTCTCCTGGGGTGACATACAAGGGAATCCACCAAAGGGGCAGCGCTTGGCATTTTTCACTGGGCACCAAAAGATTGAAATGTGTGTATGAGTTAGTAGTAGTAGTAACAGCAGTAATAGCAGCAGCTGGACCCACAGTTTGACTTAGCAGCACTGTCCAGCAGTAAACTTACAGAGCCCCAAGTTTTCAGCTGAAAACATGGGCCAGGATCTCCTCACTTCCACTCTGCCTGGCCTCCCATCCTCAAGGCTCCCTTGGACCAGACCAGAAGACCATTCCCTATTCTAGATGGTTAGCCTGGTTCACCTTCTAAGAGTATGCCCGAGCCTGTGTCATGTGTGTCCATCCTTGAGAATGTGGGCAGCCCCATCAGCAGAGCCAGGTGGGAAGTCTCCCTTGAGAAAAAGGTGCTTTGCTGCCCAAGGAAGGAAGACAGGAATGCCAAATTGGCAGGTATTATTGCCCACCATGCCTTCAAGATGGCTTTCTCACTGTTTGACCAATAGTTTCTTGAACTGATCTCTTTGCCCTAACTCAGATGAAATTTCTCAAGGTGTTGTGTCTGCTAGCATCATGTCTCTGCATCCGCTCTCCACACTGTCCCTGTCCCTCTCTGTAATCTTTCCTCCCCCATACTCATGGTCTTAGTACAATGTCCCATGTTCTGTCTCTAGTTGAAATTATCATTTATAAAATTTGATTTACTTAGACCATATGCAGTCTCACTTTTATAGCTAAAAATTGCTCATAGTGAAAAGGTCTGAGCTCTAGTATGGGCTTGCTGGGAAAGTTGCATCTTCTTTGGAGATCTCAAGAACTGTGTCTGAAAAATGAGTGGTTGGACAAGAAAAACGAGTGGCTTCTCTCTCTCTCTTTCTTTTTTTTTTTCCAAAGAGAAAAAAAAGATTTCTCACAGAACCTAACTCTCTTTCCCTGCTTATAGAACGTGGAGCTGCGGCAGCTGAACCAGTTGAGAAACAGTATGACCACACAGAGGGACAGACCTTCAGCACGAAATTTTATGTCGACAGGAAGTTTGCCAATAGTCAGAAGGCTTGGCAGAGGCTGGAGAATGGAGTACCCCTGACATTGGCACTCACAGAGAGGTCTTCAGATACATTCAGTCGGGTGCAAGTTGGAAGAATCATTCTAGAAGACATCCCTGCTGATTCTTTAATGCACGTCCAAATGACTGACCTTCGAGTGCAAGACTCTGGACTGTATCAGTGTGTGATAGACCAACCTCAAAGGGTCAATCTGACCTTTGTGCGCCTGGTGGTGACCAAAGGTGAGTGGCCTGGAGGTGAGTGGAGACAGACAGGCCAGAAGAGGAGACGGGTAGTGGTGGTAGCACCAGCAGAGCCAGGGATCAGGAGACCCAGCAGCCTGCCTTCCTTTCAGAAGCTCCTTGTCTTTCATGTGAGGTCCTTGAGAGGCATTTAGTCCAATAGTAGGTAGGGGCTTCTATGCATGGTGCTCCCCTTGGGTAGCAGAGCTGAAGTTGAGGTACTGTCATAGTAAGTGGGGTACAATTAAAGTGAGCACTGGATTTGGGCTAATTTAGTCCCATCCTTCAGGTCTCCACTTGGAAGCCATGTCCATGGAGAACCTTCTGTGATCACTGTCCCGCTCCCAAGGATACATTGGGTAGCCCACCTGTGTGCTGCTAAAACTCAGACCTTGCTGTGGGCACAAACCACCAGGGCATCTTATTCCAAATGCAGACTCTGACTGGATAGGTGTAGGGTGAGACTCAAGAGTCTGCATCTCCAATGAACTCCTAGGTGATGCCGATGCTGCTAGTCCATAACTCCTATTTTGGGAGAGCATGTCTCCAGAGCTCACTTGGTGTCCCTGTTGTATACAATACTATTTCACTGCATAGTAGAGCTTGGTTTACTTATCTGTGTCCCCTATTAATCTCAGAGCTGCTGCTTGAGAAAAGGGCATGTGCCTTCCTGAGCTCTGTATCCTTAGCAAATAAAGTAGTTTTTTTGTGCACAGTAGACCCTCAGTAGATGATGAATTAGGGAATGAATTACGTAAGGCAGAGGAAAGGGAGACCAGCTCAAGTTCCTAGCACTAAGGGAATTCTAAGCCTAAGAAAGACAGGGTGCATATGCAGTATACTAATAAAAGATCACTTGTAAAGCAATATGCTATAAGTACAGGTGAATGAAAGGCAGAGTGAATAAAGTATTCCGAAAATTATTCTTGGAGAAGCTGAGGGCAGAGGGATTGATGAAAAACAGAAGGCGAGTGCATTTCCAATAACATGAATCACATAAAAATTCCTTCTTCTTCCCTCTTTCTGTCCTCTCTCCCTCACTCCCTTCCTTCCTTCCTTCTTCCTGTCTCTGGCTCAGACTGATCTTACAGTATTTTTTGGTTTTAGCTAAAGACAATCTTGTCTTGGCCATGTTCATTTCCCTCCTTGTTTCCATTTACACTACCACCTACCCACCCATCCCTTCATTTATCAGTTCATCTACCGATTCATCCATCTATCTATGTGTCCATATAACCCCTTCATCATCCATGCATTCTCCTATCTATATATCCCCAAAATTTGTCCATCAAATTACCCACATGCTCATCCATCCATCCAATGTTCCTTCTTGCAGATTCTTCAGATGCCCCTATCTCCAGCAATTCTAACCAACTTTCCACAGGTCTTCATCCCACCACCAAGGCTATGAGCCTGCCGTATACCAGTCCCAGAACTGTGACCCAGTTTTCACTCACACTCACTTCTGGTCCTGGAGTCAACACTAAAAATGTGACGGATGTTACCAGGTATGGTTTCCAGGCCTCTGGGTGTCTGGTGTGGACACTGAGCCCTTTATTCCCCAGTCCATGTGCTGAGAGGATGTGGGGAGTAAAGGGAAGGTGAGGGTGGGATAGGGGCAGACTTGAGTCACCTCAGTATGGGTGGAAATGTCCAGGGAAAGAAAGAAGTGGTATTGGAGGAACCAGGAAGCTCTCAGTGAGGCTGTCTTCCCCCAGTTCAGCCTCCTGGTTTCCTTGCACACCACAGTAGTAAGGAGAGGGAAATGGTATCTTTCCCAAATTCCAGTGGACCTCATCCAACCCTGGGGTCCTGATGGGTAGTGGGAAAACTCTGAGTGAGGGACTTCGGATCTAGTGTCAGCCAGACTCACTGACTGTGTGACTTTGGGTGAGTCAGGAACTCCCTCTGGGATCAGTTTCCTTGTCAGTTCAACAGGGATGCTAGAAAACCAGCTCTGGAAGACAGTATCTACTCAACAGCTCTCAGCAGGAGCTGCATGTTAGAATTATCTGCAGCACTGAGTTTTGCTTTGTTATGCTTTGTTTATCTAAATGCTGATGCATGTGCCCAACCACAGGCCAATAGAATCAGAATTCTTGAGCCAAGGTTCATCTCTGCATTTTTTATTGCTTGTTTTATTTTTGTTGTTGTTTTTTGTTTGTTTATTTGTTTTGAGTTAGAGTCTCATTCTGTTGCCCAGGCTGGAGTGCAGTGGCATGCTCACGGTCACCGCAGCCTCAACCTGCTAGGCTCAGGCGATCCTTCTGCCTCAGCCTTCCAAGTAGCTGGAACTACAGTCATGTGCCACCACACCCAGATAATTTTTGAATTTGTTGTAGAGATGAGGACTTGCCAAGTTGCCCAGGCTGGTCCTGAACCCATGGGCTCAGGCAATCCTCTTGCCTTGGTCTTCCAAAGTGCTGGGATTACAGGGATGAGCCACGGCGCCCAGTCCAACTCTGCATTTTGAAAAAGATCTTCAGGAGATTTCTTATGTGCAAAGTTGAGAACCACTAACTTAGCATCCACATACCTCTCTACAGTTATTATTGAGTGTTAAGTTACCTTAAAATGCTTTTATCATTAAATATTGAATTAACAGAGAAAGAAATATTCTTCCACATGCCCACTAATCTAACATGCTTTTTTTAACTCCAGATTTTCTTCTAGTCTTTATTCATGTTTATGCATATTTTAACATAGCAGTAATGTAAATCATGAACACTTTCACTATTTTCTCTGCTAAAATTATTTGACGTTGCTACCTAGACTTCATAAATATAATTTCAGTGAATGCATACTTTTCTATCAACTGGAAAAGCCATAACTTACATAGTCATTTGCCTGTTCTTAGACAATAATATGGTTTTATTTTTTGTGGTATTGTTAACTCTGAGATGAACATATTCTTGCCTATGTATTTTTCTTCATTTAAATAATTAATTTTGATGAAATTCCCAAAAGAGAATTTGAACATTGATATCATTCTGTATACACATAGCATATACCAGTGGTCTTCCCATAGATTGGAAACCGTTTGCCATGTGATTCATTATGCATAAGTGAAGCAGGGTCACTGCAAGTTTGCCGACATGGATTTGTTATGTTAAACGTGTTCCTGCTAAAATGGGTGTGAACTGGGACCTGCCTTAATTTATCTATGAATGTGGTCTCCCACTCCAAGTGGGTAGAGACAGTGCCTTTTATCCCCATTATGTTTCACTGGCACCAGCCTAAGTGCCTGGTACACAGTAGGTGCTTATTCAACCTTTGTGGCATAAATCAAATGATTGAGCTAGTAAGAGCCAATGTTTTTCTTTTTTCACTATTTCATTTTGAAATACATCAGTTGAAAGTACATAATTTTTTGGCAACCTCCTCGGGTTCCCTCCCAGAGTGGGCACTTTTCTGTCCTCTCAATAAATCCTGCTTTCAAGAAAAAGAAAGTAAATAATTTTTCCCCATATTCCTGCTAGAGGATGTACTTCTCTTATCTCTTAACTTTAGCTATGATCTAATATTTGCTATTCTGTCCGTCAGACTCCAGTCAGGAAAGCAGAAGCCACTCCAGCTGTTCGGAAAAGGAGAAATGTAACACAGGGAGTTGTTTGCCTAGGTGTTGAAGGAGCTGAGATCCTAACCTGGGGATGGTGAGGCACTGCAGAGGTAGCTTCTATCACCCTACTCCAAGGTGGGACCCCCCAGAAACAGGCAATAGGAAAAAGGTCTTGTTAAAATGTTTTAGGATGAGGCCTTTGGCAAAGCCATTGAGGAAGTAGGACTGGGAAGGGAAGGAAGCCAAACAGGGGTGTCATAACCAAGGGGTGTCTCACAGGGTAACTCTGGTTCTGTCTTACAAGGGAACTCTGGGGACCCATGGACCACATTCAGAGTTGTCCCTGTAAGGAACAGAAACTGGAATATTGATACTCCCAATGGCAAGGACAGCTCTAACCAAGGCCGGGCACATGAATTCCTAGACACTTCAGGGGATTGGTAGCCTGTGTGCAGCCTCTAAAGTGATGCAGGTGGTGGTCCATTGAGAGTGGACAAGACCTGGAGCTCAGTGCAGGGAAATGGAAAAGTACTCAGGGTAGATAATATGGATGAGATCACTGGGAGGAGAGACTTAGGGAGGAGTTGGAGTTAGCAGATCCCAGAAGCTGGAGTCTTACAGTTGCCACACAGGAATTAGGGAAGGTGCTGAGGCCATACAGCATGTAGCCACAGTGTGAGGGGCAAAAGAGATGCTGGCTTCCCTGTCCCCATCCGTATCCACCATCCTCTGCCAGGGTTGCTTGTTGCTGAACTTGATCAGGAAGCCCTTAAAATGTAGCCCTCTGCACTACAGGGCAGGGCCCTAGACTGGGAGTGGATTGCAGACAAATGGGCAGTTTGCTGCCATCTGTCACCATTATGTAATTCCCTTCCTTGCTAGTTGTGCTTTGGTTTTAAGTTTTGTATAGGCTTATGTGTTGATTTTAAATCAATCGCTTTGCTGTATTCCTTGATGTGTTTGATTCGATTTCCTGGTGACTTTTTTTTTTTTGAGTCAAAGTGTCACTCTGTTGCCCAGGTTGGAGTGCAGTGGCATGCTCAGGGCCACCGCAGTCTTGACCTGTTGGGCTCAGGTGATCCTTCCTCCTCAGCCTTCCAAGTAGCTAGAACTACAGACACATGCCACCACACCCGGCTAATTTTTTGATTTTATTGTAGAGATGAAGTCTCGCCAAGTTGCCCAGGTTGGTCTCGAACCCATGGGTTCTGGCAATCCTCACCTTGGCTTCCCAAAGCGCTGTGATTATAGGCGTGAGCTACCGCACCTGGTCTCCTGGTGACTTTTCTATAGTTTTGTTTCATTTTATTTGCATCCTTAGTCCATGGAAAGTTTTATTTATTTTGCTACGTAGTCTAAATGGTAGAACAGATTACCTTTTCATCACATTACTGTCCAGATGCCACAAGACTAATTACTAAGCAGTCCTTGCCTTGCCTACTGGGTTGCTGATTGCCTTAGACGCTAACTTCCCACATCACATTAGTTGGCCTTTTGTTTGTTCCATTGATACCCATCCTTCTGTTTGTCCCCATGTCTTATGCAGAGTGCTCGTGTTCTTTCTCGTCTATTACCACGTCTGCTGCTGGAACAGGCTGAGTTTTTTCAGTCACATACATCTCTTTCTTATGGTACCTGTTGATGTTTACTTAGAATGATTTTGCTACAGTCTATACAAACTCGTGATGGGCTTTTCACTAGAGTTGGATTCTTCTCAGTTTATAGATGAGGAAACTCAAGTGAAAGAGGTGACAATCCCTGAGTGAATAAAGACCAAGTGTCCTGGCCCCAGATCCCCCTCTCCTTTCCACATCATATGGCAGGAGGATGGTGCTTGTTACCCTTCCTCACTGGTTCCTCTCTTGAAAATGGACCTATTCTCTCCAATAAACATATTTCTAATCAGTAATTTCAGGCAATGGGACAAACTGAAATGCACAGATATGGTATGAGATAGGTGCTGGAAGGACCTAAGTACATAAGATTGGGACAAGAAGGAATCTTCTAGTGTGAACATGCAAGTGTGGGGGTGTCATTGCTAGCAGGAGCATTCACTCTTCTTTCTCCTCCAGGGTCTCTGTGTTCAGCATTGTGGTCCCCGTGGTCTGTGGACTCCTGAGTAAGAGCCTGGTCTTCTCTATCCTGTTTGCTGTCACACAGAGGTCATTTGGACCCTAGCCCATGAATCCATGAGAATGACCTCTGATCTCCAGCCACATCCATCTAGCAGTTGTGTTGGGAGAGGAAAGTTGGGGGAAGAAGGAAAATGGGGACAGTTAACGACATGAATTTAATCTGCGATCATAGGCAACTTCTAAAGTCAAGCTCCCACCTCTCTGACCCTGCCAACTGCCCTAATATCCTTGGGTGTGTGCTTTGCCCCCTCAGAAAAGAAGATACATGCCTGGCCCCTCATTCCACCAGCTACTCAGGGTTTGTATGAAATTCAGACAGCCTAATGCTTTTCAATTTTGCCCTGTTATGAGAGTCATGAGGTGCAGAGGGCACACCTGATATTCTTCCTGCTCATCCTTGCCCCGGGCCATACAATTTTGGCCTGACCTAGAGAGAGCTCTCATTCCAGGAGTATCCTGCTCTCCCTACCACTTGGACATCCTTTCTCTAGCATCCAACACTTGGGTTTCATTCTTCATATGTCATCTTTTCCAACACTCCCAGAATAGGATGTTGAAAATCACAAAACATTAAGAAAACAAGACACCGTGGTGAGAAATGCATATTGGGGAAAGAGAAAACAAGTTAAATGGAATATCCTGTCCTGGGAAAATGCTGGCAGGTGGGATTCACGGGATAGCATCAGTAGACAATATCAGACGTGCTGTGTGCATTTATCTCTGGATCCAGAAAACAACTCCATGAAGAGAGTGCTGCATGTGACTACAATGAGGCCACATGAGTAGAAGTCACCATTTACTGGCAGGAACAAAAGTGAAAGTGCTCCTTGACTCAAGGACCCCAAAGCCACAGAGAATAAAATAACCCAGAGTTCTGCCTTTGTCTGAATGACTCTTTTCGTGTATCACATAAGGGGCAGGAATGGTGGGGGAAACGCTGTCCCCACTGAGGCTTCTGGAGGCTGTCCAACGTGCTCTCCTAGCTCCCCACTTTGCCTTCCTCTGCCTCCCCCAGTCAGCTCCTGGAACTCCTCCTTCAACTCTCCAGTGCCCTTCCCCATGAAACAGGTATTCAGACCCACTTGTGTTTTGCAATCTCCAACAGATTTCTGTCAGGATTTTTGCCATTTTCTACCTCTTTGGGCTCTAAATGAGAAGGACCTCATGATTGGGGAAAGGATGGCGGGTCTTTCCATCCCAAGTCAGCAATGGCCAAGGTCAATATCATCCTCAATTCCCCAAGAGCAACCTCCCCTTCCCACACATACGATTCTTTTTTTTTTTTTTGAACTGGGGTCTTACTCTGTCACCCAGGCATGATCATGGCTCACCGCAGCCTTGATCTCCTGGGCCCAAGTGATCCTTCTGCTGCAGTCTCCCAAGTAGCTGGTACTATAGGCATATGCCACCACACCCAGTTAATTTTTTGTAGAGGCAAAGTCTCACTATGTTGCCCAGGCTGGTCTTGAACTCCTGGCCTCAAGCAGTCCTCCCATCTCAGTCTCCCCAAATGCTGGGAATATAGGTATGAACCACCACCCTTCCTAGTCCCACACGTACAATCTGAGGTTAGGAAAACATTTTTACAATCAGCATGACTCCTGTGAAAAAAATACCCTGAGTGTCACGGTACAGTTTCCACTTCCTGAGCCCACTTGCATCACACAAAACTTCCCATTGACCTGCACACTGCTCTATCAGAACCTGCCCTGGGGAGGGCACTGGTCCCAGAGAGATGATTTCTGAGACTTTCCCCCACCATTTTGAGTTCATCAGAAGATATGTGAGGGGCATTCATTTCCCTCTGATGCTCTGGTGAGAATCTTCAGAGAAGCCCTCGATCCAGATGCTGTTCATCTCAGTGCATTGATTTTCCTGTCTAAAAGAACCAAGCAGCTCAGGGCAGTGACTGTATAGCACACAGTGTTTGCATGCTCACCTTGCTGGTCTGGGACCTGCACTCGAGCAATTCCAGTGTTGCTCCTGTGTTTGAAGTTGACAAATGTTCAGGGCGAGGAGGAACTGTAACTACTTTGTGGGAGCAGCAGAACACATTAGGGCATAGTTTCTCCATGTGACGTCTTTAGACCACCAGCATCCCATTCTCCTGGAGCATAAGATAAATGCTTAGCTCCTGGGGTCCCTTAAAACCTACTATATTTGAGCATACAGCTTTCTCTCAGTGGTTCTCAAACTTGTGTTCAAGAAGACTTCGTGGTCCTTACCAGAGCCCATGACACATTCATATAGATTCACCCAGACGTAACCCACTGCATGGGCTTGTGCACTTAACTTAATTAGAGATTAAGTGATATTTAAGTCCAGCATATTAAGCATGCCTGAACAATTACATATGCTAAATTGGAACACAAAGGGCTGTGCTGGATACTCTCCTGCTTGCACCTGGAGGCCGCTCTCCATTCTCCCTTCCCCACCTAGGAACCTGACCAATGTAGCTAAATCAGCAGGTTCCTGGCCCCCAGCTTCTTCTTGGGTTAGGCCAATGGGCAGCATGAGTGGAGAGCAGAGGATGGGGAGAAAATGAGGTTAAGATTTCTATCCTTGGAGCTCCCTTCCTGGGAGTTGGCAAGAGTGGATACTTCAAACCCCTTACCACAGCTGTCTCCAAGTTCAGTTCAGCCCCTGCAGGCCCTCTGAGGTGGGAATATCACCCCTGTTGCCAGCCTCAGAGCACTGAAGTATCCCTTACTGGTTTCCAAAAATTCTACCCACATATTTAAGAAACACTCCTCAATTACTCAGTTTCATTGAGCCACCTATGACTTGCTGGGATGTTGACTGATCCAACAGTGTTGTGTGGTTAATGACACAAGCCTTGGAATAAAGTAATGTCTGGAGTTGAATCCCAGCTCTGCATCTTCCCAAGATGTCTGATTTTGGGTAACTCAGTTTGCCTGCTGGGCGTCAATATTCCTCCTTTTCTCAGTGGGCATGATACTGCCTAGCCATGCTAGTGATGATTCTGGATGCCAACAACAGAATCTGACACTGGCTATCCAAAACAGCAAAGGAATTCTAGAAGGATATCAGTAACTCAGAGTCAATGAGAATGTTGGAGGACTAGGTTTAGAAAATGGGAAGAAATCAAGAAAGAATAGGCAGCAGAGGCCATAACCAAGGTCATAGTGTGAGACAGTCTGGCCATGTTGCTGTTGGTGCCACCACCCTGACACTTGAGGCCATCAATCCCTTGCCATCGTGCTATTCCTGGACTGTGATTAAATTGCTTATGAGTAAGACATCTCCAGCTAGCCCTGACTTCATGTCTCATCCTCAGCAGTTAGAATCCTGGGCAGAATCATGCACGTGGCCAGGCTCAGGCCAAGTCATGTACCTGCAGCATAACTGCCAGGGAGAAGGGTGGCAGGGATATCTGCCTCTATCCTCAACAGAAAGGGAAGTAGGGCTCTCCATCTGAGTGAGGCTTATGCATCGGGACCTGTCCTCAAATGGAAAAGGCGTTTGGTGCCGGAGAACCAAAAGAGGGCATACCTCTGTCACAATCTCCCAGTATTGACACGATTCAGTGAGATGACCAGAGTAAAGTAGCTGGTACAGTTAGGGCTCCCACTGGTGGTGGTTACTGCTCTTACTGTTATAATTGTAGTCTCCATGCCTGTGCCTGGACTGGTTAGCTCAGGGAAGCACACATGTGATGCACAAGCAGAGCACCTGAGACAGGCTGCAGGGCCCATCTGACCTCATACAGAGCTCTTGTAGGCAGACTGTTTTTGGACCACTTTTCTCACAATCACCCGGGCTGCTTGTTAAAATGCAGATTCCTAGGTCCCTCCCCCGACCTGCCACATCAGAAGGCCTAGGGCAGGGGTGCAGCCTGGGTGTGTAGGTTTGCCAAGATTCTGGAATGATGCAGCCACATGCCCATGCTTGTGGTGCAGGGTAAGATTAAAGAGGGTTGGGTTGGGCAACCCCCTTGGGTTCCCTTCCACTCTGGGAGGTATTCTATCCTCAATAAATCCTGTTTTCTAAAATAATCAATCAATCAATCAAGAAGGTGGGGTCATCAGAAAGACTTGAACCTGGCCTTGAGCAAAATTCGTTTGCACTGTATCATTCCAGACTGGAAAATTGGAATGAGGGATATGGGAATCAGTGGACAGTGATCAGGAGGTCTTGGTGACCTGAGGGATTGAGTGGCGCAGTGGAGATGTCAGGTGGGTGGGTCTAGACTTGCCATGGTGCAGAATGCAGAGCCACTGAGTATTCCCAACAGGATTGTGACAGTATGATGGCAGGAAGGAAGCTGTCACAAGGGCGACCATCTCTCCTTTCTTCATCTTCCGCATTTTCCTGAGCTATTTTCCCTGGTCATGTTTGCCCCAGGGTTTCTCAATTGTCAAAGGAGTCCCACCTCTCAGGAAAGAAGGTAAACATGTATGTGCGGCAACATCCTGCAGTAACTGGCAACTGGGAGAGGCCCTGGGACAGATGGAGAACAGTGGTCCTGGGCAGTGAGACAGAATGCAGTGTGCAGGACTCTGGGCGTTGCATTGGCCGCTGCTGTTGCTACTGCTCTGTGTCTCAGGTAAGGAAGGAGGTAGTCATTGGAAGGATAGAGACAGTCCAGCATAGGTATAAGGGGAGTTTCCTCTCATTTCTTGAGGATGGGCTGGAATGGGATAAGAGTAAGCGTTACAGACAAGAAAGGGAAAGGAGACTAATGGATGTAGAGCCCATTGGTCCCTCCGGCCCAGCAGCGATTGGGTGGTGAAACAGAAGCTGGAGGTTCCTCTGGTGCATCTTGAAGTTGAGAATAACAGGTGAAGTCAACCAAGAAGTCCCCCAACACTGGGCAGATATCTTGGGAGATGTAAAGAAATGTAAGGCAAAGTCTCCCATTAAGATTTTTCTCATTGTGCAGAGGAGGCATTAGTACAGGAAAAGTAAATAGCAGAAAAGGGCCAAGTGGCAAAAAGACAACAAAATTGCAGTGAAAATCACTCCAGTAAGGCACAGAGAAAGAGTGTGGAGAAGGGGGTAAGAGTTTTGGAATCAGACAGGACTGGGTTCAAATTCCATGTCTCCCACTTTCTATGTAGGTGACCTTGAGAAGTCTTCTAACCTCTGTGAGGCTCAGTTTCCTCATTTGTAAACAGAATCTACTCAGGCATTCATTTGTAGGTGATACCTCTTCGGAACATTAATAGCAGTTGATGGAAAGCTCTTGGCTCAGTATTTAGGGCACAATAAGTGCTTAATACAAGTTATGGTGGGTGGTGATGATAATGCAACCAGGTGTAAGATGATCTATGATATTGAGGGTGAAGAGGAGAAAGAGATTAGTGCCAGGTGAAATTGTTCGGGTTGGCTTTCCTCTGGGACCAAATGGGATGATATAGATGGTGAGAAGAGGGAAGAGCATCTGTCTTGGGAACACCAGGAGCAAAGGACTGTGTAGCAGAAAGCAGGGGGTAAGTAGAAGAGAAAATGGATGAGAAATCTGGTGAAGTTCCTTTCCACCTTTTAATTATAAACACTTTCCAATCTAAAAAATGTGGAAAGAATAGCCACCACCAACTCATCACCTAGATTCAAACATTCAACCATGACGGATTTGCTCTGTTTGTGTGTGTGTTACACACACACACACACACACACACACACACACACACACACATATTATTACTGAAGCATTTAAAAATAATTACAGAAACAATCTCTCCTACACATTTGATGGAACTATGAATACTCTTCATCTGTAGTTCTTTGTCTGTGGTGTGGTCTGAGGCTGGGAATGTAGAGGTTATGGAAGAAACAATGTTTGCTCAGTGAAGTTCTTGACTCCCCATTCTAGAATTTCAAACTGTAGATGAAAAAGAGGAGAGAAAGTGCCTACAAGAAGGGAAGAACCTGACTGAGATCTGTCCTTACAACATCATGAAATATGCCTCCAGCCTGAAGGCCTGGCAGCGAGTGGGGAGCCAGGGTCTCCTGGAGACTCTCGTGGTCACAGAGACTAGAAATGAAGACTTAAACCGGGCCCAGGCTGGGAGATACCTGCTAGAGGATTATTCCAATGATGCCATACTCAGGGTCACGATGATGGATCTCTGGAAGCAGGATTTGGGGCTGTACCGTTGCGTGATCCACTTGTCTTCCCAGAGCTTTGTTGTCTTACATCATCCGATTTGGCTGGTACAGTGCGAGCAGTTGCCAGATCAAGGTAAGGGAAGGTAAAGAGAAGGTCTCCTCAGGCATCTGCCATGAGGGACTGCTTTGGAAAAACAGCACAGAGTAGTAGGAAGTGTTCTAGATCCAAAATCAGGGCACCTGGATTTTCCACTCTCTTGCTTTTTGACTTTGAGAAGATCATATCTCCTCTCTGGGCCTCAGTAAGACAAGGGAGTTGAACGAGGTGATCTCAAATCATTTTACCTTGTGGCAGAGAAACTGTTAGAGAAACCAGATAACTTTGTGCCAAGCATTTAACTTGCTAATATCCTTACCCTGGAATAGGTGCTGATGTCTCCATTGGACGAGGAGGACTCAAAGAGACTAAGTTGTCCACTGTGTCATTCTGCAGATAAGTGGTGCAGCTGGGGTCCTACAGAGGCCCATCGGATTTCACCATCCCTGGTGAAACTGTGAAATGGGCCCTGCTTGGCCAATAAGATGTTGTTCCCCTCTAAAGAGATGTAAATAGCTGTAGGTGAGGAATGGTTATTTGAGAGCAAAATGAAGGGCATTTTGCTGACCTTCAGTTGCTTCTTGTTGGTGGAGACACTGCCAATTCTCTCACCTCCTTTAGTAGCAAGCATTTGTACCCACATGGGGAGATGAGCCTGGGAGGTGAAGCCGCGTACCTTTGCCTCAAGCTTCTCAATAAACTTTCTTCTCCTTCTGAACTAGTGAGTTTAGTGGGCCGCCAAGAGCACAGGGCATTGCTCTTCTGCTACCTGAATATGTGAATATCAGGACACAGCTGGGCTGAAGTTGAACTTTGTAGACTCTGTAAATACAGAGCTGACTAAGCAAAGGGACAGTGCCTTTGGCAGGATTGTCAGAACCTACTAAACCCATGTAATAGAACAAAATAATTCCCCATCCTCGGCAAGCACCCACAATACCCAGTAATTGACAGGCTGGCCACAAATTAATGATGCAGTTAGTCAAGCAGCTCTATCATTCACTGCTCCTGACTCAGAAACATTTTATTAATTTGGTCTTGGTACCTGTATGCTATGGATGGACTGACACTGCATTCATCTGCAAAGGCAAGGGTGGCCATTGCATGGTAACAGAAGATTCTGCATTCTTGATCCCTCTCTGCTCTGAGCATAGTTAGTGACCTTGGGCAAGTCCCTCACCCTCTTCTAGGCCTCAGTATACTCCTGTCAATGGCGTTTCCCTGCTGTGATACTTAATGGCTGCAGACTTTGGGGTGCATATACCTTTATTGAGTACAGAGAAATAAAGCCCTTTAAATTTTTATTTTATTTTTTACATTTGGCAAGATTGGCCCACTCCAGGCACCAGTGGATGACTGAGACCTTCTGGTCTGAATTCATCACTGGAGTTCTACCCAGTTTTTTCACTCAGGTCTTAAAAAAAGACAAGAGAAATGATGGAGAAAGACTGAGCCTACTCTTAAGTAAGAACAGTGTCAAGTTTAATATGGGATAAACTTAAACATAATTATTTTCATCAAACTACAAATACTATGTAGTAGCGTTTTGGTAGCAGGTTCATATTTTGTCTTTCCAAGAATTGGAGAAAAATTTAGGCTAATATGACCAGGGAAATGGCATCTGGTGTAGATTGTTCCTGCCACAGGGATTACTGGTCTTGCGGGAGGACCAGAATATAAACCTCCATGAAAGAGGCCTTCTGTAATGCCTGAAGGCACTTGGAGAGGAAAAGACTACCAGGGACTGCTTTGTAGTTTGGGTAAAACAACTAGCTGGAAAAGGCTTCTATCTGTATGGTGTTGGGTCTGCCTGGAGGACACACCCTCCATAGACTGTGGAGTATCATTCTTTACTTTTTCCTCACTTTTCCAGGCAGGTAGGGCATGGCAGGGACTAACCACAGAAAGAAACCTGCATAAAGGGATGATATTAGGAGGTGATGGCTGTTGTCCACTCGCTTGCACTGTGGGAAGTGGAGCCTGGAATGGGAATGGGAGACAAAGACCCCTGTAAAGCAATGGACCACGTGCAGGAAGGGGCTGAGAGCTGAACAATGAGGCTAGGCTTCCTGGAGCAGGCTCTGATGCTGATATCAGCAACATGCCACAGACACACACAGGCAGAGGAATCAGGAGACCTGGGCTCTGGTGCTGGCTCTGCCGCTGTACACAGTGTGACCTCAGGCATTTCCTGTCCATCCTGTTTCTTGGGAGTTTGTGCTGAATAGTGGTGAACATTCCTTCAACCTTTGACCATCTAGGATACTGTGAAGTTTTCTCCCTCAACCAGAGTGTAGTCCCATGGCCATGACCTTGGATGAGAGCTGCTCAGGGTATAGAAGAAGGAAAGTTATTCCATACATTTTAGAGGTCCCTCTCTGGCTCAGATTAGAGCAGCCAGGCTAGGTGAACAACATGGCAAGCTCAGGGTGTCCTGTCCCACCTTTGTCAAGCCGTATCTGAGTACACACTAGAGACCAGGACTCAGTCAAGGCCCTGAGGAGCTTTTATTTCTTCCAGAACACATTGCTTCCCAAACAGAACCACCCCCTGAAAGGAATTCTGGATTTGATATAAGTTGCATCTGAATGAGGGTTGCTGCACAGAGGCCAGAGCAAAGCAGAGTAATACTTGGGGATTAGCTCATGCCTCGCTTGTGGGATCCACAGAGCCAAGTTGCACCTCATGGGGGATTGCTTCCTCCAGGCAAGGCCAGGGAGTCCTGAACTTGAGAGGGCAGAATGACCTTCACTTCTATTTTGACCCCCAAGCCCTAACTCACACCTTGGATATCCCTACTTCAAGTCTCATCCACCAACCCCAGAGGAAAGGAACTAGGGCTCAGGGCACAATGATCTTACATGCTTACTGTACCTCTGCTGACAAGGCGTCTCATCTAGGAAACACAGCCTGGTCATGAAGGAAATCTGAGCAATCAGCGGCCTCTTTCCTGGAGTTAAAGGATGGGACCAACAGGCATTCTTCCCCACAGAGCAGCTCTAAGTTCAAATGGAGCAGAAAGACACTCAGAGTCACTGGCAGAATGGGAGTTGAAGTCGGTGTCAGAGGACACTTTCTAGAGAAGGAGAAAGGGTAAAGGTAACAGAGGGCTTATAAAACATAGAAAAGGGTGGCATTCTATGTTGGAGAGTAGTGGGAGCAGGTGGTGGAGATGCACTCATAGAGTGAGTCATCTACAAGGGTAGATTGTTTGGCTAGGTGGAAAAAAGAGGTGGGTAGGTTAGAGCAGGACAATAAATTCTTTTTTTTTTTTTTTTTTGA
>NW_007249753.1:170188-266583 GCF_000164805.1 Carlito syrichta | reverse complement strand
CGCGGGCTCAGGCAATCCACTCACCTCAGCCTCCCAAAGGCGCGGGATTACAGGCTGAGCCACCGAGCCCGGCTGACAATAAATTCTTACATGCTGTGCAAGCAGGGTCACTGTGTGCATTTGGAAGCATTAAGGGTTTCCTGCGGGTCCCTTGGTGGAAGAGTGAGGGGCTCCATGTAGATTCCCCCAGCAGCCGTGGGCAGGGGTGGGCAGATATTAGAAGCAGCAGACCTTACCCCAGATTCCTGGGTATGAGGGGGGTTGAAGGTTCATGGAATAGGCCAAGACCCTATCTCCCAAAGGTTCCAAGCCCACCTGATCATTCAGTTAGTTGGAAAGCAGACAACAAGCTGGGTATCAGAGCATAACATTCAGCAGACACCCACCCAGCAGGGTTAGGCCTAGGAGAAACCCACACTTGCCTTTGACCTTGAAGACTTGCCAGTGCTGGTTATTGTTCTGACATGTGGATTCATCCTGAACAAGGGCCTAGTGTTCTCAGTCCTGTTTGTCCTTCTCTGGAAATCCTGGTCCTCAGGTGAGTGGGGCTGGGGCCAGGTTGGGGTGGAAATGAATGCAGAGACAGAGGCAGAAGCAACAGATGCTGGTTTAGAGGGATTATCTCCCAGGGGTTCCCTAGAGCCTGCTGTCCCCTGACTTCTCCTGACTTCTGTTCTCACTTCCCCAGAGCCTGATGCTTTCCTTTTCCTCATTTCTGTTTTCAGGAGATCTTTGAATAAGGGCAGGACTATTTGCAGGGACAGTACAGGTTACGGACCAAGATGCCAGGAATGATGTGAATAGGGCTGGGCTGGGTTCCTCAGAAGGGACGACTGGGGATTGGGAGGAGCAAAGTGACGTTCTTCTGCTTGGCGGCATAGACTTTCCTTTGGGACAAAGAGGGGCAGACTCAAGCATGGCTGGATTGGATGGACCCTTTTAAAGCACTATCTATTTCTTTCATTCCTTAGGTGAGGCAGCCTCCCGAGGTGTCTTTAGCAGAAGGCAAACCCTGAGAACCAGCAGACTCTCCCTTCCAGAAACTGACTGGCATGCCTTCTCCCCCAACAATGGCACATTCTCTGGCTCTGTTCAATGGTCAGTAAATGCTTCCTAGACTCTTTCTGTGAGCTCTCTGCCCAGCACCCTGAGGGAGAAAGAGACACACAGGCCATCCTCAGACTATAGCAATGGCCATCAACCTGGGCATTAAATAGAGCAATTGGGACTCACAAATTGTAAGTTGAAAGGACTCCATTATCCGTTCCCCACTGCTGTCGTGACTTGCTCTGCTGGGGATGTCTCTGGTCCATGGGTGAAACCTGTTCCAAGATCCACCACTCTTTGGAAAATTTCAAGTAATAAACTTGTTTTCAAAGCAGGTATAGGGTCACAGCAAAAACGAGGAGAAAGTACAGAGAGTTTCCATGTATCTCCTACCCTGCATTCCACAGCTCCCCACTGTCAACATCTTGCCTAATTGGTCCGTCTTCTACAGTGAATGAGCCCACGTTGACATATCATTATAACCTACACACACAGTTGTCATTAGGGTTCATTCTTGGTGTTGTACATCCTCTGTGTTTTGAAAAATGTGTAAGGACATTCATTCACCATTGTGGTGTCACACAGAATAGCTTCACTGTCCTAAAAGTCCTCTGTGTTCCACCTATTCATCCCTACTGTCTGGTCATTTTTAAGCAGTGAAAAGGTTATCCCAAAACTAGTTTTAGCTCAGTAATTAGTGTGGAGGAGAAAGGACTCTATTTAAAATGAAAACTTCCTCCCTAATGCCTCTGAAGTTTGGCCCTAGAGGATCAGAGGATATTGGTTGGTCTTTGTTTCTTTATCTGTCTTACTTTCCACCCTCCTCCCACCTTCTTTGGGAGGCCTCCAGGCCTGGAGCAGTGGCAGACAGAATAAGAAGAATTAGGAAAGTTCTTCTGATGGCTCATGGGGTATATGCTGAGGTTTCTCATAAGACACTGCTGTGGGTTCTTCAGATGACACCCCGCCTGTCACCTATAGTTTCCTCACACAGTCATTGCATCTCCCTCATAGCTGGTGCTCCTGACTCTTTCTTCCATCTCTAAGCATCTGGCAGTCCACTTTGAGCTTCCTTCCATGAATTCCTCTACCTCCAGGCAGGTCTTTGGACAGGATCTGTGAAAACCCACACCAGCTGCCTCACATCCCTGCAGTCCAACATCTGGTCCGTGGGATATACCCACTTCACTCACCCCAACAAAGTCATGGAGCCCGGTGGACCCCACACACCTCTCTTCCACTCTACCATCAGAACAGCCAGCCATCTGCAACCTCTGCCAAATACAGTTGACTCAGCCCACTATGTCACCCAAATGTCAGGGACATAACAAGCTTTCCAAGCTGTGACCTTACAGCACCTCTCCCTAGTCTTGAGGTAAGAGGTAGGCATCCAGACTCCTTTCCCCTGGGGTTATAGCACAATGAACATCTGTCTCCAAAAATCCTCTCCCAGTCTTCACAATCCCCACAATATTGTACCCTTGATGTAGGTAAGGGATTAATTCAGTAATGAGGTTTTTGGATACCTTTCTGCATACACTTTAGATTGGTTTTCCACCAGTATGTTCTCAGGAGGTCTTTGGACGAGGGCAGGACCATTCGCTGGGACAAAGCAGGGCATGGGTCAAGATGCCAGGAACAATGTGAATAGGGCTGGACTGGGTCCCTCAAAAGGGACGACCTGGGGCGTGAAAGGGGCAAGACGTCTGACATATGTCATCTATTTTCTTGGGATTTGTTTCAGTTACAACCTACCTATTTTAAGCAGAAAGGGATTTAAAAAATTGTATATTAAATGGTTTGCAGAACCATACCCTATGTAGCTTCTGGGAATGACCTTCTAAGCCACACTACAGGATGGGACTGTCAAGGAGTCATTGCTTTTGCCACAGTCAGGACTTTTCCCAAATCAGGACCCTTCTCAAATCCAGAAGCTGCCGCCACAGCTTTAAGTGCAGGGCACTTCATCTCAGTCACAGTCTACCTGCATAATGGATGGGTTTCTTTCCACTCAACTTAGTACATTTAAATCTCATACAAATGTGTTTGGTGGGTGGAGCCTAAAATATATCTGAAACCCTGACTGCAAGAGAGGCTGAGACATTTTTTTGCAGACCTTTTATTGTAGAAAGGTCCAGGAAAATAAGGTGGGAATGAACCTTTAGTGAGTAAGTCCACGGTATCTATCCAAATAATCTCAGCCTAAACTGAGATTAAAACAGTTCAAATAGTCAGGTTTTATTGTTTCTTTACTGTCACTGCAAGATAAATACAGTTAAATGAAAAATCAACATCTGTATTTGTCTTAATGCCAAATAAACCCATTATCTACTATAAAAGGTATAATAATATATTTCCATTTACCAAAAACAATACATTGGGCATTATGTGTTACATATCACACTGAAAACATCTCATGATACAGATGTAGAGAATAAGTTCCTATTTTTTCCTTTTCCAGAATTTATGGTACTTTTTTTGGAAACTTCAGTGTGCTTAAGGAAATGACTCCCATCACCACCAATCTTCTTTACCTATTGTCGGGAAACTCCCATGGTCGCTTATGGTTCAGAGACACTTGGAAAATTCAGTTTCCATGACAATCGCATAAGTGAACACAGTTCAAGTTTAGCGTCCTGTAAACTAAGAGTTCTCCAAAACCTTGTAAAATCAGAAATGTTTACTTTTGGAACTGAAGGCAGGTCTTTTGTGGAAACCGCTGGTCTTCAAGGGCTGGAGTCCTTTAGACACTTGAAGGGAAGCAGTCATTGCCTTCTACCTCCTTTGCCTGCACAGTTGCTCACCAGTGCATGTCTGCCCACTTTACTGAGTTCATTTCAGTTAGAGTCAAATATCTTTACCTGTCTCCTGTCTGGACTCCCCCTGTCCAATCATTTCCCCTACTTTAATTTGTGGGGAAAAGAGTGTGACATTTGGTGTCAGAGGGGCCAGGTGTGGAATTCCATCCTACTTCCTGCATACCGGGCACTTTAAAATACATCAGTTTTTCTCCCAGGCTGGAACTCAATCCTCTCATACAGTGTAAAGGAATGCCTACCTCCAGGATAGATGGGAAGGTTCATTGTAACCCAAAAGTGCAAATATACTGTCTTTTTGTTTTGTTTTCTTTTTTTTTTAGAAAAGATTTTCAAGTGTCCAAACTGAGTTGATATAACTCTTCTTTAGTGATCACAGTTATCAAATGAAATACTTTACCACTCATTTGATTTACTGTGGCTTTTAAATTTTTATTTTATTTTTTGAGTTGGAGTCTCACTCCATCACCCAGGCTGGAGTGCAGTGACATGCTCATGGCCACCCCGGCATCCACCTGCTGGGCTCCGACGATCCTTCCACCTCAGCCTTCCAAGTAGCTGGAACTACAGGTGTGTGCTACCATGCCCAGCTATTTATTTATTTATTTGTATTTATTTATTTTTTATTGTAGAGACGAGGTTTCGCCAAGTTGCCCAGGCTGGTCTTGAACTCGTGGGCTCAGGCAATTCACTCTCCTCGGCCTCCCAAAGTGCTGGGATTATGGGCTGAGTTGAACTCGGCCTATTTTATTTTATTCAGAGATGTGGGGCACAAGTCAGGATTATCTACACAAGTAGACTGCATGCAGGTGAAGTCTGGGCCTCCAACTTGTCCTCGTTTCCCCTGGTTTATGACCAGGTATCCTTTGTGTTGTTATGTGCTACCGCCCCCACCGCCGGTATGTCTAACAACTGCCAATCTCTCCCCTGTGCTAATGTGTCCAGGTCTCCCACTTTTGAATGAGAACACATGGCATTCAGTTCTTTGTTTCTGTGATAGATCACTACGTATGATGATCTCCCCTCTATCCAATTTGCTGCAAAGTACATGATTTTGTTCTTCTTTTATGTACCACATTTTCTTTATCCAGTCCACTTTCGATGGGCAGTAGGGTTGGTTCCATGCTTTTGCTGTTGTGAATAGTGCGGTTATGAACATGTGTGCGCAGATATTTGTCTTGTAGAACACTTTATGTTTCTCCTGGTATAGTCCCAGGAGAGGGATTGCTGGATCATATGGAAGGTCAATTTTTAGTTATTTTAGGAATTGCCACACTGCTTTCCATAGAAGTTTGAACTAGCTTGTATTCCCACCAACAGTGTAGAAATGTTCCCTTTTCTCTGTACCCGTATCAGCATTGTTTTTTGATTTATTAATGATGGCCATCCTTGCCAGAGTTAGGTGATATCTCAATGTGATTTTGATTTGCATTTCACTGATGATTAGTGAAGCTGAGCATTTTTTCTTGTCTGTTGGCTGCTTGGTTTACCGTGCTTTTCATTTTTTTTCCACCTTCTTCCCTAGCTCCACTCCCTCATGCCTTCCTTCATAGGCATCTTCTTAATCATTATATTTAATATGTATTTTTCAATCCACTTTCCACATGTATGCTTACATGTATGTAGATCCTTGAAAATATAGATGATTGGGTGTGTTTTATATTTGTACACATTTCAGTCGTTGTATAAAAATCTGAAATTTAATAGAAAACTTTGTATTACCTATTGCATTCTTGTTTTGTGTTATCTGATTCTAAGTCTATGAGAACAATCTTACAACTCTCACAACTGCAGGCTATTGATAAACAAACAAATTCTGTACTTTCTTCTCCTGCTGTGGCGGAAAAGCAAACTCCAAACTGGTGTGCTTCCACATGCAATTTATTTCAGCATTCCTTTACTCTACATAAATTTGTACTTCTTGACTTCCTTTTTTTTTTAAAGGATCTCCCAGCCCGGCTCGGTGGCTCAGCCTGTAATCCCGCGCCTTTGGGGGGCTGAGGTGAGTGGATTGCCTGAGCCCGCGGGTTCGAGACCCGCCTGGGCAGCAAGCCCTCATCTCTACAATAAATCAAAAAATCAGCCGGGCATGGTAGTGCATGCCTGTAATTCCGGCTACTTGGAAGGCTGAGGCGGAAGGATCACCGGAGCCCAGCAGGTCGAGGCTGCGGTTGCGGTGGCCGGGAGCGGCCACTGCACTCCAGTCTGGGCGACAGAGTGAGACTCCAACTCAAAAAAAAAAAAAAAAAAAAAGGATCTCCCTGCTGCCTATTGAAAGTGGACTGGATAAAGAAAAAGTGAAGTATTACACAGCCATAAAGGAGAAAATTATGGACTTTGCAGCAACTTGGATGAATTTAGAGTCCATCATATTTAGTGATCTAACACAGAAACAAAGAACTGAATACCATATGTTTTCACTTATAAGTGGGTCCTGAACATTTATGGGCAATACTAGAAGAAAGGGATCAGCAGTAGCAGGACACTGTCAGAGAAGGGAGGTAGGGGGGGCACGTAACCTCACTAAGGGTACCAGATCCTAAACCAGGTGAAGTGTGGTCCAGATGGAGGCCAAAACTTCAACTGCTTGTAAACCACTCATGTACCTAATCCTGACTTGTAACCCACATCTTTATAATAAAATAAAGTGTTATAAAAAAAGAATCTAACATCTCTCAAAATGAATTGATTATTAAGTATGAGTTAATTAAAATTTTAACATATATTTATATTTATGTACATAAGCATCATTATTTAACCTTATTTTTGAAAATTGTAACTCTGTATGTTTTCAGACAACATTGTTCTTCTGACACTATCCTTTGTTGTTAAATGTAACTCCAAATCTTAGATTTTTTTTTTTTTTTTTACTGCTCTGTAATGTCTCCTTTTTCATTTCTGATTTTGTTTATCTGGATCTTCTCTCTTCTTTTATTGGTTAGTCTAGCTAGTGGTATATCAGTTTTGCTTACTTTTTCCTTTATAACTTTTTAATTTGTATTTATTTATTTATTTATTTTGAGTTGGAGTCTCACTCTGTTGCCCAGACTGGAATGCAGTGGCACATTCCCGGCCACCGCAGCCTCAGTCTACTGGGCTCTGGTGATTCTTCCACCTCAGCCTTCCAAGTAGCTGGAACTACATAGGCGCCCACAGCCAAACCTGGCTAATTTTTGATTTATTGTAGAAATGAGGTCTCGCCAAGTTGCCTGGGCTGGTCACGAACCCACGGGCTCAGGCAATCCACTCACTTCGGCCTCTCAAAGTGATGGGACTATAGGCTGGGCCACCGAGCCTGACCAGTTTTGCTTACTTTTTCAAAATCATCTTTTCGTTTTATTGACTGATTGTATTTTGTTTGTTTGTTTTGGTCTCTATTTCATTCAGTTCTATCCTGATCTTTGTTATGTTCTTTTCCTCTGCTAATTTTGGGTCTGCTTTGTTTTTACTTTTCTAGCTTTTTGAGGTGTATTGTTTGTTTGCTAATTTGTAATCTTTCTGCCTTTTTTTTTGATGTAGGCATCTAATGCTATAAACTTCCTTCTTAGCACAGATTTTGCTATATCCCTTGGGTTTTGGCATGTTGTGCATCCATTTTCATTTGTTTTAAAATGTTTTAAACTTCTCACTCAATTTCTTCATTGAAACCATGATTGTTGAGGAGAATGTTGGCTAATTTTGTGTACTTGTATAGTTTCTGAAGTTCCTCTTGGTGTTGATTCCTAGCTTTATTTCACTATGATCTGAGAAGATATTTTATATGATTTAGATTTTCAAACTTTTGTTGAGATTTGTTTTGTAGCCTGACATCTGGTCTATATTGAAGAATGTTCCATGTACTGATGAAAAGGATGTATACTCTGCAGTTGTAGGATAGAATGTTGAGTAAATATCTGTTAGGTCCATTTGGTCTAAAGTTCAATTTAAGTCCAATATTTCTTTGCTGATTTCCTGTTTATATGATCTAATGCTATGGATGGGATGTTGAAGTCCCCCACTATTATTATATTGCTATCTCTCTCTTTAGGTTTAGTAATATTTGTTTTATGAACCTATGTGTTGCATTGTTGGATACATGCATTTAGAATTGTTATATCCTCTTGCTGAATTTATCCTTTTATCATTATGTAATAACCTTCTCTGTCTATTTTTACTATTTTTTACTAACTCTGGTTTATCTGATATAAGTATAGGTACTCCTGCATGCTTTTGATTTCCATTTGCATGGGAATATCTTTATTTCACCCCTTTACTTTCAGTCTGGAAAAGTGAGAATCTTGTAAGCAGCATATAGTTGGATCATTTTAAAAATTCATTCAGTCAAGTTATCTTTTGTAAGTAGAGTATTTAATCCACTTATATTCAAGGTTAATATTGATATGTGAGGTTTTGCTTTGACCATATTTTTGTTTTTTAGCTGTTTTACAAGTTATTTGTTTCATTTTCTCTCGCTTTTTTGGTGGTTTGATGGAATTCTGTAGTGGTGCCATTTGATTCTTTTCTCTTCTTTTGTGTGATTGCTTCACTGGTGAGTTTTATACTTGCATGTGTTTTCATGATAGTGAATATCACCCTTTTACTTCCAAATGTAGAACTTTGAGCATTTCTTGTAGGGCTGGTCTAGTGGTGATGAATTCCCTCAGTCTTTTTTTCCTCCATAAAACACCCAATTTCTCCTTCATTTATGAACCCTAATCTTGCTGCAGTTAGAACATTGGCTAGCAGTTTTTTTTTCTTTCAATATTTTGAATATGCCATTCTAGTCTCTCCTGGCCTTTAGTGTTTCTGTTGAGAAATCTGCTGTTAGTCTGATGGTATTTAATTTACAGGTGACTATACTCACTTTTCTCTTGTTGATTTTAGAATTTGTTACTTTATTTTAACTATAGACAGTCTGATTATAATATACAGTGGCAAACTCCTTTTTGCATTGCATTTTTTCCGGGGATCCCTGATTTTCCTGTATCAGAATTTCTAAATCTTTTACTAGAATTGGAAAATTTTCGTCCATTATTTTGTTAAATAGGTTTTCTAAGCTTTTTCATCTCTCTTCACCATTGCAAATACTAATAGTTTATATGTTTGATTGCTTTATGTAGTTCCAAATATCTCAAAGGCTTTATTCATTCTTTTTTATTTGTTTACCACTGCCTGCTGGGTTATTTCAAAAGATCTATCATCAAGTTCTAAAATTCTTTCTTCTGCTTGGTCTACTGTACTGTTGAAGTTTTCAAATACATCCTCAGTACATTTTTCAATTTCAGAATTTTTTGTTTTTCTCTGTCACCCAGGCTGCAGTGTAGTGGCATGATCATGGCTCACTGCAGTCTTAAACTCCTGGACTAAAGCTATCCTGTAGCATCAAGCCTCCCAAGTAGCCACTGAGAAAGCATGCACCACCATGTCCAGCGAATTTTTTTGATTTTTTTGTAGAGATGAGATCGTGCTATGTTGCCCAGGCTGGTCTCAAACTCCTGGGCTTAAGCAGTTTTTCCACTTTGGCCTTCCAAAGTGCTAGGATTATAGCTGTGAGCCACAGTGCCTGGCCTTTTTTTTTTTTTTTAATTTTAAAGATATCTGTCTCCTTGGTAAGTTTCTTATGTGTATCTTAAATTGATTTTCTGAATTATTTGCATTGGTTTTCAGATTTCTCTTGAATCTCATTGAGATTCCTTAAAATCATTAAAAACGTTTAATCTAGGATTTCAAAGGATTTCCTTTTCATTAAAATCTATTGCTGGAGAATTATTGTGTTCCTTTGAGGGTATCATATTACCTTGCTTTTTCATATTTCCTGGGACTTTATATTGATTTTTGTGCATCTGGGTAATTGTCACTTCTTCTTATATTTGAATTTACTTTTGTTGGGGGGAGATTTTTTTCTTGAAGAGAAAAGTTGTGTTAGACCCTTTGGCTTTGCTTCAGGGTGAATGTAGTGGTGAAGACTCCATAAGATTTCTTTGTCTATAAATAGCATTGGTGGTATCTGTGGTTTCCTTGGTGTATTAGGGTACAGTTACTAGTGGAGGCTATGATGAATTTGTGCTGGGATCAGAAATACTAGATGGGCCCTTCTTCAGTTTCAGTGCTAGTAGTGGGCTAAGCGTGTCTATCCTTGTGACTTGGGACAGTGTATACCAGCACTTGTGTTGGCGGTTGCAGGCAGGTCAGCTCTTGGGCTTTTGGGTAGCTTTCTTGATTGCCAGTTGTGGTAGTGGTGTATTGGATGGGTGAATGGGCTCTCAAAGTCCTGGGTAGCTTGGGTGACGTAGGCAATGGTGTAGCTATGATGGTGAGATGCTCTTCTGGGTCCAAAACACTGAACTGTTGTGTTGGCACTGATTGTGACAGGATGTCCTCCAGGCCAGTAGTTGGCGCTTGCAGACAGGAATTTGCTGAGGTGGTAGGAATAGGGTGTTTATGCCAGGTTTCTGTACTATGGGAGAAATGCTCTGGTGTCCCAGGTGGTAGATTGGGAGTGAAACTGCTGAGAGCCTGTATATCTATGCAGCACTCTATTTGGGGTGGAGGGACCAAACCAGGCACAGCTGGACAGGGAAAGCTTTCACTCAGGCCCACCAATGCCAAGTGCATGCACCAGCCTTGAGGTGTGTGTGTGTGGGGGAGGGACAAGAGGGCAATCCTCAGTCCCCTGGCTCAATACTTGAGTGAAGGGGACTGCTTCTGTGCTGAGGGAATGCTATGGGGGAATGGGAGTGGTCCCAGTGGTCACTGGTTTAGCTGATGGGGGAGGACTTGCATCCCTCTTATGACACAGTCCTGGTGACGCTCCCACCCTCATCTAACCTGTTGCAGCTGACCTGGCTGCTCAGACAAGGCAGTTGCTCCTGCATATAACTTAGACGCAGGCTACTGAAACCCCTATCCAGTTCAAGACAAAGCCACTGCAGCAAATCTCATCCTGCCCAGTCCTGTGCCTGGTTCCAATGCCACAACTGGGCCCTTTCTACACTCACTTTTCACTCCTGGTTGTGGGAGCCCTCCCCTACTCAAGCCCCAGTTCCACCCAAGTTTTCCTAAGCCTAGGACTGGCACTGCTAGTTCCCAGGACTTCACACAGTTTGTTAAGAGCTAGGATCAAGAATGGCATCTCACTGTAGCTGCCCGTAAGGTGTGGAAAACAGGGTGTGTTACCTCCCTAAAACAGTTCCTTCTCAAGGTCTCTCCGTTTTCGATTTAAGGATTGGGAGCGTCAAGGTGCACTCCCATGGCCTGGATTATATGATTCTCCTAGTAGGAAAGTAGACCACAAAAAAGACACTCACTCACCCTTTCCAGTTTTGGAGATTTACTCCTGGCTCCTGGATAGGTCTGGCCGCACAAATTGCCTGTTTTCCTTCTCCTTTCTTGATTTTGGAGGTTTCATCACTTATATCTTGTATAATATATTCAAAGTGTGATTGTCTACACACTATTTTAATTCTTCTGTGTGAATGAGGCATGGTCTAGACAGTCATCTTGGGGAAAAAACTAGTTTAGATGTTAATCCATGGAAAGTGTTAGGTATTGCAAATATCTTGTCTCAGTCTCTCACTTGTCAAGCTCACATAAGACAACACTGGGTCAAAGCCAAGTCCCAGCCTTGGAATTTGGCTGGTAAAGATGCAAAGAGCTGTTTTTATACTCAAACGGTTTATTACTTACATAAACAAAAGAAGAAGGTAAGCCAAATATGTCACCTCCTCATGGTCCTTGTTCCACATCCTAGAACATAAAGGGGCCAGACAATTGCAAGAGTTATGGGACAGCTCAGTGTTGAGGCATGAACTCTAGACTGTGGCTGAGTGGTTTTATAGCCTGCAGCTCTATTCTGAGATGTGAGACAGAGTCTCTGACTGCATCAGAACCCAGAAGGGAATGAGAAATTGTCTTCCAGGGAAGAAGGGAGGTAACTCGGAGATGTTCTCACAAGCTTCCATCCTCTCATGTTCCAGGAGAGTCACAGGGCATTCTGCCAGACCTCAGTTTAGTTATAGTTCAAGTTTCTGCCAGCGCGGCCTATGTGGCACATGGAAGGTTGGCATGGTGACATTGTGGAGCTGTTCTTCTATGTTGTTTTTGTCCATAATAGCCTTTGCTGGGAAAATAAAATTTTATGTTGGGAGTTAAAACTGTCAAAATCCACATTCAGCTTTGACATTGAGAACTGAAATCATAACTTACTGTCTACATTAACATGGCTCTGCGATTGCATTGTGCTTGTATTATTTTACTTTTCTGGGACTTTGCTTGTCCAGGAAAATGGTTTGATTGTTCATTATACAAACTTCCTGAAAAACTCATCAGCTTTTCTTTTTTTTTAAATAGAAAAATTATTTATTTCCGTTCTTTTCATACATCTTATTATTCAGGAAACAGCCTTATATACATATCTGAAATAATGTGCTATCACATACGCTGTTTAAAGGCAAAGCACCTTGGTAAAGCTGATCAGCTATCCAGAGTTCTCAGTTTATGGAATCTTGCTTCCTGATTATATTAATTTCTGAAACCAGAACTGTCACCTCCAAAAAATGTTAAAGGGGTTGTAAAAAATAATCACTTTTTTCAATATTTTAGATATGGAGTATATTTTCTTTAAGATATGAAAAACTAAGAAGAAAATGCCACTTAACATTGTTGCTACAGTACAGGTCAGCAGGAAAAAATACTGTGACAAACTTGTCTCTTTGATAACAAGAAGAAATTCTAGTCCAAGCTTTCAAATGTTTCCTATGTTTTTGCTAGATATTTCATTTTCTGCTACTCTTCATTCTCTTCCACATTTCATATTAGATGATTGGTACAGCCTTTAAAACTACATTATCAGGAACAAATCCAGTATCCATAGATTTCTTCTCAAAAGGCACTCTAACCCATCAGATAGCCCAGCAGTTTCATCCTCATGAATACTCTAGCCATGAAAAAACTCAATAGGGCACAGATGAATCCAATGAATGGAAGAAGAAATCTATTGAGTTTTGGAATATTTGGTGCATTGGATCGGTCCAGGATTATGAAACCCAAACCTCCCATTGTAAACAGGAAGCTGGATACAAGTCCTTCCATAATATATTGTCCATTTACTCTGTAGGCCAAGAAAGCTACTGGTCTCTGATGCCCATGTTCATCAGTCAAAGAACCAACACTTGGAGGTTCAACAATAACATCATAAATTATTCCTCCGGTGATGAGGAAGTGAGACACCACCACCAAGGCCTATACCGTCATGACCGATGGCATGTGCACCCAGGGCAGCTTCTTCAGCTTCGGGTTGGGACGTTCAAACACTAAGAACGGGACTTGATACAAAGTCTCCATATTGGTGGCAGGAGGGGCAGCTCCCCGCCCTCACCAACTTTTCAATGGAAAGCATTAAGAGATAGTTGGCAACCTAAGATTCTTTGATCCTCTGCTTCAAAATCCTCATCTTGCTGTTTCTGCCAACCATGGGCTATTGTATCATAATCCTTACTCAAGCCTAACCCAGCCCTTGCTTTGAAAGACCTGCTTTCAATGAAACGTCTCAACAATTTCTGATCTTGCCTTCCCTATCTAAGACACTTCCGAAGCTCTTTTGAGGTTGTGGTCTCCCTTATGGCCATAAGCAATAAACTCAGCTTCGTCTTATCAACAGGCTGTGTTGCTGACATTTGAGGAGTCAACATTTGACAATGTAATTAAATCTATGCATTTTCCTTTTATGATGCATATTGTTTATTAAGATGCCTCTCCTAATCTGAAGTGCCACAATATTTTGAACATTGTCACTTAGATAGTATACAAATATATTCTCATACATTATTTTTTATTTGCTTTACAGTTTTGATGTTTAGAAACATAACACAACAAAGAAATATATCTCTTATGAAGGAGATGGGGCATTGTTAAAATAATTTCAGTCATGTAGAGCTATGTTTTCCATTGTGTAGCCACTAACCATGGTGGCTATTTGCATTTAAATTAATTAAAATTAAATAAAAATAAAAATTCCATCCTTCAATCCCACTTGCCACATGTCATGTGCTCAACAGCCACACATGGCTAGTGGCTACTGTGTAGAACATGGAGAGGGAGAAAATTTCTACCATCCCAGGAAATCACGTGGAACCATGCTCTTTTATAGTCTTTTTCTTCAACAGAACTGAGCAGTTAACAAAGGGTTCAGTTTCTTGCTATAAATTTAACTTCTTATTAGTATAGATTAAACATTTTGCAGCACAATGTGCAACAAATACTTAAGTAGCTTGGTCAATAGTTTTCATTTAACTAAAGTGGATTTTCCTCTTAAAGGGAAAACTCATATTTTTTATTTGTTGTTTCTAAAGAAAGAGTTTTATTCTTTCTCTTGCCTAGCCCTTTTGTCCTTTTCTCACTGGGTTTCTTTCTGAAAAGCTCATAAAAATTACTGGCATAGGCCTTGCGTCCAAGAATCCTGATTCTATTGGTCTGTGGTTATGCACATGCATCAGCATTAAAAAAAGAAAGAAAGAAAGAAAGAAAAAACAATGCTACAGATGGTCCTATCTTGTAGTTCCTGCTGAGAACTATTGGGTAGATAATCTCCTCCAAAACTGATTTTCTAACAAATTGAAAGGAAACTAATGCCAAAGGGGATTCCTGACTTATTCAAAGTCACATAGTCAGTGAGTCTGGCTGATACTACAATCTGGGGTTTCTCAGTCAGAGTGCCTTTCCCAGTACCCATCAGGGCCCTGGGGTTGCATGTGTCCCTTGGAATTTGGGAATGATGCCATTTCCCTCTCCTTACTACTGTGGCGTGCAAGGAAACCAGGAGGCTGAACTGGGGAGAATGACAGCCGCACTGAGAACCTCCCCAGCCCTCCATCATCACCTCCTTCTTTCCCTGGACTTTTCTACCCAGACTGAGGTGACTCAAGTCTGCTCCTGCTCCATCTTCCACTGTTGGCCATTCTCCACATCCTCTCAGTGCATGAACTGGAGGACAAAGGACTCAGTGTCCAGAGGGGATTCCTGACTTACTCAAAGTTAGGACCAGGAGTGAAGACAACAGAAGTTGAGTTGGATTGAGGCTGGGTCACGGTACTGGGGCTGGTATGCAGCAGGCTAAGGGCCTTGGCGGTGGTAGAAGGAACTGTGGAAATCTGAGTAGGATTCTTATTGGTGGCAGGGGAACCTGAAGGACCTGCAGGGAGGCACATTGTATAGAAGGATGGATGAGTGAGTAACTTGAAGGATGAATGGTTTGGAAATGGGTGGATGAATGGATGGATGATGCTTGGAGTGAATGTGTGGGTAGATGGGTGGATGAACGGATAGGTGGGTAGATGGGTGGGTAAATAGGTGAATGGATAGGTGGGTAAATGGGTGGGTAAATAGGTGGATAAAGTGGGAGCTTTTATGTCCTCTCAATAAATTCTGCTTTCAAACAAAAAGAGATAGATGAGTGGATAAATAAATAGGTGGTAGGAAGAATAGGTGGATAAATGGATGGATGAAACTGATGAATGTGTGAATGGAGGGGCAGGTGATAGAAAGAATAGGTAGATAAATCAACGAATGTGTGGATGGATGAGTAGGTGGGAGGGTAAACAGAACTGAGGGAGGAAATGAACATGGCCAAGAAACAAGTTTTTCTTTTGTTAAAACCAGAGACATAGTTTGTGGTCTGCCTAAGTCAGAGTCAGGAAGAAGAAAAGAAGGAAGAGAAGGAGTGAGGGGGGGAGGGAAGAGGAAAGAAAACAGGAATGTTCAGGCTATCCTTTTTACTGGAACTGCGAGTCTGCTGTCCTTCACCAATCCACATACCCCCAACATCTCCAAGAATAATTTCTTAATTACTCTACCTTGTATCATTCGCTCTACCTTGCATTCACCTATGCCTGCGGCATATTGCTTTACAAGTTATCTTTTATTAATGAGTTGCATATGTACCTTGTTTTCCTTAGGCTTAGAATTACCCTGGTGCAAGGAATTTGAACCTTCTCTCTCTTTTCTGCTTTCCGTTATTCATCCAGTTAACATCCACTGAGGGCCTACTATGTGTCAGATACCACATTAGTTGCTCTTCCAATATGACCCAGATGGTGTGACCTCCTCTGTGGAGTCCTTCTGGTATGTGGGGACACACCCCTGGCCTTCTCCTATGACCTGACCACTTGCTTTACTGAGCCTCCATCCAACTTGCTTCTCTTAAGTCACCTACCACCATGCACCATAGCCCTTTACTCACATTCTGTCTTTCTGACTAAACTATAGATATCTGCTCAGGATGGCATCTTAAGGTTTTTGGGCCTCCTTCCAGAGCCTAGCCTAGCCCTGTGCTCTACGGGTAATGGGCGGTGAGTCAAAGTTTAGGCAGCGAAGACAAAGAAACTGGTCTGTGTCCTCCAGGAACCCAGTTGACCCAATAGATGAATGGGCTTGCAGGAGGGGATCTGAGAAGTGCCATTCAAACCTTGACCATCACAGAAAAGCTTTGCAACTCTGCAGTTTTCAGAAGGACTACCCAAGGACTTCAGGATTAGTGGCAACCCCAGACATCCCATTTTAAAGACTCTCAGTTGTTAGCAGCAAGTCTAAGGAGTGAACACAGGGATCCAGAGCCTTTAGTTGCTGTACCTCCCAGTCTTATTCCTTAAGCCTCCTGTCTGCCTCCCTGTCTTGCTGTCTCCTGTCTGTCCACACATCTCTACTCCCAACCTGTAACTCAGTAATTCATCTTGGACACAGGTTTTTAAGCAGAGGATGGAGGTTAGGGTCAGAAGTAGGGATGTCCAGGGTAGGGCATTAAGCAAGCTGTGCTCAAACATGGGAAACTTCAAAGTTGTTTCAAACAATGGAAGAATCCTGTTCATAGCAGTAAGAAAGACTGAGAAAAATCCATGTGAGGTGGAAGGAAGAAGCCACTGAAAGTCAGCAGTCCTGAGTTCTGAGGCAGGTTCTGCTCTTTAGCAGTGGGTGACCTGTTTTTTCCCCCAGGTCCCAGTTTTCGACTGTGAGTGGGTGGATGGACAGGATTTCTAGGGTTCTCTCCAGCTCTAACTACAGTAGCAGCTGCCAATAAATGCTCTTAAGAGCACAAAACAGTAGCTTCTGTATCACTGAGGTATGTCCGAGGTCATCACAGCGTTTTATTTTCTTAAAAGCATTTCTTGGTATCTGCAATTATTCATATGGATAATGTGTGATTGCCTGCTGTCTCCCATGGGGTAGGAGAGTGTCTGTTTTTGTTCACGGTGGCCTCCTCAGAGTCTATTTATTATTTGAGTTGGAGTCTCTCATTCTGTCACACAGGCTGGAGTGCAGTGGCATACTCATGGCCACCATAGCCTCGACCTGCTGGACTCAGATGATCCTTCCGCCTCAGCCTTCCAAGAAGCTGGAACTACAGGTACGTGCCGCCATGCCTGGCTAATTTTTTGATTTATTGTAGAGATGAGGTCTCACTGAGTTGTCCAGGCTGGTCTTGAACCCGTGGGCTCAGACAATCCTCTCACCTCAGTTTCCCAAAGTACTAGAATTATAGGTGTGAGTCACCATTCCCGGTCCTCAGAGTCTATTTCTAACATCTTGTGAATCAGGAAGTCTGAGATCCACAGATAAGAAGGTAAAGAATTCACCTTGAAGTAGCACCAGATGGATGGTTCTGAGAACAAAGATTGCAGAAGATTCAGAAAGTTCACACCAATAGAACTTGGAGTCCTCTACCCTGAGGTCAGTCATAGTGACAGTGAAGATGCCAGAGAAGTGGTCATCCTGGACAGAATATTGAGGCTCCTTGGCTGCTGACCTGGAACTGTCCGTTATAGCTGCACATCTATTGGCTGATGTTTACCTGCAGCAACTTTACACCTGTGAACATTGGTGGGACCAGTACTGTCATCTCACAGACTGTCTCACCTTCCAAGCTAGGGAGAAACTCTGTCTTCTGTGCTCAGAACAGTCTCTCTGCTTATGCACATACCTTCCACAATCCATCCTGAACAAGCAGTCACTATATTTTTAAAAAGAGGCCACAGCAAACCTATCTGAGCTCTCCAATAGCTTCCTCTTATACTCTCAGTAAACCCAAACTCCATCTCAGGGGCTTTAGGGCTGCAGATGACTCTCCTACCTTACAGATCAATGTCCCATATGAAATATGGAGCCACCACACAGGTCTTCCTTACATAGGTCAAACTCCTTCTCACCGCAGGGCCTTTGCACATGCAGGTCTCTCCATGGTGCTTCCTTCAGAGCACCTAGAGTTCAACAGGGCTAGAGAACTCTCTCCATTCAGGGTACTTGATGTCTTCTGTTCAGAAAGGCATTCTTTGATACTCGATATGACAGTGGCTTCTGCATCACTGAGGTATGTCTAAGGTCATCACAGTGTTTTGTTTTCTTAAGAGCATTTCTTGGTACCTGCAATTATTTGTCTGGATGATATGTGGTTGTCTGTCATCTCCTGTGGGGCAGGAGTGTGCCTGTTTTTGCTCACCGTGGCCTCCTTAGAGACTATTTACTGCCCAGAAGATACGAGGGACTCATGAATAGATGAAGTGATGACTAAACAAAACCTAGCACAGACTGTCCTGAGTTCAAATCTCATATCAGCCACCTGCTAGCTCCAGGAGTCTGGACAAGGTCAGAGCCACACAGGACTCTCAGGTCTCATTTTCTGCATCTGTGAAAAGGTGACAATCATGCCGTGGACACTTTGCTGTCATAAAAATGCTGTAAGGCACTTTAAAAACACTGCAGTGCAACATGGCCGTGGATGGATGATTATCTGAGTATATATGATGCTAATGGAGTGTGGGGCAGGAGGACACCCCCATCCACTCCAGTGCCCTCACAGCCCACTCACCTGGCAATGCCTCCAGCAGGAAGCTTATCAAGGGGTATTGGCCCGAGTCCTGGCGCTGGAGGACCACCATGGTCATGTTGTTCATCTTGGCCTGAGCATCGTCCTGCAGCAAGTAACAGAGGCTTTCTGCCCAGATCCGAGTGAACCCAGGCTCACACCTCTTCTTCCTGATTCTGCACCAAATCTTGCCCTCCATGCAGTTTTCGTAGCCCTTGTAGGAGCACTGCACAGACAGAGTCTGCTCTTCAGGAAACCTCACTTTGGTGTACACGGTCTCAGCAGGACCACCTGGGGAGACAGGCAGTGTTGAGCAAGGTTGGCCGAGACAGGAGGAAGAAGACATCTTGGAAGTTGAAGATGTTGGTGAAGGGAGAGGAGGTGGAGCTTGTCCTGCTGTCATGGCACTCATGGTTTGAGGGGAAACACTCCCGACTCTCAGGGAGCTCCCCCATGTTGATGAGGGATACAAAGTCCCTGCAAACAGCTAGTACCCAGTATGATGGGGGGACACAGGACCCTCCCTCAAAGAACTTTCAGTCTGATGGGGGAGGTAGGGGTGGCCCTCAGGGAGCCCCCACTGTAATGGAGAAAACTCAGCCCTTACACTTGAAGCTCCCTCAGACACAGCCCCTTTCGTCACAGTATTTTCTAGTCTGATGGGACAGAGATAAGCTCTGTCTTCAGGGACTCCCAGTCTTGTGGTAAGACCCAGGTCCTGCCCTCAACAAGGCAGATGCACAGACACAAACACAAGTCATTAAGTTCTGAAATTTCAGAACACAAACAACTTAGTTAGATAAGAAAACCCGCTGAACCGGCCAGACCGCTTTATCTGAGCGCCGCGCGGTTACGAGGAGTATAATAGGAACATCAGTAGTAGTGTAAAAACTTTCACAATGAAATCTGAAGCCAAGGATGGAGAGGAGGAGAGTCTACAAACTGCTTTCAAGAAATTAAGAGTGGATGCATCTGGATCCATAGCATCTCTGTCTGTTGGAGAAGGTGCAAGTGTCAGAGCCTCAGTCAGAACAGCAGCAGATGATACCAAACCTAAAAGTACATGTGTATCTAAAGACAGCTGGCACGGGTCTACAAGGAAATCTTCACGAGGAGCAGTGAGAACCCAGCGTCGTCGACGGTCTAAGTCTCCTGTCCTTCATCCTCCAAAGTTTATACATTGCAGTACAATAGCACCTTCTTCCAGCAGCCAACTCAAGCACAAAGGCCAGACTGACTCCCCTGATGGCAGCAGTGGGCTGGGAATTTCAACCCCTAAAGAGTTCAGTGCAGGAGAAAGCTCCACTTCTCTCGATGCTAATCACACAGGGGCAATCATTGAGCCTTTGAGAACTTTGGTTCCAAGGCTCTCATCAGAGAGTAAGAAGGAAGATGACTCTGATGCCACCCAAGTCTCCCAAGCAAGTCTCAAAGCCAGTGATCTCTCTTACTTTCAGTCTGTTTCCAAGCTAAACCAGGGCAAGCCATGTGCGTGCATAGGCAAGGAATGCCAGTGTAAGAGATGGCATGATATGGAGGTATATTCCTTTTCAGGCCTGCAGAACGTCCCTCCCCTGGCACCAGAACAAAGATCCACGCTTGAGGACTACTCTCAGTCCCTGCATACCAGAACTCTGTCTGGCTCTCCCCGATCCTGTTCCGAGCAAGCTCGAGTCTATGTGGATGATGTGACCATTGAGGACCTATCAGGCTACATGGAGTATTACTTGTATATTCCCAAGAAAATGTCCCACATGGCAGAAATGATGTACACCTGATAGCAAGAAGCTAACTCATATGCTTTAAACCAATGAAGGGTTGTCAAAGAGATTTAGTTAACGGCAGACCTTGTGGCCACTTTGTGTGAGAAGACATCTCTTTCTGCTCACTGTGCTTGCAATAAAAACTTTTCTTGGCATCTCAATCTTCATTCTTTAAACTTACTCTGAGTTCTCACATCCCCATCAAGATGAGCAGATCAAAGAAAAATCCCTCTCATTTAGAATGTTCTTGGGAGAGGAAGAAACCATAATTACCTGAGACTGACAGCAGCATCTATGGTAAAAGCCTTTGTAACACAGTGCATTTTTCAGATCTGTTTAAGATTTGGTAGCCAAGGGAAATAAATGTGGTTTTGTAACTGGACTGAACATTTGTCATACTGTAGTTGCCAGCCCAGAATATTAGAAGTCATAAGACTGATTTAAACCATCTCTGATTTAACACAAGATTTATTGTGACTATAAAGGTTTCTTATGTTATTGTTGAGCCAGAGATCTACGGTTTACATTCAATTTGAATAAACTAGCTGGCCTGCAAAAAAAAAAAAAAAAAAAGAAAACCCAATATTTGAAAAAGGGTGAGCAGTTATTTATTTCACAAATAGGTTCACTGCAGTCACCTCTTAAATAGCACGCTCTCTCAGCTCACTCTTGGTGGTGTTTAATTTTAAAATGTACTAGTTATGTGAAATCCATAGATGAAACCTGTCCAAACATACATATAAACTTCCAGTGTAGTTTGAACCAAAGGATGCTACAATCATTCCTTTTTCGCCTACAATATCTTGCAGTATGTGCCTAGGCATAAGATGTGTTTAGTGCCCTTCATGATCCACGGTCTGTTGGAGAGAGAGCAGAACTGGTAGAGGAGGGTGTCTCAGGGTCAGAGAAAGTGAGAGAGCTGCTGTGGAGTCTCTCCAACTCTCTGCTCACCCTAAGCTCACTACTTACTCTTCTGATAATTTCACTCCAGAGCCTTCCACTAACGTACACATAGACAGTTTCTTCACAGGACGATAGAATAGAGAACACACATTTTGGAGTCAAAATAAACATGGGTTAAAACCCCCTCTCTATTACTTTCTTATATAATCAGGTCACCTTACATCTGTTTCTTTATTTGTCAAGTGGAATTAGCTGCACTCTTCTTTTGGGTTGCTGTGAGAATTATGCCCCAGGATGGTACCTTGCACACAGTAGGTTCTCAGTGCATGCTGCCTTCCCCAAATTCAGGGGCTCCAGTCTTCCCAATGGAGCCCAGAGTTGTGATAGTCAAGGGCCGAAAACCCAAGACATCCACCCCAGTGCCCACCCAGCAGCCACTGTAGCTGAGGCTCTGAGTAAGGCAACACCTTCTTCTTGCATCCCTTTGTCCCTTGCAAACTAAAGAGAATGACCAAGCTCTATTATTTGGTAGATGAGCCCAGCATTTCTTAGCACAGGAGAGACCCCCTTCTGCTGTGGCAGAGACAGAACTGGGGTGACCTTGGGATGAGTCTCCAGGGTGCTGTGTTTATATGTGCTTACATCTCCCACCTCTCTCACAGGCCAGTAACCTGTAGAAAAGAGCTGCTAAGTCAGCCTCAACCTCCTCCCCTTTCAAATCACAAAACACTGAATAAGACAATTGGGTAAGGAAAGCAGGGAGGGAGGTAGAGGAAAGACCTGGAGCTCCTGTGCATGTACCCATTCCTGCCCTCCAAGTCAGTCCCCTTGTCCTCTCACCTGAACCACAGTAGCAGCAGAAGTAGCAGCCCTTTTCCTGGGAACTTCGGGCAGTTAGGGCTGCTCCACCCAGTGCTCCACTTAGGGAGGCTCACGGAGGCAGAGGACTGCCTGCCCTCCCCAGCCTCCCCATCAAATCTGATCCATAGGAGAGGCTGCTCATCTGTGGCAAGGGATCCAGCTAGGGGACTTGACTGAGTTTTCTGGAACCTCAGGTACAGACCTTCCTGAAATCCTTTGGGCTCGGAGACCCAGAGGTAGAGGCTCCCAGGCTGAGCAGGGGCATCTCAGATCCTAGTTTTTTGCATACACAACATCACAAAGAGGTTCTTACAAACTCTTACTCATTTGTTCATTGGAGTACCTTCTTTATCTGTTCCTGTCTTTCTCTCTCCCAGGCTCTTGGCTACTCAGAAGGGTCACTTATGTTCACTGCTGCAAATAACCTCTTACAGACCCACTTGTAATCTTACATTTGTTTTACAGGAAATGATGCAAATTGAGACTCAGCATAAAGTTTGGAGTCAGGGAAGGGAGCCTGTGTTCTCACACGAGAGTACGCACACACATTCTCTCTCTCTCTCCCTCCCTTTACACACACACACACACACACACACACACACACACACACACACACACACACAAGCTGCCTTTTCTTTCCCCTGTCCACATGTCTCCTGTCTCTACCCTTCTCTCTGCCTCTTCTCCTGCCATCTCTACTCACCACCAGCTCTCTTTAGACTCCTAGTCCCTCATCCAGGCTTCCTAAGGCCACCCCGGTGCTTCCCCTCATCACCTCATCTGAAGATCCCCTTCCTCCCCTGGCTCTGCCCCCTTCCAGTACATAGGCATGTCCCCTCAGCTTCCTCCTGTGCAACCATATCTCGCCTCTGCAGTCACCGGCTCCAGTGGAAATGATCCAGCACGTGGCCCAAGACCATACCCCTTCACTTAGTCCCTAGGACTAAGAATCAGAAGGCTTAATTTCTGATGTCCAGTAGCTGTGTCATCTGCTTCTTTGGTGTGTGGGGGCCCAGGTGGAACCCCATGACTGTGTGCTTTTTCTGCTTACCTGTGGGTAGAAGATGGGACTGTCAAAAGTAAACCTAGACAATAGAATGTTGAAGGGATTATTTGAATAAACATTGATTTGTGAATCAGGCAGCTCCAGACATGAAGAGGTTCAGGAGCTCCACTGAGAAAAGGCAAAAGGAGGCTGTTATAGGAAAAGTAAAGCAAAAATTATATCTATCTATTACATTGGTTACGGTTATACAGTTCCCTTATTTCATCTATCCTGGTGGAAAGACCCTAGTTATGTAATAAGCCTGTTGGCCTCTTCTGACTGGTTGAACTTAAGTTCTGTAATTCCTTAATATGTATATTTACAAGAAATAAATCAAGTTAAGTGTCACTTATCTTTGCAAATCAAGCAGGGTTGAGTCGCTTGTGAGGTCCAACTAAATTTTCTTTGCTTAGGGGTTCTTTGGGCTTGGTCTCCCATTTTTTTTTTTTTTGAGTTGGAGTCTTACTCTGTCACCTAGGCTGGAGGGCAGTGGCATGCTCATGGCCACCCCAGCGTCATCCTGCTGGGCTCCAGCAATCCTTCTGCCTCAGTCTTCCAAGTAGCCGGAACTACAGACATGTGCTACCACCTGGCTAATCTTCGATTTATTGTAGAGACGAGATCTTGCCAAGTTGCCCGGGCTGGTCTCGAACCTGTGGGCTCAGGCAATCCACTCGCCTTGGCCTCCCAAAGTAGTGGGATTACAGGCTGAGCCACCGAGCCCAGCCAGTCTTTACTTTCATTTACAGCAACAGGACTCAGAGTAAAAAGTTCTCAAGCTTGCATGGCCACAGTCTTAAACTGACTTTGAATCCCCAAATCCCAAATCAGAAAAGTTTAATCTTGGCTGATCTTAAACTTCTGTAGTCTTTCAACACACTCATTTATTCATTCCTTCTCACAACCTCATTGCTGTGCATGGGCTTAGTAGGCACTGGGAGCATGGAAAGGATATATAATTGTCACTTGAGACCCCTCAGCTCACAGAGGACATATTAGGTTTTCCTCATGCACCCTTCCTTTTTTTAAGGCTTCTCACCCAGGTCTCAGAACTTCTTCAGCTTTCTGAGTGCACAGGTTATCTCCCCTCCCCAACACACATAGTGTCCTTTTTCACCCCGTCCTTTATCAGAACAATAAATGGCTTCAAGAGTGAGGGACTTTTCTTTTGTTGGAACTTTATGTGGTTGGAATCAAACCCCTACAGTGTGCCCAGCACTGAGTGAGGCATTATAAAAAATGTGAACATTGTGATTGTTGTGTTTTTGAGGATACACTGATGCAAACATTCTTATTCACAGAGGAAGAGGAAGATAGGAGAATTATGCATTGGAATCAATCTTTCTTCAGGGAAATTTGGAAGTGTTTACCACAATCTCTAAAAATATGCACACATATGAAATAATTTAATAAATAAATAAAAGTCAATATTAAAGTAAATTAATTAAAAATCAGATATAAAGAATATGCCACAACTGATACTGCAGGAATAAAAGAGGTCATTAGAGACTATTGTAAACAACCATATGCCAATAAGTTTTTAAAAACCTAGAGAAAATGAATAAATTTCTGAACACATACAGCCATCAAGATTTAATTTTAAAAAATACAAATCCAGAAGAGACAATAAATAACAAGAGTGTATTACTAATAAAAAGTCTTCCAATAATAACAGCCCAGGCCTGAACATCTTCACTGCTGAATTCTATCAATGTTTTAAAAAAGAACTAATGCTAATTCTTTTCAAACTACTCTAAAATATTGAAGGGGAGAGAATTCTTCATAACTCATTCTATGAAACCAGCATAACTCTGACACCAAAACCAGAGAAGGATAAACACAACAAAATAAACTGCAGATCGACATTCCTGATAAACACATATGCAAAAATCCATGGCAGAATAGGAGCAATTCAAATTTAATAGAACATCAAAAAGATCACACACCATGATCAAATGGGATTTATCACAGGAATGCAAGGAAGGTTCAGCATATAAAATTAATCAACATCACATATCACATCAACAAAATTAAAAACAAAAACTATATGGACATCTCAATAGATGCAGAGAAGTCATTTGTTAAAGTCAATCTTGGTTTATAATAAAAATTTTCAATAAATTAGGTATAGAAGGAAAGTACCTCAACACAATAAAGGCCATATATGACAAACTCACAGATAACATCATATTAACAGGGAAAGTTGAAAGCTTTTTAAAATCTGGTACAAGACAAGGATGTCTACTTGTACCACTTTTATTCAAAATAGAACTGAAAGTATTAGCCACAGCAATTAGGGAAAAGAAAAACATAAAGGGTATCCAAATTAGAAAGAAGGAAGTCAAATTGTCCCTGTTTGCACATGACATGATCCTATATACAGAAAAATGTAAAGAATCTTCAGAAAAAAATCTCTTAGAACTGACAAGTGAATTTAGTGAAGGTGCAGGATATAATATAAACATACAAAAGCCAGTTTGTTTCTATACATGAACAATAAACTAGCTGGAAAAAAATCAGAAGGAAATTCCATTTACTAGTGCTTTACTAGTGATTAAAAAAAAATCTAGGAAGAAATTTAACCAAATAGGTGGAAGATTTCTACAAAGAAAACTGTAGAACACTGATGAAAGAAATGCAAGAAGACACAAAGTAATGGAATGACATCTCATGTTCATGGACTGAATGATATACTATTGTTGAAATAATCATACATCCCAAAGTGATCTATGAATTCAGTGAAAACCTTATCAAAATCTCAATAACATTCTTCACAGAAATAAAAAAAGAATCTAAAGAGTCATATGAAACCAAAATAGGCCCCAAATAGCCAAAGCAATTCTGAGCAAAAGAAACAAAGCAGAAGGCATCACACTACCAAATTTCAAAATATACTACAAAAAATAGTAACCCAAGCAGCATAGTACTGGAATAAAAACAGACATGTAGACCAATAGAACAGAATAGAGAACCCAGGAATTAATCCATTTTCTATAAACAACTGATCTTTGACAAAGGTGCCAGGAACGAGCATTGGGCAAAGGTCAGTCACTTCAATAAGTGTTACTGGGAAAACTGGATATGCAAATGCAGAAAAATAAAACTAGCATCACCATATCTCACCCTGTACAAAAGCAACTATAAATGAATTGAAGACCTAAATGTAAGATCTTCTAGAAGAAAATAGGAGAAGGTCTTCAGGATATTGGTGTGAAAAAAGATTTTATGAATAAGCCCTTAAAAGCACAGAAACAAAAGCAAAAATAAATGAGATCATAAAAAACTATCAATGTCTGCATTAAAAAAAGGGTCAACTAAGTGGAGAGACAACCTACAGAATAGGAGAAAACATTTTCTTTTTTCTTTTGAGTTGGAGTCTCACTCCATTGTCCAGGCTGGAGTGCAGTGGCACACTCTCATGGTCACCCCGGCTTTGATCTGTTGGGCTCCGGTGATCCTTCCACCTCAGCCTTCCAAGTAGCTGGGACTACAGGTGTGTGCTACCACACCCGGCTAATTTTTTATTTATTGTAGAGATGAGGTCTCACAAAATTGCCCAGGCTGGTCTTAAACCTATAGGCTCAGGCAATCCACTCGCCTCAGCCTCCCAAAGTGCTGGGATTACAGGCTAAGCCACCAAGCCCAGTCAGAGAAAACTTCCCAGTCAGAGAAAATTTTCAAACTGTTCATCTGGCAGGGAAATTATATCTAGAATATATAAGGAACTCACATATCTCACTAGCATAAAAACAATCCAATTTTAAAATGGGGAAATGATCTAAACAGGTATTTCTCACAGAAGACATAGAATGGTCAACGAGTACATAAAAAACTGTTCCGCATCAATTTTAATTAGAGAAATGCAAATCAAAAGCAAAATAAGATATCATTGAATCACCCCAATTAGAATGAATAACATAAAAACCCCCAAAGTAACAAATGTTGATTAGTACCAACAAAAATGAGGACTTTTAAACACTGTTGGTGGGTATTTAAACTAGTGCAGGCACTATGGAAAACAGCACTGAGGTTCTTCAAAAAACTCCAAATAGAACTACCATATAAATCCAGCAATCCCATTACCGGTATTTATCCAAAACCAGGAAATCAGCATACAAAACAAATGTCTGTACCTATATATATCTATCGCAACACTAGTCACAATTGCCAAGATATGAACTCAACCCAAATGTTCAACAATAGATGAATAGATAAAGAAAATGTGGCATATATGCACAATGGAATACTATTCATAAAACCCTAAGTTTATAAAAGAGAACAAAATCCTGGCATTTGCGACAACATGAGTGAGCTTAGAGGACATGTTAGGTAAAATAAGCCAGGAACAGAAAGTTAAACACAGCATGTTCTCACTCATGTGCGGAAACAAAAAAAGCTGAACTAGATCGGAGGTTACCAGAGGTGAAGGAAAAGAGGCATAAGGAGAGATAAGGGCATAAAAATTACAGTTAAATAAGAAGAATACGTTCTAGTGTTCTATAGCACTGTAGGATGACTATAGTTAACAGTAATATATGAGGGGGACCTCCCAAAAAACCAAAATGTGTTTATAAACAATTGTATATTTTATTCACACATGTTTGAACGTCAATCACCGTTTGGTGCAAGATATCTATCGAGACACTTTTTCCACTGTTCAAAACAGTTTTTGAACTCATCAGTTTGATGCCTTTTAGTGCTTCTGTTGTTTTTTGTTTCACCTCTCCCATATTGGCGAAATGTTTTTTTCATCTGGGGAAACAAAAAAAAAGTTGTTCTGAACAGGATCTACTGAATAGGAAGTGGGGAAGCACAGTGGTCATGCCATTTTGGACCAAAAACTGCTGAAAACTCAGTATGGTGTGAGCAGGTTCCCCTGTAAGTGACCTACTATGAAATGGGCAAACATGTTGAAAAATCTCCAAAAAAAAAAAGATTCACTGTAGCCAAATGCAGCCTCTCACAACAATGCTAACGGGTACTCTGATGCTGATGGTTACCTGGTGGGGAAGCCTGTACTACAAGGGCCCGTCCTCTAAAAGATAATTCTGATTTTTTTGGGTCCTCCTTGTATAATATATTTTCAAATAGCGAGAGAGAGAGAGAGAGAGAGACTATTGAATGTACTCAACCCAAATGAATGATAAATGTTTGAAATGCTAATTACCATGTACAGTGAATGTATTAAACCATCACCCCAAAACACGCACTATTTTGTGCAAATTATAAAATAATTTAAAAGTAACAATAAAAATTGAATTCAAAATAAAATTAAGTCACTCAGTCACACTTCCCACATGTCATGTGTTCAACAATCATGTGTGGCTTGTGGCGCTGGAGAAAGAGAACATTGTTACCATCTCAGGAAACTAAGTAGGGCAGTGCTGCTTTATAGACTTTTGCCTCAACATAAATGATCTGTTAACACAGATTTCACTTTCTTGTTATAAATTTAAATATAATGTTTTTGTTTTACTTGTGGACAAAGATGAACAGACAGGTGCAAAAAATAAATCCTCTTTTGCAACCCAGAACTCATTGTTCAGTATGAGTTTTGATACATAGAAGAAGGAATATTACGATACATGATACCTCAGCCAGTTTATTGTGATGGGCGTATTGGTAACCATGAGGATTGGTTTCGGGACTGGAGAATTGATAATTACAAAACATAGGACATAGGGTGGTGGTGGTGGCTACATTTAGTATTCCAATTTCATGATATATCAAGATGGCTGTTTTTTTTATGGCTTTTTTGAGAACATGTCTGAAGTTGAAGGTATTGGCATATTCTGCTGATCTGTACTATCGACTGATAGCTTAGGAATGACTGACTTGAACTCGTTCATGTTTAGAGGATGTCTAATTGAGAAGCAGATACATCATCCACTCTAGAAACCTAAAAACGAAGACGAAAACAGTTACCTATGCTTCCAGAAGGTCAGGATCATCATCACTGTCCACGTTCGTATCTTGTCACACTGGAAGGTCTTCAAGGGCTTACAGGACAGTCATGGAATAAGCATCAATCCTACTTTAAAAGGGCTATCTTGAAGATAAATTCTGACTCCAACTTTAGAAGAATCTGACCTTCATGAAAAGTAGAAGAAATTATGACATGCGAAAGCTGTATTTTAAAATTTTTAATGTTATACAGACAATAAAACTCTGCACTGTTTGTAGAAAGTCAACAACAACAAAAAAATTTAAATATAGATTAAACTTTTTATATCACAAAGTGTTTTTTTTTTGTTTGTTTTTTTTTTGAGTTGGAGTCTGACTCTGTCGCCCAGACTGGAGTGCAGTGGCCGCTCCCGGCCACCGCAGCCTCGACCTGCTGGGCTCCGGCGATCCTTCCGCCTCAGACTTCCAAGTAGCCGGAATTACAGGCATGCGCTACCACACCCAGCTGATTTTTTGATTTATTGTAGAGATGAGGTCTCGCTGCCCAGGCGGGTCTCGAACCCGCGGGCTCAGGTAATCCACCCACCTCAGCCTCCCAAAGGCGCGGGATTACAGGCTGAGCCACCGAGCCCGGCTCAAAGTGTTTTTTTAAAGTGAGAAAGCAGGATTTATTAAGAGGACAGAAAAGCTCCCACAGTGGGAGGGGACCCTAGGGGATTGCCCACAATGTGCTTTTTATACTTGAGTTGTTTTGTTGATAGTTTCCGTTTAGTTACAGCAATATACTTTCTCTGAAAGATTTTTTTAAAAATTACATTCTAATTTTTTTTTTTATCATGGAAAGAGTTTCTATTTTTTTGGTACCTCAGTCCTTCTCCCTGAGTGTTTCACTAGCACCTTGTCTTTGGGCCTGCCCGTGCAGTCCATTTAACTGACTGATGTGGACTGTTGGGGAGGAAAAACTTTCTCTGCCCTCTTACATTGCTCTTCTGAGGGTCTGTGAATTAAGTTAACAAAAGATGGACCAAAGACAGAGATTATGGAGTCTTAATGCAGTCAAAGGCCTTTAACTGAGATGAGAAGTCCAGTTAGGCAGAGTAGCTGATTTGTAAGGTCAACTCAGTGGTGAGCACACAAGGTCACAGGTAGGACATAACTGGGGATCCTTACCTCTTTTGACCCCTTTTACTTGGGTAGCCTCCTGTTGACTAGTGACAGTTTAAGCTCCAGGTCTTCTGGTCGTCTTTCTCAGAAACTTCAGGTTTCCACCTCCTCCCACCACCTGTCACTCTTCTTCCTGAGGGCTTCTGGGTTTTTTTTTCCACAGAGAGACCATGGTGGGGGGGGGCGGGGAACGGGGACAACTGAAGTCTTGAGCAGATCAGAATTTCTGCTTGTTTTAGGATGGAGAGACAATCATGTTATGTAAACAGGACACTATGAAAGTCAAACACAGCTAGGGAGAGCTCACTGTTATGACAGCTTTGCAAGGCTTCCTTGTTATTTCTACATGCATAGGGACACATCCATGGTCACTGTGAAGTGCAGCAAGCAGATGTCAGATGAACAAGTCACTCAAATGACTCCCATCAGTGTGCCTTATGCCTAATGCAATCAAGGATTTTAAAATAGTTTGTTCCTTTTCTTGTTGCTATCTATCAAGTGTTAATAATCAGGGTTTATGGAAGTAGTTTCTATACAGCTTAAAAATAAACTTTTACTTTTAGAATCGTTTTGATTTATAAGAAGGCTGTGAAGTTCTTGCAGAGAATTCCCTTATACTCTATACTCAATTTATTCTATTATGAGCATATTCCATTAATATGGCACATGTGTCGAAATTAATGAACCAATACTGACACACTACTGTCATCATTTTATTTTTAGTTGTTATATAAATATTGCATATATTTATGAATTTTGATGCATGTATACATTACCTAATGACTAAATCAAGCTAATTAAGATATGCATTACCTCACATATTTTTTGTGGTGAGACAAAATCCATTCTCTTAGCTATTTTCAGGTGTAGAATATAAATTTAGGAGCAATAATGAACACTATGCACAATAGATCTCCTCAACTGACTCCTTCTATCTGGCTGAAATGTGTGTCCTTTGACCAACACCTCCACAATCTGCCCACTCCCAAACCTCTGGTCACCACCATTTTGCTCTCTGTTTCTGTGGTACATTATCATGAACTAAAACCTATATTTATTCAGTTTTCTGTAACTTGTACCTTATACACTTTCTCTGCTCTGGGATCCCATTTCTGACACCACATTATAGTCAGTCTTCGTGTTTTCTAGGACTCCTCTTGTCCATGATAGTCTCTCAGAATTTATTTTTTATAACATTGGCAAGTTAGAGAAGTACTGAGCAGGTATTGTATTTTGCAAAATGTCCCTCACTTGAGACTTGTTAGATGTTTTTTTCCCTGGGGTTAGAGGATTTGGGGAGAAAGAACTCAGCAGTAAACTGTCCTTGTCATCACATATCAAGGGTACATACTGACTACATGACTTATCCCTGTGAATCTTTATCTTGGTCACCTGACCGAGGTAGTGTCTGTCAGATTTCTACATGGTAAGGTTCCTTTTTTCTCTTTGGAAGTCATGATGCACAAGCCACACTTCAGATGTGGGGAGTGAGGCCTTCTTCTTAAGGGTAGACAACATAAATTGTTTGCAATGTCTCAGTTCATTCAGACTGCTTTAATAAAATACCTTAGACTGGGAACTTTATAGAAATAGAAAATTGTTTCTCAAAGTTCTGGAGGTTGGGCAGTCAAAGATGAAGGCGCCAGCGCTTTGGTGTCTGCTGAGGGCTGCTCTCTGCTTCTAGATGACACTTTTTTGCTGCATCGCCACATGGTGGAAGACGTGAGCACTATCCTCAAAAGGCAGAAGGGGCAAACTTGCTCCCATCTGCCTCTTTCAGAAGGGCGAATACCAATCATGAGGGTGGGGCACTCAAGACTGAATCCTTTTTCCAAGGTCCCACCTCTTAATACTGTCACATTGGGGATCATATTTCAACATATGAGTGTGGGGGAAACATCCACATTCCGACCATGGCAGAAACCTTAAGCATGGGAGATCATTCAATTCTCCCCAGTTATTTATTTATTCAATTGTTTATGAACATGGACTCACTGGTTCATGATGTGCTATGTGTTATGATCCAATACCACTTTGCTTGGTTGCTAGACAGTTGGAATGTTGCCCATTTTTTCCCTCCATGCCTTGTTTTACATGCACCTTGTTGAAATGACAGGGTTTCTCATTTGATATCCCTTTACCCATGCATGTATTCATCTAACAAGCACTGACTAACACAATCCCCGGCTCCCATAGTTGACCTATCTCTCCTGCCAATACTCCAATAATCCCTGTCCAGAGCTCTCTTTTTTCCCTGCTCTGCTGCCTTCATCATTCTCAGGGAACTTCCTTACAAGTCTTGGAATTGAAATCTGACCTCCTAAAAATATCCCTGGATGAACACTCATCAGTGAACCACCATGCTTGGGGACCATTGAGACTCAGGACTCTGGTCATGCCTCCAAGAGCCCCTAACCACTCATGGGGAGTACACAGAGAGAAAGCAAAAGAAACAGCCCCTTATTTCATCAGGTTGATTCTTGGGCATTCTTAGAGTCCCCCCCACTCCAGCAATAGTGAAAGAGGGCAATGGGCGGCAAAGTGTGAAGGAATAGATGTGGGGAGAATTGGACAGAACAGAGTTGAATAACAGGCAGAGCTGAGCTGAGCTGGTGGCCCTCATCCAGGTCTAGCTCTCCCTCCCTCCGTGGCCTGCAGAGCCCTCCCTCTCAGGCCATCTTACTTCCCCAACAAGGCATTGACTTCCGCAGTTCTTCCAGTTCACACTCGCTGGGAAGCTGGGACAGAACTAGATCCAGCTTCCGATTCTCACTACTCAGAGGGATCGCCTTTGTCTCCTCTTCTCCACTATCAGTAACAGGCTAGGGGTGGCATGGCCTGGGGTGGGCTGCAACTGCTGCTGCTCCTTGTGATGCTGGTGCTCCTGGCCTCAGGTGACATGGAGGGGTAGAGTGCAGAGGGCTGTAAGGATTGGGAAGAGGAACAAGGGTGGGCTGGGGTGCCTGGTGGGCCTGTAACCAGAGGACTGGTTTTGGAGGCCTTGTTTTGGGTGTGGGCATCAGAAGTTGTTCCCTTTCCCTTTTCCCCAGCTCTGGGAAAGGAGAGGTTGGGTTCAGCCAGGACTCTGATCTGAGGGTTCCTTATGCAGGTTCCCAGGGAAAGGTTGTGCCCGAGGAACTTCATGAAGTACCAGGACAGACACTCTTACTGCAATGCCAGTACTCGCCCAAGAAAGGATCGTATGTGCGCAAAGCCTGGTGCCAGCAGACATCTCCAAATAGATGTAACATATTGATCACCAGCTCCAAGCCCCGGACAGCAGCTCAGGCAACTCGATACACAATCTGGGATGAGACAACCGCTGGTTTTTTCAACATCACCATGAGTGATCTGACAGAGGAGGACTCTGGATCCTACTGGTGTGGAATCTACAATTCTTCCCAAAACTTCATCACTGTTCTCAGAAACATCAGCCTGGTGGTGGCTCCAGGTGAGTTATTTTCTTGAGGAAATACCCCTGCCACCCCGGTGACCTGGAAGAAATATGACCCACTCCTTTCTATTCCTCTACCACCCACATCCTTCCAGGTTTTCTGCTCTGATCTGAGGGGAGTAAGGACCCTGTACTCAGAAACTGGCTCTCACCTTTACTTCATCATGACTATCCTGGCCTCAGTCTCTCTTTTTCCTACACAAGCACACCTACAACTCTTCTACACACACACACACACACACACACACACACACACACACACACACACACACACACACAACTCTGGTACGCAGACTTTAGGTACAGAGCACTCCAAGTCTAAGGGATCCTGAGGAACTGGTTCTGGGCTCCCTATTGCCTCTCACAGTTTGAGACCAAACCCCATTCTCTCTTCTGAGAATCATTGTCTCCTCTGTTTTCTCTTTAGCCCCAACCACTTCTATGTGGACTCACGCCTGGTTCCCGACAAAGACAGGTAGGTTTGGGGTTTTGGTGGAGTGAGAAAAAGAGGATGGCCAGGCAGCTTAGGAGTCTTAGAAAGAGGGCTGGAGAAACCAGAGGGGGCCTGCTTCTGAGGGTTGATCATCCGGGGCCAGGACTGGTGGGTGGGAATCTCCCTCCAGGGCTTGCTGGGCTTAGGACTTTGGGAGATACACATGCACCATTTGAACTGATCATGAAGATTGCCAAGTTCTTACTATGATGCACTCCATACCCCAAGAGGCAAGCCTGAATGAAAGACCTTTAATGTGTGTATCCCAACACTGCCCTTTGAGGTCCACTCTTAATCTTGATCTGAGATCTCAGTTACCCTTGACTTAAGGGATCCTAAGGAGCTGGCTCTGTCCCTTCTCCATTTCCTCCCACAGTTTTTGGACTCAATCCCATTCTCTATTCTGGTTCCATGGACAGCCACTGTCTTCTTTTTGTCCTCCCTAGCTCTGATCACTTCTCCAGAGGGGACCTCTGGCCCTACTTTCATCAATAGCTCTGAGACAAGGTAAGTCAGGGGTTTACCAGAAGGAGTGGCCTGGGAAGGTATGACTTTGCAGCTCATGCAGCCTCAGAATAAGGATTCTCTTCAGGATGGTTGGGGCATAGGGCACTACCAGAAGCATCCAGTCCCAGACTAAAGGTAGGTAGAGAAGAAGAAAGGGGGAGAGGATGCAGGTCATTAACTTTGGAGATACTATAGAAAAGACAGTTAAACATGGATTCTGGAATGAAACAAAATAAAAGTCAGGAAATGTGGGAACTAGAGGCTGTGATGGTGAGTGCTGAAGGGTGGGTGTGGAAAAAGTGACTAAATCCTGGGGCCAATGATGCTGGAGATGTCAGCCATAAAAACGTGAGAGGAATGCTTTTAAATCCTGCTCCTAACCTTGCAGTCATGAGTTTTGAGGCCACCTTCACCTTAGAAATAGGCTGCAATAGTCTAAGTCACAGGCTCTCTGGGAGACCATGAGACACAGGAAAAGCAGTGAGGAATTAATGAAAACAAATGACCAGTTGCCTATGAGCATTTGCTCCCTGACACTCTTCTGGGAGTTTAAGGGTGAAACCATAACCAGAAGACAAGAATGGCAGCTAATGAGGGTACCTTATGCTCTGGAGCTTCTCCCTCTAATTTTTAATACTCACTAGGTAGAGGATTTAGCTTTCAGTTCTTCCCCATTACCAGACTGGGTATCTGACACTCCTAGAGGACTCTGAAGTCACAAACCAAAATAACTAGGCATTTTAGAAGAACTACTACCTTAAAAAAATGACAATACACTCCATGATAGAAGCTTGTGAAGTGGATCTATGGACACTGATGGCAGAACAATTCTAGGTAAATATGATCAGTCTAGAGGGGTGAGCGGAGACAGAAGCTATGTGGATTAAGACTACTTTCAGAGCCAGGCTCAGTGTCACATCCCTGTGATTCCAGTTGTTTGGGAGCCCAAGGCAGGAAGATTGCTTGAGCCCAGTTACTCAAGACCAGACTGGGCAAAATAGTGAGTCTTCATTTCTATGAAAATGTAAAAGAAAAGAAAATAACTACTTTTGGAATTTGATTGCTTAAATGTATGTGATTGAGCTCAGAAAAAATACCCCCCAAAATAGGACTTAGCAGTAACCTCAGAAATAAGTATTTTCTCTGACCTTTTTGTCATCTACTCTCTCAGTCCCATCCTCTCCCAAGATTAGTTATATAAACTAGAACCCCTCTTTACTGAGGTTGTCATACAAATTGGAGCCCATGTTTCCCAAAGACAGTCATAAAACCTAAAAATATTCGTAAAAACCTAAAAATATTTGTAGATCAGATAAAGAAATTATCTGACCTACCTTGATTCACTGTAAGTCATAAGACCCCCTTTCCAGAGAGGGCCCTACCCCATACCCAGAAGGAAGGAATTCATGCTTGGAGAGGCCAAGAAGAACCTAGATAGAAAAGCCTTGTTGATTTCCCTATTCAGTTTATTAACTTTAGATTATATCCTTTTTGTGCAATCATATATATACATCAACCAGGCTGGAGTGCAGTGGCATGATCCTGATTTACTGCTAACTCTACTTCCTGAGCCCAAGTGATCCTCTCACTTCATGTTCCCCAGTAACTAGGATGCACTACACCTGGCTAGTCTTGAAGTCCTGGTCTCAAGTAATCCTCTGCCATGGCCTCCCATACTGCTGGGATTACAGGCATGGGACACCATTGCTGGCCTTTGTTCAATTATATTTTTATATGACTGTTCATGCTTTCAATTTATAATCTCAGGGCCTATATTTGGAAAAAGTCAAATTAAATATTGATCATTTGTCCAATTTAAAAAAAAAAGAACAAGAATCATTAAAAAGAGCTAAATGGTAATACTAGTTTTGAAAATATTATAGACTATAACATATGTGATAAATAAAGCATAGCCTTGAACTGGAAAAAGAGCAAGGAATTCTCACAGAGAATCCCAGAAAATATAGGAGATTAAAAAAAATCAAAGAGAACTTAAGAGACATGAAGGAGAAAAGAGGATGTGCTAACTTATGGTACTGAGAATCCCTGTTGGAGAAAAAAGATAGAAATAAAGAAATACTTGAAGAAACAATCTAGATAAATTTTTTCAATATCATAGAAAAAGGAAAGATCTCATCTGGGAAAGATTCATATATTACCAGGAGAGGAAAAGAGGAAAAACACACACAAACCTCTGAACCCATTATGTGAATGGTAAGACATCAAAAACAGAGTGAAATTCTAAAGGCTTTCAGATCAGCCACAAAGAAACAAGAATTAAATGTACATCTCATTTCCTAAGAGGAATCAGAGACTGAAGAAGATAATTGAATAATAATTTTAAAGTAATAAAGCAAAGTACTTTACATTTAGGATTTTTAATCCAGCCAAATTGTCATTCTGATGTGACATCATAATATCTTTGGATTTTCAAGGCCTCAGAAGGTTTGTATGTGCAAAAATCCCCCACCCAAATACTCCTGGAAGACAGACTCAATTACCATGAGAAACAAATCTTAGAACTTTCACAAGAGGCAAGGCCAAGCACCTTGATAAAGTTTATTTTTGACTTTTTTTTAAAAAAGGCAGTACAAGCAAAATAAAAAGAGAACATATATTCATAACAATTGAAAATAACTTTCTAGACCAGGTATGTCCGATCTGTGGCCCAGGACAGCTAGTAATGTAGCCCCACAAAATCTTTTAACATCACATGATTTTTTTAGCTTTTATTTTGTCCATGATCCCACATGTAGTTCTTAAAGTTCACAATCATGCCTTATTCATGACATTGCCTTTTGACAGCACATACCTTTGTGAGCAGCTGTTTTCAGTTAGGAGGCACACAAAGAGCAAAATTTGAACAAGCATTTCTGATGAGCACCTTAAGAACTCACTAAGAATTGTGACCACTTCCATCAAACCAGACAATGATGGATTATTTTTACAAAAACAAGGTCAAATTTCCCACTAGTTTTATATTATTCTCATTTTTCTAAACTTTATAATAAAATATAAAAATAAAAGAATTCTTATGTATATGCACTAACTACTGGGAGTGCAAAAAAAAGTATACATATTTTAAGAGGTGCTATCTATGTATATTTTTAGTTTGCCATAATCAGCAGTGTCTGGATGCTGATGGTAACCACTTTGAGTACCTCTTGTAATTGCAGATGTCAAGTGTGACTTGTATTCATCTACAATTTCAATACAGCTTTTTTCCTTTCTTAAAATGTATATAGATTTTTTTTGGCACCCTCTGTATATTATATAATTTATGTGTGGCCCAAGACAATTCCTCTTTATTTGATGTGACCCAGAGAAGCCAAAAGGTTGGGCACCCCTGTTCTAGACAATATCAATGTGGGGTGAGGAGAGAGATCAGAAGCCCATGAGTGGATTGTTAGGTACTTGTCTCATGAAAGTCAGTATGTAATATTGATATGTTTAATGTAGCAATTAGAGTAAATCAATATGGATATGAGTCTTTAAGTTAAGTAAATAGAATGTATTTCTATTAAACCAGAAAAAGAAAACTCTATACAAAGGAAAGTAAGAAGAGAATTTTTTAAAAATAAAGCACAGTAAGTGGAAAAAAATGAAATAAAAGGCAGGAATTAGTCCTAATATAAAAAGCAATTCCATTAAATATAAGTGGATTAAACTCACAAAATAAGGCTAGAGATTTTCTGAGTTTTTGAAAAATTCCAACAAATTGCCTAGAATAAATACATTTTAAAAAGATTTTAAAAGGTTAAAATAAAAGTAAGAAAAATATATCTGACTAGTATAAAACAAAATAAACTGCTACAGCACTCTCAAAAATATTGAACAATATAGAATTTAAGGTTAAATATAACGAGACAAATATATAATAGATACTGATATAAGGCACATTTGAATAAAAAAATTGAATTATCATAGCATATGCATACCTAAATATTTGTTGATAAAACATATCAAGAAATGCTATCAGAAATATAAGGAGAGAAGTAAATCAATAACCATTGCATCTGGAGAGTCACATTTGGATCAAGGACCAATGAGACAAAAGCTAAACAAACAAATCTAAGTTCTAAACCAGATAACTGATAAATCCTAGAATGTATACCATTGTATAATATTTACAAATATATTATATGTTATGGTATATTTACAAGCAGATAAAATAAATATATAACAAATAATTTGTTATATATTTGAGTAAATAAATAATATTTAAATATATATAAAATATGTATTTACATATTTAGAAATTATTTCCACCGTATTACAAATTATAAATATTTAATAAAATACACTCCATATAAAATGTGTACACATACACATTTTTATAACTCTCTACACAAATAAAAACAGATTATATACTTTCTTTGAAATACACGGAATGTACTTATAAAGTAGACCTTGCATAGGTACATAAATGAAGCTTGAAGAAGTTTTTTTTTTTTTTTTTTGAGTTGGAGTCTCACTGTCACCCAGACTGGAGTGCAGTGGCCGCTCCCGGCCACCGCAGCCTCGACCTGCTGGGCTCCGGCGATCCTTCTGCCTCAACCTTCCGAGTAGCTGGAACTACAGGTGTGCACTACCACACCTGACTGATTTTTTGATTTATTGTAGAGATGAGGTTTTGCCTGCCCAGGCGGGTCTCAAACCTGCGGGCTCAGGCAATCCACTCACCTCAGCCTCCCAGAGGCATGGGATTACAGGCTGAGCCACTGAGCCCAGCTTGAAGAAGTTTTAAAGCGTCAATATGATACAGAAGTTATTCTCCAAACATAATGCAATAAAATTAAGAGTGCATAAAAGAAATAACATATTAACATATTCTTATATAAATTATTAAATATATGCTAAAATATTTTTATAATATATGCATTAGTGTTCATATTTCTGGGGCATAGCTAGTATTTAGAGAACAAGTTAATAGCTTTGAATACACTTGTTGGAAAACAAAAGGTGAAAAATTAATGAGCTAAGCAAGTATCCCAAGAAGATGGAACGTGAACAACAGAGCAAGCCCAAAGACACATAAAAGAGGAAAATAATGATGGTGAGGGCTGAAATACATGAAATGGATTTTTAAAATGAGGATCAAGGAAACCCATAATGTATTCTTTGAATGGTTATAAAATAGACATACTTTTATCAAGATGGAGCAAGATAAATGAAGACAACAAACAACAAATTGAAGAAAAAGAAGAAAATAACCACACACTCAATCACAAAGATATTTTAATAAATAAATCATGAATCATATCTTGTTATTTTAAATAATAAAGTACCCAAATTCCTAAGATTATGTAAAATATCAAGACTGGCACAAGAAGTAATAGATTTGAATAGATTAATAAAATGGAAAACTTGAAATGTTAGAGAAGATCCAATCTCACAGAAATTTCAAGAGTCAGGCGGTCTTGCAGGTATCTCAATCTTTTAAGAAACATTTGATTCATATTTTATATAAGATGTTGCAGAAAATAGAGAAGAAGCAAAAGCTGCCCAGGTCATTTGAAAAGGCTGGTGTCATCTTCATCTCAAAACCAGTTAAGTGTAAAGCAAAAAAATTATAAAGCAAAAAAAAATGATGCATATGGAGTCAAAGCCAAAATAAATATTAACCAAGTGAATTCAACAATATATTAAAAAGCAATGTATTGTTTTCAGGTGGAGTTTTATCCCAGGACCAAAAAGATTGTTCAAGTCTAGAAAATCTATTAATGTAAATGAGTGCAATTAATAAACTACAGGTGAAAATGTCAAACAATGCAGAAAAAGTTTTTGGGAAGATTCAACACATTTATAGTATATGAAAAAATTTTAATAAGATAGAAGTAGAAAAATAAAAGTAGGTAAAGATTGTACACCAATGACTACAATAAATATTACTAAGTGGTGAAAGTATAATTCAAATTCAAATACAGCTCCTACTAATGCTTATTATAGTATTAGAGGTTCTGGTCAATAGTAGAAGATAGAAAAATAGGTAACCAGAGAGTAAATTAGAGGAGAAGAGGAGGAACTGTCACAATTTGCAGATGATGGGATCATTTACCTGGAAAAAAATAAGCAGAAATGACAAACTATTATATCTCACAAGGGAGTTTAGTACGGCTGTCAGGTACAAAACCAAATGACAAATACCACAAGTAGTTCTCTATGAAGAATAACCATTTAGAAAAATCTAAATAAGAGACTATTCATTTCAGCAGCAAAATCTATAAGGTTTCTAGGATGAATTAATTTAACCAAGACCTCTCTGGAGAAAACACTAAAATGCTAAGAAAAGACAAGCGATTTGAACCAATAGAAATAATCCATGATCTTGTATGAGACAATAATATTATAAACATGTCAATTTCCTGCAAAATAAAAAGTCTGAAATATAATCCCAAACACAACTTCAGTTTACTTGTTTTAAGTATTTGATAAATTTACTTGTAAATTATATGGGAACAGAAGATGCATACCTTGCTAAGTCAATCATGAAAGAGTAAAGATAGAAAGGAAGGACTTGCCTGACAAATATTAAGTAATACAACTGATAACTGTGTGGTGCTGGTGCGAGAACTGATAAATGGAACAAGTGAACAAGTGAATTCCAGACAGTCTCTTGTATATTAAGGAATGAACTTTATGAGTAAGATAGCACCATCAATCAGTGGGGGGAAGGACCCATTATTTGGTAGACATCTTTGAGAAAATGGGAGGAATATAATAAAAAGTAACCTAATAAAACAACAACTGGATCCATACCTAACAATATGCAAATGAATTCCAGATGGATTCAACTTATATATGTAAAAATTAAAATTATTTTGCTAATAGATTATTACTGCAGATGACCATCTGTGTGACCTAGAGGTAAGAAAGGACTTTTTACACGAAACTTTATAAACACAAATTATTTTTAAAATTAATTTCATTACCTCAAGATTGAGAAATTCTATTCGATGAATAGCACTGTAGGAAAAGTTATCAAACAGATGACAGACTGGGAAACATTAATTGAAAATGTCTAAAACTAACACAGCAATAATATCTGTGATACACAAGGAATTAATGCCAATCAACAAGAAAGAGACTGGAATCTCAGTGGAAAAATGGGTAAAGTATGTGAAAGACAGTTTATAAAAGAAGTAGAAAAGGCATTCAAGTGATGTTCACACTCAACAATTGAGAAAATTTCCATTAAAACAACCAGGCAATCCATTTTCCACCAGAAAAGTGGGGATGGTTTAAAGTGCGCAGTGACAGTAGAGGGGGTGGCACACAGGAACCCTGATGATGAAGCACGAGAGAGCTTAATGTGTTCCTTGTTCCCTGATGGCCTCACAGATGTGAAGGAGGGGCCTCTTAGGATTCAGAGCCAAGAGCATCTTCAGGATCAGCCAAGATATCACAGTTGAGGAAATGAGGCCCAGAGACTGCACAGGACCTGACACTTAGAAACAGAGATAGTACATAGAACTTAGAACTAGGCCTCCTAACCACTGATCCTGAAAGTCCTCCCTGATTCCCTCTGTATGGCTGCCACCCCTGGCCTGCCTAGCTCTAATTCTGGGGACTGTCCTTTCCCAGAATTATGCTTTTCTATTCTAGACTCAGTAGCCTTCTGCTTCTGGGCCATCCCGATGGCCTTGTCCATTCTGACCTGGTCAGAGAGAGTTCCTGCTTCCTGGCTCTAACCCTTCCAAACCCTGAACTTTAATGCCTTGCTCTTTCTCTGGTCGGTCTTTACTTCCAGGCAAGTCTCCTCGGTTTCCTATGACCTCATCACCTTTCAGTCCTGGAGACCCCTGTGGCCCCTGTTTCCCACCCTTGTGCATAGTCAGTTCACAGTGGGGTCCTTATACAAATAGCTCCAGCCACAAGGGGTCCGACTCAGGGACATCACAGAATCAGGTGACATCCCAGCCCAAGTATCCTCCTTTCTCCTTCTTCCCTGCAGGAAATCAAGAGCCCCTCCCTGCCTTGGTTCAAGTGTCCCCAAACTCCTGGTCTCTGTGCTGTGTGGACTCCTCATGGCCAAGGACCTGGTGTTGTGAGTCCTGTTAGTACTCCTGACTTGCAGGTGCCAGGTGAGCGGGGCCTGGAGTTGGCCTGGGGGACAGTGGAGCTGGGACCATATTCTGTTTCAAGAAAGATGACCAAAAAGTAGCCAGAGTACAGAAGCAGGAAAAATTATAGCTGAGTCTCATTTAGATATGCATTATTTCTCAAGATCTCTGCCTTCCCTCGGAAATGGAGCTTAGAAAAAGACAGTGGTTTTCTCAGAGCCCCCATACCTGACTGCCTCAGTCTCTGTCCTGAGAGTACAAGGGGCAGGAAGAGAAACCTGAGAGTGCCTGCATAGCTTCAGGGGATAGAAAGAGGTGAGGCTGGAAGCAGGTAACAGGGAGAAGGGAGGGGAAGAGGAAGACAGGTAACAGGGACAGGGTAAGAGAAAGGAGTAGAAGAGAGGGTCTGGGAATGTGTTCACTTCTGCTTATGAATTTCTTCCTTATCTCCTCCTTAGGGTCATAGCCTGCCACGGGGACAGCAGTAATGGAGGTTTCTGATTCTGTCAGCCCAGTACAGACCCAGAACCCTTGGGTGTGTTTAACTTCATCGGTGGATCCAGGATTGAAACCAGCTCTACATCCCCATAGAATTAATAGTTTCAGTTTTTTTGAATAAGCATAGAAATCTACTCTCTTGGTTTTAAAGTTTGAAACTTACATTTGTCTTATCTGAGTTTCTTTCTCAGGAAACAGACTCTCACATCTATAGAATCAAGGAACTGAAATTTGCCAGATCACCACATCCAGACAATAAGATGCCAAACCCTGCCTGTTTACCAACTTCTCTTCCTTTATCCACCCCACCAATTCCTGTTTTCTGTATTCCTGCCACTATATGAATCCCTGATTTTAATGGGACAAGGAGACAGATTTGAGACAATCTCCCATTCTTCTTTGATGATACTTCCGAAATAAAAAGACTTCTTCCCTGGCAATACTTGTTTCAGTGATTGGCTTTCTGTGCAATGAGCAACAGGACCCTGACTGAACCCTTCGTGTTTTGGTAACAGGATGAATTCCCCTTTCTCTTTGTTCTGCCCAGCTATTGGGAGCCACCCTAATCATCAAGTCCTACGGCCTGTGAGGAAAGGCCAGTACTCTAGCCTGTTGGACATGATTGCTGGCTCCTGAAGTCCCCTGTGGTGGCCCCTCACCCTAGCACTGAACCTTCTTAGATCCATTTCTGCAGTGCTGACCTTCCCCCAAGTGGATTACTCCTGGGAGGTTTACCTGCATTTCGGTCAACACCCAGCTCAGGATATTCTTCAATTGTGCTCCTACTCCTTCTCTCCAGGATGCCCTCATTCTCCCAGACTTGCCTCAGCTAGGCACCAGGATGCCTCATACTTTCCTGTTTCTTGCTTCTGCATATCTGAGAGGCCTATGTATTTCCTCTTGTGGCTCAATTCAAGTCCCTGGAATTAAATGTGTCAGGGCCACCTGAACAAGATGGCAGACGTATCTCCTTCCTCCTCTCCTACCCCAGATATCCTAAATGAAATTAAAATAACTTGAAAATAATTGATAAAATTGAAACTAAGAAAGGCTAAAATCAGCAGACTGATTAAAAAACAGATCAGATGCATTAAAATGACAAGAGCAGGTGACTCAGCAGCTCAAAACAGGAGCTCAAAACATCCATCCATAAATAAGATCTGACAATCAGGGTCCAAAATTTTGGGTTTAACATGTGGAGAAATTCATAGCCTATAGGAGGAAATCAAGTTGAACAATTAGAATTAAAAGAATTATTATAAAATTATTCTAATTGTTCAACTTGATTTCCTTCCTTAGGCTATGAATTTCTTCACATGCTGAAGAAACACTCATGCTGAAGCCACCACAGATGTTGTGGCTAAGCCTTTAAATGTTTAAGGGAACAGAAGAGGAGATCACATCCATTAAATAAGAAAAGATCAGTCACATTCAGAGCAGGTAACATCCAGTAATGCCTTGGGTTGGCCACTCAGAAAGGGGGTCCACCATGAACAAACAGCTAATATGGGATACCACTGCATAGCAGCTGAATACCAGCCCTGAAAAAGGCCACTATGAAGAGAGCACTCAATATAAAACAGAAACCATTATTTTCCTTTTTTTGTGGAGGAGAGGAATGACAAACAGAAGTTTCTTCATGTATATCTCAGTTGATAGCACTTGACTATCACCTTTCTGTGTGAGGCACCACTGTTACTCCATTTTTAATTTATGTTTTAAATCCTCATTTACTATTTCGACTTGCCTCCCCCTTCAAGGCAACCCTCTAATGCATTTGGGATGTAACCTTAAATCTGAATGTATCTGAATGCATGCAGCACTTTTTTCTGTGACTATATTTTAACTTACATAGAAGAAATTGTGACATATCTTTTTTGTATACTTTTTTTTTTGCCTTTGCCGGGTGCATACATACATACATACACCCAACTCATTGCTTTTTGGTGCTGGAGTTTATTCCATTGTGTGTGTCTCCCATGGTGCATCATTCAAAGTTTAGGGTGCATACGTTGTTTTGCCTTCATAACTCCATATTGCATGCAATGCGTGATGAATGTCCTCCATTATAGTCTCTTGTGGAGTCATTTGAAACTTTCTTTAGAATTGATGCTCAGATAGGACTTGCCAGGTTGTAGGATCTCAGACATTGAATTAATACTGTCAGCTTGTGTTGCCTAAACTACTAATCTAGACAACTAGAGAGTATGTGATTTCTGTGACTCTATGTCAATAAAAAAGTGGAAGGTGAGAAAAAAGTGTAGCTGAGTGATGGTATAATTAGCTAGAAGTACAATTATCTCTATGCTTGGAAATTTTTATTAAAATAATTTATAAATATAAACACTCATGCTGAAGCCACTGCAGATGTATGTGGCTAAGCCTTTCTTGATTTATTAAACTTATGCAACCACAATAAATTAGAACAAAGTCACTTACAGTATAGAAATATTGAGGTTCACGTAAAGAACACTAGTAGTGGGTAAAAACAGACTGAACAAAAATGCATCTGCCTCAGTCGAAATGCTAAGAGCTAGCATTTAGCTATAACTTTGAAATATTTTATCTTAATATCCTTTGTCTCAAAATTGTCTCGATTCCCTTTACCACTATTTTCAACTTTGTGGTGAATTCTATGTCATAAGATAATGTTTCAGAGAGGTCTATTTCTTTAAAATTTTGAACATTTAACATCATTTCATTATCTTCAGTGTTGCTATGGAAATGTCTGATAACAATCTGTTATTTGTTCATCCTAATTGACCTATTTTACATCTCTGGAACATTTTGTAATTTTCTCCTTGAAATTTTTATTGGAATATGTTTAATATGGGACATTTAATTATCCATTCTATTTGGAACTCTCTGAACACATTCAACCTGATGTCTTACGAGAGGGGATCCTCCCAAAATTGGAATTTGCTTATAAAAAATTTTGAATTTATTCTTACATGTTTAAACTTCAGTCACCTTTAAAGTACTCTCCATTTAATGCAATACACTTATCGAAATTGGTGAGAACAATTTTTGAGCATGCTAATTTTGATGTCTTTTAGTGCTTCGGCCGTTTTTTGTTTCACCTCTTCCACATCAGCAAGATGTTTCCCTTTGAGAACTTTTTTCATTGGGGAAACAACAAAAAGTCTCTCGAGGCAAGATCAGGTGAATAAGGAGGGTGGGGCAAGGGGTCATGTTATTTCTGGTAAAAAAAAACTGTTGAATACTCAGTGTGGTGTGGGCAGGTGCATTGTCATGGTGGAAGAACCAGTCACCTGTTTGCCACAACTCGGGAAGTTTCTTCCTCGAATCTGACATAACCTTTTCAAAACTTCCAGATAAAAACTTTGGTTGACTGTTTGATCCAGAGGAACAAATTCTGAATGTACTACCAGGGGGCCACCCTTCAGAAGATAATTCTGGATTTTTGGAGTCTCCCCTTGTATATATTTCTTTAATTATGAGAAATTTTCAATGCAAATTTTTTCAGAGCTCCTCTCCTCCATTTATTCTCTTTTTATCCTTCTGGGAGATGTTGACCTATGTCTATCCTCAATACTTCCTAATTTTTCTCTTACCCTTTCTGTTACTTTATTGATGCTAATGCCTTTGGGGAGCATTCCTTGACTCTATCTTTCCCACACCCAATCATTCTTCTGCTAGTCATTCCAGTTACTAAAAACAACAGGATAATGCTTAGGAGTTGGTAGAGCTATGACGTAAGCCTAAGGATTGTCCTACATTTATTCTGCTGGTCCTTTTATTTTTATTTATTTTTTTGTCTAAAAAGTTAAATACAACACTTCAAATGATACAGAAGTAGACAAAGAAAGAATAGTCACCCTCCACTCTCTCACACAGTTTGGTCTGTATCCTTTCAGCATTTTTTTTCACTTGCTGTATATCAAGAGATATTTTATATCTATGAATACATTTAAATCTACTTCATATTTTTTTGTCCAGGTCATAGTGTTTCAGAGTATGAATAAATCAGAATGAAATTCTGCATTTACTGATGGACATTTGGGCTATTTCCAATCGTTACAAATAAAGCTGTCTTACATATCTTTAAAAAATAAAAAAAGAAATATTTCAACGATTACCCTTTTCAAAATTAATCTTTTTTATTTTTCATTATTGTCTGCTTCCATTTCAGTCTTCTAATATTATCCCTTATCTCTGTGAGAATTCTTAATATGCTTATTTTAAATTATTGTTGCCCCATTAGTTCTGCTTAATCTGTAATAGATCATTTAATTTATTCCTTTATAAGAACTTTGTTTAGCTTGTTATCTTTTAAAATAACACTTGGTAATTTTTCTTATGTTTTCATCTTTTATTCCTCCCTCCCTTTTTGAGGATCAGTAAATCACTGTAGATTTCACCTCTAAGGATGACCCCAAAGTGAATAGAGGTTATGAGTCTATCAAAAACAGTCCAAATATATAGATACATTTACTACAATACCTCAGTGATTTTATTTCACACATAAAAACAGAGTATATTTATTTGGGAATTTGTTTTTACTCTGTCTTCATACTCTAATCTAAAATAAATTTTAAATTGATTGGAGAGATAAATGTTAAATAAGAAAATATTACAGAACTAAAAAAATAGCTCCACAAGGATTCAATCCTGGTCAGAGCAGGTGTATATGAGCAATATAAAAGAGGCAGAAACCACAGAGAAAAAAGGCTGGTATGTTTGTCAAAATTAACATTTTAAAAACCATCTGTGTTGGGCAACCCTCTTGGGTTCCCTCCCACTGTGGGAGCTTTTCTGTCCTCTCAATAAATCCTGCTTTCTAAAAAACAAAACAAAAACCAAAACGCCTCATCTGTGTCATAAAATATCATAAAGAAAAGGAAAAAGCAAAGAACAAACTCAAAGAGTTTTTTGGAATTAAATGAGAAATCAGTAGCAGAATAACAAAATAATATTTGGGAACTAAAAAATACAATAATAAAAATTAAAAGCTTACTATTTTTTATATAATCATTTGTTTCCTTTAGGGCATGTATCTATTAGTGAGATTGCTGGATCAAAAGGTGGTTCTATTTTTAGTTCTTGGAGAAATCTCCATATTGCTTTCCATAGAGGTTGTGCTCATTTACATTCCCACCACCAATGTATAAGTGTTCTTTTTTCTCTGCAAAAGAAAAAAGAACACGTATCTGTTGTTTTTGACTTTTTAATAATAGCCATTCTGACTGGTGTAAGATGGTATTTCATTGTGGTTTTGATTTGCATTTCTCTGATTAGTGATGTTGAACATTTTTTTCGTATGCTTTTTGACCACTTGGATGTTTTCTTTTGAAAAATGTCTTTTCATATTATTTCCCCATTTTTCTTTTTAGTTGGGGTCTCATCATGGCCCATTGCAATCTTGACTTCCTGAGCCTAGGCAATCCTGCCTCAGCCTCCCAAGTAGCTGGACTATGGGCTCACACCAATATGCGTGGCTAATTTTTTATAGAGACAAGGTCTCGCTGTGTTGCCTAGGTTGGTCTCAAACTCCTGGGCTCAAGCAATCTTCCCGTCTTGGCCTTCCAAAGTGTTGTATAACAGGAAAGAGCCACTGTGCCCAGCCTATTTGCCCACTTTTTAATGGGATTATTTGTTTTATTCCTATTGAGTTGTTTGAGTTCCTTGCAGATTCTGGATATTAGCCCTTTGTCAGATGCATAGTTTGCAAGTATTTTTTCCCCATTCTGTAAGTTGTCTGTTTGCTCTGTTAATTATTTCTTTTGTTGTGCAGAAACCTTTTAGTTTAATTATGTACCATTTGTCTGTTTTTGTTTTTGTTAGGTTTGCTTTTTGAGGACTTGATAATAAATGGTTTGCCTGGGCCGATATCCAGAAGAGTTCTTCCTAGGTTTTCTTCTAGGGTTTTTATAGTTTTGGGTCATACATTTAGGTTTTTAATCCATCTTAAGTTAATTTTTATATTAGGTGAGATATATGGGTCCAGTTTCATTCTTCTGCATAGGAATATCCAGTTTTCTCACCACTATTTATTGAAAAGAGTGTCATTTCCCCATTTATGCTTGTGTGAACTTTGTCGAAGATGGGTTCTTCGAATATATATATATATATATATATATATATATATATATATATTAGAGCTATTATAAATAATATTGCCTTCTTGATTTTGTCCTTGACTATATTTTTTTGGTGAGTAGGAATACTACTAATTTCTTTTTTTGTTGTTTGTTTTTTTTGAGTTGGAGTCTCACTCTGTCGCCCAGACTGAAGTGTAGTGGCCGCTCCTGGCCACCACAGCCTCGACCTGCTGGACTCCGGCGATCCTTCCGCCTCAGCCTTGCTACTAATTTCTCTATGTTAATTTTGTATCTTGAAACTTTACTGAAATCATTTATCAAACCTAAAAGTTTGGTGGAATCTTCAGAATTTTCTCTATATAACTTCTTATCATCAATAAACATGGATAATTTGACTTCCTGCTTTTCAATTTAGATGCCTTTTCTTTTTCTTGGCATTATTGCTCTGACAAGAACTCCTAGTACTATGTTGAATAAGAGTAATAAAGGTGAGCATTCCTGTCTTATTCTAGTTCTTTGAGGGGATACTTTCAACTTTCCCCACTAAGTATGATGTTGGCTGTAGGTTAGTTACATATGGCCTTTATTATGTTGAAGTTTGTTCTTTCTATATCTAGTCTGTTGAGGATTTTTATAATAAAGTGATGCTGAATTTTACTGAATGCTTTTTCTGCATCTATTTAGATGGTCCTATAGTTTTTGTCCTTAATTCTGTTTATGCTATGTATCACATTTACTGATTTTTGTATGTTGAGCCATCATTGCATCCCTGGGATAAATCCCACCTGATCATGGTGAATTGTCTTTTAGATATGTTGTTGGATTTGATTTGCTAGTGTTCTATTGAGGATCTTTGCCTTTATGTTCGTCAGAGATATGGTTCTATAGTTTTATTTTTATGTTTTCTCCTTGTGTGATTTTGATATCAGGGTGATACAGACCTCATAGAATGAGTTAGGGTAATTCTGCCTTTTTCCTTTTTAAATATAGTATCAGGAGGAATGGTATTAGTTCTTCTTTGTATGTTTGGTAGCATTTGGCTGTGAATCCATCCAGTTCTGGGCTTTTTTCTTTTCTTTCCTTTTCCTTTTTTTTTTGAGTTGGAGTCTCACTCTGTCGCCCAGACTGGAGTGCAGTGGCCACCCGACCTGCTGGGTTCCGGCGATCCTTCCGCCTCAGCCTTCGGAGTAGCTGGAACTACAGGCGCGAGCTACCCACGGGCTCAGGCAATCCACTCACCTCAGCCTCCCAAAGGCGCGGGATTACAGGCTGAGCCACCGAGCCCGGCTTGGGTTTTTTTCTATGGGAAATTTTTTATTGAGTCAATCTTACTATTTGTTTTTGGTCTATTCTAGAGGTCTATTTCTTCATGGTTCAGTCTTGGGAAGCTACGCGTTTCCAGGAATTTATCCGTTTCCTCTGGGTTTTCTAGATTGTGGGTATATAGCTACTTATGATAGACTCTGATGTTCTTTTGTATTTCTGTGGTATCAAATCTAATGTCCCTTTTTCATTTCTAATTTTTTTTAATTTGGCTCTTTTCACTTCTTTTCTTGGTTAGTCTAGCTAGTGGATTATCAATTTTGTTTATCTTTTTGAAGAACCAGCTTTGTTTTGTTGATCCTTTGCATTGTTTTCCTGATCTCTACTTCATTTAGATATCTGCACTCATGTTTATCACAGCACTATTCACAATAGCAAAGTTATAGAGTCAACCGAAGTGTCCATCAATGGAGGATTGATTAAGAAAAAAAAAAAAGTATATATATATGTATATATATGTATATACATATATGTATATGTATATATATATGTATATATATATGTATATATATATGCCATGAAATACTACTCATCTATAAGCAAGAATGAAATCATGTATTTTACGGCAACATGGATGGAACTGGAGGCTATGCTTGTGAGTGAAATAACTCAGAAACAGAAAGTCAAATATCCCATGCTCTCACTTATAAGTGGTAGGTAAACAATGCATACACATGGACATACAAAGTGGAATAATAGAAATTGGAGATCACAAAAAATGGGAGTGTGGGAGGCAGTGAGGGTGGAAAATTACCCATTGGGTACAATATTCACTATTCATGTAAGAAATCTACACTTGTGGCAACTAAATATATAAAAATAATTTAAAAATAAAGCTCACTAGATAGACTCCATAGGCAAGTAGAGATGACAAAGGATAGAATTAGTGAACTTGAGGATAGATCAATAAAGTTTACTCAATCTGAATAAAAAAGAGAAAATAAACTGAAAATAAATGAACAGAACCTCAATAATCTATGGACTTTAACAAAAGAGATAAATTTGCATCATGAGTCTCCCAGAAAAAAAGGAGAAAGAATATGAGACTGAAAAAGTATTTGAAGAAAAGTGTTAAACTTCAAAAATTTGGCCGAAGATATAATCCAAGGATCTGATTTCTTCTCAAATAGAATAAACACAAAGAAACACCCAGGAAGTCACAATATAAATAAACTTCTGAGAACTAAAGAAACAGAAAATATCTTAAAAACAACCAAAGAGAAATGATTATCCATAAATAAACACCAATTAAAATTATAGTGAATTTCTTATCTGAAACAATGGAAGACAGAATGAGAAGGCAAAACATTTTTCAAATGCTAAAAAGACAAATAGCCCTATTATTCAATTTATCTAAAAGATACACAAATGACCAAATTGTACATTACAAGATGGTCAATATCATTAGTCACTAAGTAAATACAATTCAAAACCATAAGATAATATGATGGGAACCCCCCAAAAACCTGGAAGTCATTTATAAAAAATTGGTATGTATTCTTACATGTTTAAATTTCAGTCACCTTCAAAGTACTCCCCACTTGATGCAATACACCCGCCAAGATACTTTCTCCGCTGCTCAAAACATTTTTTGAACTCATCAATTTTGATGTCTTTTAGTGCTTCTGCCATTTTTTGTTTCACCTCTTCTACATTGGCAAAACGTTTGCCTTTGAGGACTTTTTTCCATCCAGGGAAACAACAAAAAGTCACTCGGGAAGAGATCTGGTGAATAGGGAGAGTGAGGCATGGGGTTCATGCTGTTTTTGGTAAAAACAAAATAAAACAAAACAAAAACTGCTGAACACTCAGCATGGTGTGGGCAGATTGTGTAAATCACCCATCATGAAATGGGCAATGCATTGGAAGAATCTCTCCCCAAATTCACTGAAGCCAAACGCAGCCTCTCACAACACTAGCTGGTGTTCTAATTCCTAGAACACTTACTAGAAAGCCTGTACTACAAGGGACTCACCCTCCAGAAAAGAATCCTGATTTTTGGGGGTCCCCCACTGTTGTTCTAAACCTCCAGGTTAGTTCCCAAATATGTTAAACATAGAGTTGCCATTTGGGCCAGCAATTATACTATTAGTTATATATTCAAGGGAAGTGAAAACGTTGTCCACAAAAATACTTGTAGGTGAATGTTCATAGTAGCACTATTCATAATAGCAAAACAGTGAAAAAAAAATGTCCCTCAACTGATAAATGGATAAACTACAGATATATATATTTATCTCCACACATATATAATCCATTCTGTGAAATATTATTCAGTCATAATACAACTTGTAGAGCAATTGCTATTACAACATGGACGATTCTTGAAGACATTCTGTTAAATGAAAGAAGCCAGACACAAGAAACACATATTGTTCAGTTATGTGTTTATGATATGCCCAGACTTGACAAAAATCTATAAATCTATAAAGACAAAAAGTAGATTAGTGGTTGCCTGAAACTATAGGAGTGAGGAATGTGGTAAAGTGATAAATGGCTCCCCTTCCAAAGATATCTAGGTCCTAATCTTTGAAACCTGTGAATGTGGCCTTATATGGCAAAACAGGGTGTGCTGATGTGAATAAATCAAGAATCTTGAGATGTGGAGATTGTCTTGAATTATGTGATGAGCACAACATGTAATCATATATATCCTTATAAGGGGGGGGGCAGAGGGAGATTTGAATGCAGAGAGGAGAACGTGATGTGAAGGTGGAACAGAAAGACTTGAAGATGCTGGTCTTGAAAATTAAAATAATACAGTCACAAACCAAAGACTGCTGGCAGCCACCCGAAGCTGGAAAAGGTCAGGAATGAATTCTTCCCTAGAGCCTTGGGGGCACGGCAACCCTGCTGACACCTTAATCTCGGTCCAGTGATACTGATTTCAGGTTTCTGGCCTACAGAACTGTGAGATAATAAATTACTGTTGTTCTAAACCACCAAGTATGAAGTAATAGGAAACTAATATAGGGTGTGACTCTAATGGGTATTGGGTTTCTTTTGGGGGGCAATAAAAATACTCTAAAGTTATACTGTGGTGATGGTTGCAGAACTCAGTTGATATAACAGAAACCATTGAATTGTACATTTCAAATGGGTCAATTTTATATCTTGTGAATTATATCTTATAAACATGCTTAAGAAATAATTGTGACCTTGGCTTCAGAAAAAAATTTCACAAAAAAGTGACCCATACAAAATTATATATTGGACTTCATCTAAAGAAGGCAACATGAAATGTTACATGCTGTACTATTTCCATCCTGGAAAAAGAAAAATTATAGAAAAAGAATCCACTAGATCAATGTTTTCCAGGGACTGAAGGGACAGGGGACAAGTTTTTGGGAAGATGACATTCTTCTCTATCTCACTTATGGTATTGAATCCAAGTCTCTACAGGTTGTTGAACTTCTAAAACAGTACATAGAAAAGGGTGAATTTTACTGTATGTAAATGAGGCCTTCATTTTTGAGAATAATAAATATAAAAATACTATTGTGTTGAATTATTTCATAAGTAAAAGTCCAATTTATACATATTTTAAGAGTTTGGTAAATAATTCCAAATTTCCCTCAAGAAAGATGGAATCCAACACCCATTTCCTCTCTCTTCCTCTTCCTTTATGAATGAGAGTGTTTGCATCCGTATATGCTCAACAACACAACAATGACAATGGTCATACTTTTGACAATGCCTCACTCAGTGCTGGGCATAGTATAGGAGTTTAGTAGAAACATTGATTCCAGCCACATGAAGTTCCTACAAGGGATAAATACTCCACTCCTGAAGCCACTTACTGTTCTGATGGAGGGCAGGGGTGAAAAAAGACACTATGTATGTTGGGAAGAGGCCTGTGCGCTCAGGGAGATGGGGAGGTCCAGAGGTCTGGGCGAGAAGCAATAAAAAAGGAAGGGTGCGTCAGGAAAACATAGTAAGTCTTCTGTGAGCTGAGGGGTCTCAAGTGATTGCTGTATCTTCTTCCTATGCCCCTGATGTCTGCCAAGCCCCGTGTATAGCAATGAGGATGTGAAGATGAGCAAATGAATGAATGAACGAGTGTGTTGAGAGACTATAAAAGTTTAGGCTCAGCCCAAACAGACTTCTTTGGTTTGGGATTTGGGGGTTCAAAGTCCACTTAAGACTGTGGCCATGCAAGTTTGAGGTCTTTTTACTTTGAGTCTTTTGAAAGTAAGTGAAAGTGGAGACCAAGCCTGAAGACCCCTGAGCAGAAAAAACCAGTCAGATCTCACAAGTGACCCCCATCTTCTTTGCAACGATAAACAAAACTTAACTTGATTTATTTCTTATAAATGCGCATTAAGAGATAGTAGAACTTAAGCTCAACCAATGAGAATACGCCAACAGGTTTATAAATAACTAGGGTCTTTCCAACAGAATACACCAAATAAGGGAACCAAATAACCGTAACCAATTTAAATTTTTTTCTTTACTTGTTCTGTAAAGGCCTCTTCTTGCATCTTCCCCGTGGAGCTCCTGAACCTCTTCATGTCCGGAGCTGCCTGACTCATGAATTGGTGTTTGTTTAACTAAGTTCTTTATTATTTTATTGTGCCTAAGTTTACTTTTGACGGTCCCATCTAGGAGTAAAAATGTGGCACAGGTGAGTAGGGGGAGCATGCATAGCCAAGGGAGTTCACCTGGGTTGGACCCCCACACACCAAAGGAACGGATGACACAGCTACTGGACATCAGAAATCGGTCCTTCTGATTCTTAGCCCTGGGGACTAAGTGAAGGGGGTGTGGTCTTGGGCCAAGTGCTGGGTCATTTCCACTGGAGCTGGGTGGCTGCAGAGGCAAGATACGGTTGCACAGGAGGAAAATGAGGGGCATGCCTGTGTGCTGACTGGAGGCAGAGCCAGGGGAGGAAGGGGCTCTTCAGATGAGGTGGGTGAGGGGAAGCACTGGGGTGGCCTTAGGAAGCATGGATGAGGGACTAGGAATCTAGAGGGAGCTGGTGGTGAGTAGAGATGACAGGAGGAGAGGCAGAGAGAAGGATAGAGATGGGAGATGTGTGGACAGGGGAGAGGAGAGGCAGCTCATGTGTGTGTGTGTGTGTGTGTGTGTGTGTGTGTGTGTGTGTGTGTGTGTGAAAGAGCGAGCGACTGTGTGCATGGGTGTATGTGTGTGAATTACAGAGAGAAAGAGACTCTGTATGTGAGTGTGTGTGTATGTGTTCACGTGCACCCACATGTGAGAGCACAGGAACCCCTCCCTGAAGCCAAGCTGTATGCTCTGAGACTTCTAATTTGCATCTTTTTTCTCCTGTGACAAAAGTGAGATTGCAAGTGGGCCTGGAAGAGGTTATTTGCAACGGTGAGCACAAGTGACTCTTCTGAGCGGCCAGGAACCCGGGAGAGAGAAAGAGGCAGAAACAGATGAATGCATTGCAATGAATGAATGAGTGAGAGTTTGTAAGAACCTTCTTATGCTTGTGCGTATGTGAAAAACGAGGGTCCAAGATGCCCTTCCTCAGCCTCTATCTCTGGGTCTCTGAGCCTAGAGAATTCCAGGAAAGTCTGTTCCTGAGGTTCCAGAAACCTCAGCCCAGCCCCCTAGCTGAAACCCCTGCCTCAGATGAGCAGACTCTCTTATGGACCAGATTCTGGGGGGAGGCGGGGTAGGGCAGAGAGCCCTCTGCCTCTGTGAACCTCCCTGGGCTTGGGGCCCCAGACTGGGTGGAGCAGCCACACCTGCTTGAAGTTCTGAGGAAAAGGGCGGAAACAGCTGTCAGCGCTGCCCTTGTGATAGGCTCCATGGGCCCCTGCGGTCTGCTGGGGCAGTGGGTCCCCACACTGCCTCACTTCCCTAAATGGGCAACTTCGCTTTTAGAACCCCAGGTCCCTGGCAGACCCAGGTGGCACATCCTGTGTGGGCCTGGGCCCCAACCTTGGATCCCTGGGGTGCCCTGGCCTGGTGCTGAGCCTGAGACTTTCCCAACTGGATGGAGCTATGGTCCCCATGTTCCTGCTTCTGCCGCTGTGGCTCCAAGGCTGCGTCTCAGGTGAGAGGAGGAGGGGGCTGGCTTGAGGGGGTGTGTAGGCAGGAGCTCTGGGCCTTTTCCTCTACCTCCCTCCCTGCTTTTCTTGCCCAGTTGTCTTGTTTAATGTCTTGTGGTTGAGAGGGGAGGCGGTTGAGGCTGACTTAGTAACTCTTTTTCAGAGACCAGAAAGAATGTTCCTTCCTAACATCTGGCCCCAGACAAAGCTAACCCAGGCCTCCTAAACGAAGATAAAGCTCTGGACCCTCTCTGCACTGACCCCTTTATCAGCTAGGCTTCCTCAGGCCTCAAAGCAGGAACACTCAATTTCCTCACACAAACTTCAGAGCTTGGCCTCTGCCGGGAACTCCTGTTCGGTTCTGACAAGAGGCATTGCATCATGTACCCACTTCGGACACACTTTTTTCTCTGCTTGCTAATGCCACATTCTGTCCCTGCTTCTGTCCTGGAGGAACCAACCCCTGAAGGCCTTTCCCATCACACAGCGACCAGTGCTTTTTAGGGGGCCTCACCCGATCCCGCCCCTTCGCTACCATGGCAACGAAGTTACCGCTTCCTGTTCAGTTCTGGGCGTGGTGGGGGTTGGCAAATTCCACTCCCCACCACCTGTGAGAGACGTAGAAAAGGGAGGCAGATGTGAACAGAGTAACTAGGAGACTCATTCCAAGGTCACCCCAGCTCTGCCTCTCTGCCACAGCAGAAGAGCAGTCTCTCTTGTGCTAAGAAGTCCTGGGCTCGTCCACCAAATAGTGGAGTTGGGTCATTCTTTTAGGTTTGTAAGGGAGAAAGGAATGCTCAGAGAGGGTGTTGCCTTACTCAGAGCCTCAGCTACACGGGCTGCTGGGTGGGCACTGGGGTAGATGTCTTGACTTTTGGGGCCCTGACTATCACAGCTCTGGACTCCACTGGGAAAGTCTGTAAGACCTGAATGTGAGGAAAGGAAGCATGTATTGAGCACCTACTGTGTGCAAGGCACTGTCCTGGGGAATAATTCTCACAACGACCCTGGAGGAGAGTGCAGTTAATCCTACTTGGCAGAAAAAGAAATAGATGTTAGGTGACCTGATCGCACAAGAAAGTGGTAGATACAGGGTTTTAACTCTTATTTAGTTTGACATCAAGATGTGTGGTCTCTATTCTGTCCTCCTGTGGATAAACTGTTTATGTGTGTGTTACTGGAAGGCTCTGGAGTGAAATTATCAGAGGAGTAAGTGCTGAGCTTAAGGTGAGCAGAGGACTGGAGGGACCTCATGGCAGCTGTATCCCTCTTTCTGTCCCTGAGTCACCCTCCTTCACCAGTTCTGCGCTCTGTCCACCAGACTGGATCATGAAGGGCACAGACCACATCTTACACCTGAGCACAGACTACAAGATATTGTAGGTGAAAAGGGAATGAATGATTGTAGCAACCTTTGGTTCAACTTTGGTTCAACTCCACTGGGAATTTATATGTACGTTTGGGCAGGCTTGATGATGGATTTCACGTAACTAGAATATTTTAAAGTTAAATACCACCTAGAATGAGCTGAGACAGCTTGCTATTTAAGAGATGACGACAGTGAGCCTGTTTGTGAAATAAATAACAGCTCACCATTTTTTCAAATATTGGGGTTTCTTATTCACTCTACTTGAAAGATAGAGAAACAGATGTTAGGTGACCTGATCACACAAGAAAGTGGTAGAAACAAGATTTTAACTCAAGAAGTACTCTTAAGAAAATAAAACATTGTGATGTATTTGTGCTCTGAAATTCCAGAACTTAATGACTTGTGTTTGTGTCCATACATCTGCCTCATTGAGGGCAGGACCTGGGTCTTACCACAAGACTGGGAATCCCTGAAGACAGAGCTTATCTCTGTTCCATCAGACTAGAACATACTGTGAAGAAAGTGACTGTGTCTCTTGGATCTTTGAGGACTGTGTTTCTTCCACTACACTGGGGGCTCCCTGAGGGCCATCCCTACCTCCCCCATCAGACTGAAAGCTCTCTGAGGGAGGGCCCTGTGTTCCCCCATCATGCTGGGTGCTAGCTGTTTGCAGGGTCTGCGTATCCCCCCATCACCCTGGGGGAGCTCCCTGAGGGTCGGGAGTGTTTCCCCCTCAAACCGTGAGTTCCATGGCAGCAGGATGAGCTTCACCTCCTCTCTCTTCACCATGATCTTCAACTCCTGAGATGTCTCCTTCCCCCTGTCTCGGCCGACCTTGCTCAACAACCCCTGTCTCCTCAGGTCGCCCTGCTGAGAACGTATACACCAAAGTGAGGCTTCCTGAAGGGCAGACTCTGTCTGTGCAGTGCTCCTACAAGGGCTACAAAAACCGCGTGGAGGGCAAGGTTTGGTGCAAAATCAGGAAGAAGAGGTGTGAACCTGGGTTCACCAGAGTCTGGACAGAGGGGCCCCGCTACTTGCTGCAGGACGATACCCAGGCCAAGGTGATCAACATCACTATGATGGCCCTCCAGCGCCAGGACTCGGGCCGATACTGGTGCATGCGCAACACCTCTGGGACCCTCTACCCCTTGATGGGCTTCCTGCTGGAAGTATCTCCAGGTGAGTGGGCTGCGGGGGCACTGGACTGGGTGGGGATATCCTCCTGCCCCACACTCCACTAACATCAGATATAGTCAGTGTAATCATCCATCTACGGTCATGTTGTACTGCAGTGTTTTCAAAGTGCTTTACAGCATTATTATGACAGCAAAGTGTCTTCCTGGCGTAATTGTCACCATTTCACTGATGCAGAAAATGAGACCTGAAGGCCCTATGTGGCTTGAGCTTGTCCAGGGTCCCAGAGGTAGTAGGAGGCAGAGATGAGATTTGAACTCAGGATGGTCTGTGCTGTGTTTTGTTCTGTCATCACTTCAACATACATTCATGAGTCCCTAGTGTGTTCTGGGCACTAAATAAGGCTCTGAAGATGCTGCGGTGAGCACAAACAGACAAATTCCTGCCTCATGGGAGATGATAGGCAACCACACATCATCCAAACAAAGGATTGTGGGTACCAAGAAATGCTCTTAAGAAAATCAAACACTGTGATGACCTTGGATGTACTTCAGTGATGCAGGAGCCACAGTCATATCAAGGATTAGAGAACACTTTTCTGAACAGATGACATCAAGTACCCTAAATGGAGAGTGCTCTCTAGCCCTGCTGAAATCTGAGTGCTCTGAAGAAAACCCTATGGGGAGACCTGCGTATGCCTGTAATAGGAAGGCCTATGTGGTGGCTTCCATATTGCGTGTAGGGCAGTGACTAGGGAGGTAGGAGTCATCAGCGGCCCTGAAGCCACTGAGAAGGAGTTTGGACTGATGTAAGTACAAGAGGAAACTATTGGAGAGCGCAGAGAAGTTTGTTGTGGCTTGTTTTTTAAGAATAAGGTGGTGGCCAGGCTTGGTGTCTCAGCCTGTAATCCCAGCAATTTGGGAGGCCGAGGTGAGTGGATTGCCAGAGCCCAAGGGTTCAAGACCAGCCCGGGCAACTTGGTGAGACCTCATCTCTACAGTGAATAAAAAATTAGCTGGATATGGCAGCATGTGCCTATAACTCCAGCTACTTGGAAAGCTGAGGCAGAAGGATTGCTGGAGCCTAGCAGGTCGACACTAGGGTGACTGTGAGTGTGCCACTGCACTCCAACCTGTGCGATGGAGTGAGACTCCAACTGAAAAAAAGAAAAAACAAAACAGAATAAGGTAGCTGCTTGTTGAGGATAGATTGCAGAAGGTAGGTGCCTGGTCAGAGAGACCATTGTGGGCATCTGGCTGGAAAGGACAGTGGCTTGGAGTATGATATAGGCACCCGTGGTGGAAAGAAGTGGCTCAAATCTGTTTTTCAGACTCTGCCCTCTTTCTATGTATTGGAGGTAGGTTGGGATTTGCTCAAGTATGAGGTGAGCCATAGGAGGAATTAAGGATGACTCCAAGTTTTTGTATTTCATCACTGGGTGGATGCTAGTACTGTTTGCCGGGTAGGGTAAATCTGAAAGAGCAGAAAATTTGGAGTAGAACAACCAAGAGCTGGATTTTGTCATGTTAAGTTTAAGATAACTCTTAGAACCCCAAGTGGAAAGATGAAGACAGCAGTTGATATATCGGCCTGGCGCTGAAGTAAGAGGTCAGAGCTGGGATATGTATAAAGGAGCTCTATAAAGATGGTGTTTAAAATCCAGGGACTGGGCAACCCCCTCAAGTCCCCTCCGTTCTGGGAGCTTTTCTGTCCTCTCAATAAATATTGCTTTCAAAAATGTCCAGGGAATTAGAGAAATCTAAAGAGACAGAAAGTAGGTTAATGGCTGCTTAGGGCTGGGGGAAGGAAAAGGGTGATATCTAAACAGCAAAATGTTTCTTTTGGAGGTGAAGATGTTCTACAGTTGACTATGGTGATGGTTACACAACTTTGTAAATGTACTAAAAAAAACCCATTAAATAGGTGTAATGTATGGAATGTGATTTATATCTCAACAAAGTTTTTTTTTAATCAAGAGGATCTAAAAGCTCTCTTGAGTGTAGGAGAGGGAGAGAGAGAGAGAGAGAGACACCAAGAATCTGGCTGTAATGTCCTCTCACATTTATAAGATGGGGAAGCCAAAGGAGTCAGCAAAGAAACCTGAAAAAAAAAAGCAGCCAATTATTATAAAATTTACCATCCACCCTTCCTTTTTCCCTGACTCAACTGCATCCCCATCTTCTGTTGGGTCCAAACCAGGGAAAACACTATCTCTAAAATGTGAAGCCACGTCTCATTCTCCTCCTCCTCAGGGAAAGAGATGGAATCATTAAAGTCTGAATTTTATTTTCTCTCATCATTTCTCCCAATCGTACTGTGTCAGATCTCACTTTCTACTTCTTAAGGACAATTTGTGGAGACTCCAGCTTTGCAGAACTTTTCAGTTATTAAGAAATAAAAAATCCTAAGTCCATTTACAATCTCTAATCTTCTAGAAACATAGGGTTTTCCACTGCCTCCTGGAGACCAAGGCACTTGAAGTGGGGAAGAGGAGATGCTTGCTGCCTCATTCCCCCTCCTTCATCTTGGGATATGGGAAAGGCTCTTCTCGGTTACCTCCTCCTGGTCCCCCTCCCACATCCCTTAGGGTATCGATGCAGGAATGAGGGAGAAGGAAATAACTGTGTGACATAACTGACTGTTGTAAGAGCCCCCTGTCTGTCAAATATCACTCCTTCTCTGCCAACCCTTTGAGATCCTCTCTGAGGTGAGTGGGCAAATGCTCTCCCAGGGGACTGATGTGTGAGTTCTCTGAAGAGTTCTTTGGGAGTGTGCCCACAGCTCAGTATAACAATGTGGGAGATCTGGCTCCAGGTAAGCCTCTTCCTCTATCCCCATCCTCACCAATGTTGCCTGTTCTGGGTCTCTTTGCCCAGAAAAATGACTCAGCTGTCTTCCTTGGTGACCAGTTGGCTCTCAGGGTTGGATCCTTTCCATGTCCAAGAATGGGATGCCCATTCTCTCTCTCCAATGTCCTCATTCCCCACTGAGACAGAAGCAACACTCGCTGCTGGATTGATGCCTCTTAACTCCTACACCTTCCCTCTCATTCATCATCCACACTCATGGCTTCTTCTGGAAAATGGAGTGGAAAAGGGCTGGGTTGATGGATGAGGGTAACAGGACTGGTCCAGATTTCTCTTAGCGATCTCCCAAGGAAGGTGTTTGATCCCAACTCTTTGCACCTGTCTTTGAAATTTGGGTCCTTTGATGCCTCCTTGTCCTCCTCTCTGGGTGGACCCTAATTGCCAATTATGAAGCATCTGGTAAAGTCCCTGTTTAATAGTGTACTATAGAAATCTCTTAGGCCTACAGGAATGAGGAGGGGCTGGAAAGTGAGGAGCAAGATGGGGATGGGGAGGGGGTGTCTTCTGGGAACAGGTGGACTGATGTGGGAAGCTAAAGAAACCGTGAAAGCCTCTCCTTTCTTTGCTAAGCCTACTTCTTCCTAATATCACCTTCTGGACAAACACACACCCAGTCACCCAGCAGAGCAGAATTCTAGGCCCCTGGTCAAGGAGGAGATAAAAGGACAAGCCTCTGGCCTGGTGTCTGGACAACTGTGTGGGTTTCCAAGATCTGCTTCCAGCACTGAGGCCCCAAGTCAGTCTAACCTTCCTCCTCTGGTCTTTCAGCCCCCGCAACTAAAAGGAACACTCCTCCCCCACAATTGACTGACGTCCTTAAGAGCAGACATCTCACAACAGTCCAAGCCTATACCTCAGGCCCTCAGGCCCCTCTCAACTCTGATGTGATGGTGTTCACCCCTGGATTCCTCACCTTGGCCAAACACTTGCCCTCTGCCAGACCGACCTCTATGACAGGCTACAGCTTCACCAGTTCTAGCACCTCCCTGGGATCCCAGACAGTGACTGCGTCTCCCAGCAGTGCCAGAGCCTCCTCTGCTGGCCCAGAACTCATCTCCACCAAGTCTGGGCACCTCAGCACCAGATCGCCCACCATGACAACGTGCCACAATGGAAGATCTGTCCACAACAAATTACCCTCCATCAGGTACCTGTGGGGCCTGGAGTTGAAGGACATTGTATCAGATGTGGCACCAGCTCGTGGTGCCTGAACAGACTTCGAGGTGCAAACCTTCTCTTTTTGCTCCCCGGGAACTCAGTGGGTTCTGTTTCTGAATGGGAGGCGGAAGACTGGAAGTGACATAAACAATGGCAGGGGGGGATGAGGGTGAGGGGAGATGAGGGTCAGGGAGGATCAGGGTCAGGGGATGTGGGTTGGGGGGATGAAGGTCTGGGAGAGAGGAGGGATACGGGAGGAGGGTTGGGGGAGGAGGGTTGGTGAAGCTGAGGGTCAGGGAGAATGAGCCTCAGGGAGGACGGGAGGGTCAGGGGAGGTGAGGGTGGGGGAATGAGGGCTGGGGGATGAGGGTCAGGGACATATGGGTCAGAAGGGAGGAAGGTTGGGAAGATGAGGGTCAGGGGAAGGCGGTTTGGGGTGATGAGGGTTGGGGGATGAGGGTCGGGGCAGTGGGGGTCAGGTCAGAGGAGAGGAGGGCCAGGGGAGATGAGGGTTGGGAGAATGAGGGTCAGGAGAGAGTGAGAGCCAGAGGTGAGGGTTGTGGGGGATGAGGGTCAGAGAACAAATGGGCTACCCGAGGAGTCTGTGGATGGAGGGCAGAGGGTCAGGTCAGGGCAAGCATGGAGCTTGGGAGATAGGAAGTGGGAAGCGGGGGATGCTTTCATGCGTGTTCCCCTAAGGAAGCAGACTCTGAGACAAGGATCTGCACCTTATGTGGACACCAGGAAAAGGGCAGGGGAGGGGAGGTAACCAGTAAAGAATGCTTCATCCAGCTAGGTACTGCTGTGTGGAAGAAGAGCCTAATCCCACTGGGGAGACTCTGGGATCCAGTGTCCAATGCATATCTGAAGAGCCAGGGAGTCGGGCAGTTACACACCAGCTCCTGTTGCTTGTGGAGAGCAGGCTGTCTGTCATGTGTGGCATAGAAGGCTCCTGTGGCAAGAGAAAGTTCTCAGCCCCTTCTCCCAAAAGGAGGTGCTGATGACCTGTGTACACAGAGATGACAAAGAGATACAGGCAGGGCCCTACAGCATCTGCTGCAGAGGACAAGGTGGGGAGGATGCATCCTCAGTCACCTTGGGGAGAGCAAGAATCTCCATCTCTTCCATCCCAAACAAGAATCTCTTCGAATCCTCGTCCTCACTGATGAGCAGATTTGGGGGCTCTTAGAGAAGAGGCACCAGTGGAAAGATGTTCCCCTCCACCTGGGATGCTCCCCTCTCCCCAGAACTCTGGGTGCCTCACTTGCTTCTCCTATAGCTGAGTCCCCAGGGAATTGAGGACATCTGCCCTGGGAGAGGCATACTCTAGGGTTTCTGTGACTGGAGTTGTCCCTTGGTCCAACACCTCCTGTGCAGTGTGCAGAAAAGCATGGGTCAGGGTGGGGGGCCTTAGTGCTTACCTCCTTCTGCTCTGTCCCTTCTCCCCAGGCACCAGGACCTTTACCCCACTGTGCTTGTGGTGGTGCTGACCGTCCTCCCAGTGCCTGTGATGCTGATCGTAGTCTATGGGTTTTGGAAGAAGAAACATATGGGAAGTGAGTAGAGCCCACCTCCCAGCTTCTGGAGGGCAGAGCTCTGGGCAATTGCCCTAAGGGCTGTGACACTGAGTCTCCAGGCGGTGTGTCCCTCGACCTGTGTCCAGTCAAGAGGACTGTGAGGCACCCAGCAAGGGAGGAGGGACAGCCCAGCACAACCCTGCCTGGTGGGAACCAGGGGTTGGGCCACAAAGGGACTGGGGCTGGTCCAGGAGCACCAGGGCACCCTGAGCAGGGCATGGCCCTTCCTTATCTCTCCCTGTTCCTTGTAGGCTACAGCATATGCAGCAATCCTGCTAGACCCTGGAGGGACCCACCTAGAAGACCAGAGCCCCCGTGGAAGCCCTCTTGGTCCGAAGCCACTTAACCATGGGGTGGGGAGCTTCTTCCAGAGGGGCCCCAGGAGGCTGGAGGAGGGGTGAAGATCAGGGCAGTATGGATTGGACGAAGCTGGAAGACTTGTGCAGGGCTGGACTCACTTGGCCCTCCCAGAACCAGAGGCAGCCATCCACCGTGTTGGGACCAGCAGCCCTGCAGCTCAGTGTTCTCCAAGATGGCCAGCAATCTGGGGAAAGACCCAGAGCAGAGGGCATCAGGCAGGAAGTCCTGGGGGAAAGTGTCCAAGAGGTTTCTGGAGCCTCAGACCCTGGGGCCCTGGGTGGATAGCAGAAAAACCCCAAGAGTGCTGTTTACAGACAGAAAACCTCAGCCCCTGCTGCTGCGGGACCCCTGACTATCAAGCTGAGCTGGCCTCTCCCCAACTGGGACCACTGTGTCCTCAGCATTCCCCCAAGCTTTCCTATGTGCTTAGGAAGAAACAGTTGGGCTCACAAGCTCCAGAGGCTGCTGATGTCCTGATGTCCTTCCTGGAGGGGAAGAAACAGTGCCCAAGAGCTGGGGACCCACAAGGAGTCAGCAGCAGGGGATCCCAGAGCTGTCCAAGGCTCCCCTTGTTGGGCCATGTGTCCTCTGATGGGGCCTCTGAATGCCCACTGCCCTGACCACTGCTGCTCGTCCCTCCTTTACTGAGAGCCTGCAGGGCCCACGCTGTCACTGCTGCCACCTGCTGGCTGGCTTCTCCTGGAACACCTCAGACAGGGCGACTAAGAGCCCCTGGGCTACAGGGTCAGCCTCTTTCCAGATTGTGGTGCAGCAGCTGAACTCGAGGCTTTTTGCCCCAGTTTCTTACCCAATCTTCAGGTCTGAGTTCTCTGAGGGGACAGAGGGCCCAGTGGCCTCCAGCGAGTCCACGCTCTGGGGTGGCTGAAACCCTGGCTGTGTATGGAAGGTGCTTACCCCACAGACACTGGCGGAGAGACCATGGCTCAGAGGAAGGGTGGAGTACCCTGTTCCCTGCCCCCCAGGGACTCACTGTCACCTGGGGAGAGAAGTCTCACTTGTGATACAGTAAAGACAACAACTTGGAGCAGACCGCAGCCTTCAGGACTGGCCCAGGGAAGGGGGCAGGGAGAATGGAGCCCAGGTAATCTCTGACCAGGGGTCTAGTGGCCCAAAGAATCTCAGACTTGGCTTTACTGCTCAGACCACTGACCTGGTGTCCAGCAGTGAAAGGTAGAGAATGCAGCCTGGATTCCTCTCCCAGAGAGGGATGTCTACCAGCCTGGAGTGACTGGAATAGCACCTGAGGATAAGTGCACTCCTAGCCCTGGGTCAGGGACCTCCCATTGGAAAAGCAAACATCAAGGTCAGGAAAGTGTCACAGCCATGGGTTTGGAGGGCAGGTCGTGGGGGCCAATTCAGGATGGATGTGGAAGGGACAGAGGTAATTCTGGGGGACAGCAGGGCGAAGGTACTTCTTCCCTACGTCCAGGAAAGGGCAGTAGAGGAACAAATCGGGTTGAGGAACTGACAGCTCTGGTCTCAGGCAGGCGCGTGCACACACACACACACACACACACACACACACACACACACTCTGATGTCCATCTCTGGCCAGCAAGCAGCTTGCAAAGAGCTGTTCCACCTACCACTAAGGTATGGCCACCACCCTGGTGCATAATTTGGAGGGGACACAACTTACCTGGGGCAAATAGCCCCCAAGAGTTTGCCTCTCCTCTACGTGTGGTCCTGAGCCAACACCACTGACAGCCCTGCCTGCCTGAAAGCCAGACACCCTGGGGGAGGAGCACTGGGGAAGGAGTCAGGAATAGGAACCAGGATGCCACTCTGTCACTATGGGACCCTCAGCAAGTCACTAACCCCATCTGGGCCTCATTTTTCCTCTCTTGTGAAAGGGGAAAATAATTCCTACCTCTCAAGATTGTTTGCAGGACAAAAAGAAATAACACAAACATTGTACAACAAATAAATGCCTCATCATTGTTGTTGCATGAGTTTTTCTCCAATTCTAGTACAATTTCTCCCATTACATGTACAACCTTAGGATCCTGTTGCTTTGTTTTGTCCTTTCTCTCCCCAAGTCTCCTCCTTACATGGATGTCAGGAGCCCCACGACAGCAGCCCTTTTGTTGAGGTCCTCTTGTGAGGAGGGGAGGACACAGGGTGGGCTCATCTCTGTGTGACCCTGGAAAGTCACTCTCTCTCCTCTGATCCTGTTTTTTCATCTGGAAAAGGAAGTTGGAGATGAGCTCCAAAGCCCTTTTGATATCACCTCCTGGGACAATGGCATGTGCAAAGCAGCTGCATGCACGCGGCTCAGCATTGAGTGAGGTAGGGCATGTAGGGAAAGAATGGGAGCCAATCTGCTCACAGCCTCCAAGGGAAAGAAGACACGGCATGGCGGGGTACAGCCAGACCTTAGCACAAGTTCAGATGCCACAGTGCAGAAGGGAGGAGGTCCTCAAGCCCTTCAGGTTTGGGGGCACTGGAGATGCAGGCTCTGGCCAGTGGGGCAGGCTTCATGGAGGAGCTGGGAGGCCGGCTTCCTGTGGGAGGTTCCAACTTCCTGTGGGAGCTCCCAGGCCATGGCAGCTGGGAGCTGTGGGGAGGCTCGACTGGAAGGGACTGTGGAGGGTTGGAAAGGGACTTGATCAGGCACCAGGCAGTGGTTGCTGGACCCAAGCAGAGGCTTTTAGCTGTGTCCTGGTAGCTGTGAGGGTGACCAACTATATCTGTTTGCTCAGATGAGGAGTTCCTAGAACTGAATGAGCCAGCTCGAGATGCTCATTCTAGGAGGCTGCTCCCATGTGAACTCCATGGTAAGGACATGGGGTACTAAGGAGCTAGAGACCCTCATCCCATGCCTTGCCTCCCCAGCTTCTCCTAGGCATTTCCCTCAACACCCCAGCCTCTCATTTCCTGCCTTCTGTCTTACCCTTCTTCCCGTCAGAGAGGTGCAGGGTAGGATAGTCGGGGTAGGGGGCTGGTATTGGACAGGCAGCTCACTCCAGTGGGTGGAACAAAGTTTCCTGAGCACCAGGCTCTGGGGACGGAACACACCTGTGACAGGCTTACCATAGTGACCAAAGGAAAGAACAAATAAGTAAACCTAGCCCCCACTGAATGTACCCACTTCCTTGTGGAGCACGCCAAGCAAGCATTAGGCTTTGGCTGCAAGATGTGCTTTCCACTCAGGATCAAACTGAGTAGGGGGATGCTGCTGGCTCCTCCCTCAGCACTGATGGTCTTCCTGCTCCTGCTGGGAGTAATGAAGGCAGAAAGCCCTTCCTTGGAGGCTTCCTCAGCTACAGAGAGCCCCTTGCCAAGGTCAGATTCCTCAGGAAACCCCAACTCCTCCCGAGTGGTTAACAAGTCCTAAAGGGCTATCCTACCTTCAGAACTTCTCCCGAGATGGCCTGCGCTTCCTTATGATCTCTATTGCAGCTTGATCTCTCCTTCTGTCCCTTCTTCTTGCTCTTCTCTTTTAAGGACGTTGGTCCCCAGAGCCCTTTAAATCTCAGGTGCTAATCTGCACCTCAGTCTGTTCCTGGGAACCTAAACTGCAATACTCCATTTTTACAGGTTTTTTTCCCCCTTTGCTGTTTATTTATTAACTGCCAACAGCTTGTGACAATTTTCTGTGGCTCATCTAATGAAAATTATTTTTAAAATATGCTTGATTAGTATGGTCTTGTTACTATTACTGATAGCAAGCTTGGCTACTCATACCTTGTAAGCCAGAAGAAACAAGCATGAGATGTAGTGACAGGAAGGTGATTTTATTACAAAAGTCAACAAGTGGAGAAATGGCCAAGTTCATGCCTCAAATTAAAAAAAAAAAATTAGGCTGTTTGAAAAACATTTTAATTTTTTCAAAGGGAAAAAATGGAATGAGGAGTATCTTGGAGTGACATAGAGAGCTAGCCTCTCCTCAATGATTATCTTAAATTGTTGTTCACCTGGAGAGCCCGCAGGTACCATCCTGACTGTGGCCTGGTTGTAGGTTAATAGCATTAAGGTCACCTCAAAGAAATGGAGAGTTCTGTGGTGGGATCTTCATGTTCCATGCTTCCAGAGGAATAGCCTCTGGAATTTCTTAAGCAAGTACACAATTAGCTTAGAAAGGAAAAAAATCTTTAAAGTGTAGGCTAAGAGAGAAAAGGCTTAAAACCATTTCTCAAAAGCTAACATGGAAATTCTCAGTTACAGTCTCTCATAAAATGTGGAGTGATTATGGCAGCTGGGACCTGGGGAAGGAGACAATCTAGGGGTGGTTACTCCCCTTTTCCCTCCCCCTTCTTCTCCCTCCTCCTGTCCCTCTCTCTCCCCTTGCCCTCCCCCATCTTTGCTTCTTCCCACCTTTGCCTGAGACTTCCCCCACCCTTCCTGGAAATGAATCTCCTTTCTGCTCTTTTCCTTCCATCCCCATGAAACTTCCCAGTTCTCCGGTAGGCCTGGGCATGAAGTCTCCGATCCCTGGGGGTCAGAGGGGCTTCGGTTCAGTTCAGACTTCCAAAGGGCCCCCGAACTCTGTCATTCACCTTTGGCCAGTGCTTTACTTGTATGAGGAAGAGAAACTTCAGTCTGGGGAGGAAGTGGTAGGACGGAGGATTGAGAAAGTAGAAAATAACTTTGTTTCACCATAGTTCCCTCCTGGACTTTCTCACCACTCTCTGCCTCCAATCCTACTGAGAGGGAGGTAGTCTGACAAGGTGGAAGTGGCTGGGCCCAGGGAGCCCGGCAGAAGCTATAGTGTCCCTTGGAGCCCTGGTCCAGTCCCAGGGCTGAGGCTTTTTCAGGTCCAGATCTACAGTCTAGTGCTAGAGGGGCCTATATAAGCCAAGACCTCCATCCTCCTCAGGCCTCTGGCTTCCTCAAGGAGGCATTTGCCCTCCACAGCAATTCATCCTGCACAGTCTGGGGAGAGTAAGGCTGAGTCTCCTAGCTCTGGTTTCCTCTTCCTTTCCTGCTGTTCCCATTTTCCTCCTCCTGTTCCAGCTCAAGAGGACCCATGGCCTGGGAGGTTACACACCAGCTACTGCCCGTCCTGCTGGCACTCCTGGCCTCAGGTGAGGGACAGGGAAGAAGGGCCAAGGGAAGGGACAGTGTGAGAGAGGGGAAGGTGGTGGGTAGATGAGGGGGGCCTGAAGGGGGCCGTGTGGAGGGGAGGGTAGGGAGCAGGGTGGTGCTGTGGCCAGAGGTGGGCTCTGGAACACATCCCGAGTAGAGGTACAAAGAGGGGTGTTCTCTGAGGAGGGAGGCCCCCGTCTCCCAGCCCTGAGGTGGCACTTGGGGGGCTCCTGACCTGAGGGTTTCTTCTCAGGTTCATGGGCACAGAACATCCGTAGTCTGGAGGGTGAGACAATCTCTGTGAAATGCAAGTACAGTGTCTACCAACGTTCACAAGTGAAATGTTGGTGCAAGAGAACATCAGCCAATACGTGTGTCATCATAGTGGACAGTCGCAGGTCAGCGGCTAGGGAGTCTCGATACTCCATCCAGGATGATCGCAACTCTCTCATCTTCACTGTCACCATGACTGACCTCAGGGTAGAGGACTCCGGGTTCTATTGGTGTGGAATTCTTCGATCTTCTGTGATCACCATTCTGAAAACCATCCATCTGGTGGTATCTCGAGGTGAGTTGTTTTCCCTTCTTATCTGCGGATTTCAGGCTTCCTGATTCATGAGGTGTTAGACCTGGAGAGGACCCTACAAATCCTGTCCATCCACCCTCTCATAGCTGAAAACTGGGGCATGGGGAAGAAAAGCCCCCAGTCCCAGGTCACTCGCAGCTGAAGATCAGAACCTACCTCAGAACACAGAGCTGCTGACTTCTGGTTGTCTCTTCCTTCAGCCACACATGTATTTTTCTCAACATTTTTGCTGCTTTGAGCAGGACTCCTCCATTTGTTTGGAATTCCTTTAAAGCTTCCCATGTTTGAGCACAGCTGGTTTAATGTTGCATTCCTGGACATCCCTACTTGACCCTAACCTCCAGCTTCCTCTCAAAGGTTTGTGCTCAAGATGGATCACAAAGTGATGGGGTGGGGGTGGAGACATGTGGACAGACAGGAGAGTCATTCTACATGAGACTGAGAAGTGAGACTGGGAGGTGTAGCAGCCAAGGGCTCAGGAGCTCTGGGTCCTCTTCTTGGACCTTCCCCTAACAATTGAAAGTCCTTAAGCTTAAAAATGGGATGTCTGCAGTTGCCACTGATCCTGAAGTCCCTGAGTATTCCTCCTGAAAACTGTAGGGTTGCAAAGTGCCCTGCATTTTTCTGTGATGTTCAGACCCCCTCCCTGCTGCTGAACCTGCCCAGACATTTGGTCAAATGGGCTCCTGGAGGATGTTGAGCTGCTGCTCCATCCCTACTGCCTACTGCCCAGGGTTTGGCTCACTGTAGGGCACAGGGCTAGGCTAGGCTCTGGAAGAAGCACAGCCTAGCCAGAAAGACCGATGTGAATGAAGGGTCATGGCTCAGGGTGGTAGGTGGCATAAGAGAAGCAGGTTGGATGAAGTCACAAGGAAGGGAAGAGTCACCAGAGAAGGCCAGGGCTATATCCCCTCACACCAGGAGGACTCCACAGAAGAGGAGACACCATCTGGGCCTCACTGAATGAGGAGGAGACAAGAAGGTGTAGGGGAGGCATTAGAGCCTGAAAGGGCATGATTGAGTACAACAATAAAAACAGAAGAGACTGGAGAATATCTCCAGTATGTATGTGACAATGTAGTTATCTCATCAAAATCCACTTGAGGGTTGGGCACGGTGGGACGAGCCTGTAATCCCAGCACGTTGGGAGGCAGAGATGAGAGGACTGCCTAAGCTCATGGGTTAAAGACCAGTCTGGGCAAATAGTGAGACCTAGTCTCTACAATAAATAAAATAATTAACTGGGCATGGTAGCACGTGCCTATAGTTCCAGCTACTTGGAAAGCTGAGGTGGAAGGATCGCCTGAGTCCAGTAGGTTGAAGCTGCGGTAGCCATGGGCATGCCATTGCACTCCAGCCTGGGCGACAGAGTGAGACTCCACCTAAAAAAAAAAGCCATTTGCACTGTGGCACTTCACTGTGAGAGAAACCCAACAGAATTCTATTTGCTTGCAGGGCATGTGGTCTCAGCGTCCTTAACATTCTTACTTGGTCCAGGGCCAGGAGCGGACTCCTCCCACCCAGGGCTGGGGGCTAAAAGTGGGAAATCCTGAAGTGTGGGTGAACAGACAGGTGCCCCCCTCACTATCCTCTCTCACAGATTCAAGAATATACACCACCAGTAGCACCAGGAGGACAACAACCACAGCCTCTGCCACCAGCCCACTCATTGCCAGGTACCACTGCCCCCAGCCCTGTCCTCTCAGTCTTCCTTTTCCTCCTATCCTCAGACAACTGTGCCAAATGCCCCCAACACTGACACAGATACCCAGGTCTCAGGTTAAGGAACAGGGTCAGACAGTCACTCTAGGCTACTTCACCTGAGCTTCAGTTTTCTCATTTGCAAAATGGGGCTGATAACATTCCCACCTTACATCAGGGTTTCTAATTCTCAGCACTATTGATATTGGAGAAAGTTAATTCTTTGTTGTAGGGGCCTGTCCTGACATGATACGATGTTTACCAGCATCCCTGGCCTTTGCTCAATAAATGCCAGTATCACACACCTCCCTCTGACCACCCAGATGTGACAACCAAAATTATCCCTAGGCATTCCCAGGTGTGCCACACCACCCCAATTTGGAACTACGGTCTTACAGGGTTGTTGTCAGGATTAAAGGAAAGCCTGAATGCAAAGGGCTTAGGCCAGTGCCAGGTACCTGACCAGGTCTGCTTCTTTTACCTTTGCCTACTCTCCAGCCCTTCTCTGTCTGTAAGAGCAAGGGAGCTATCCCAGAGCCACAGTGCATCTAGGGAAAGGGCATACTCTGTTGTTACTACAACCCATTGGTCTGCTTTCCCCTCTACCCCTGCTTGCTGGTTTCCACACCCCAGTTACTGGGACTGGTGGTGTTTTTCTGCCCCTGCCCTCCTCTTCCCTCTCCACTCACCATCACTGCTCATGAAGAAAACTGGGCTCTTGCAGAACACGACTCTTTGCTTTAAGAGATTAAACCAGAAGCCAAGGGATGCTATCATCTGTGTGAGAAAGGTCCCTGAACTTCCTCCTCTCCCAGTTTGACCCTTGACCCCAGATACCTTCCCTAAAAGCCTGCTATGGGGTAAGAGTCTACCTTTGTGTTCTACCTTTGACTTAAGACAGGAACTATTAAAATGTGTGCGTCATCAAGCAGAGGGATTTATCAATTACACAAGTATACCCTGAGAGCTCACTGCATCTCACAGAGAAGGCATGCAGTTAAGGAGGGGAGAGAAGAATGTTTAAGGGGACTGGGCATGGTGGTTCACACCTGTGATCACAGTGCTTTGGGAGGCTGAGGTGGGAGGATCGCTTGAGTCCTGCAGTTTGAGACCAGCGTGGGTAACAAAGAGAGACCTTGTCTTTACAAAAACCAAAATGTTAGCTGAGTGTGGTGGCATGTGCCGGTAGTCCCAGCTACTTGGGAGGCTGAGGTAGAAGGGTTACCTCCAGAAGGTCAAGGCTGTGGTGAGCTGTAGTGGTGCCACTGCACTCCAGCCTGGGTGACAGAGTGAGATCCCAACTCAAAAAAACCCAAAACAAACAAACAAACAAACAAAAAAGTAAGTTAAAAAAACCAGTTAGAGTGGCTCATGCCTGCACTTTGGGAGGCAGAGGCAAAATTGCCTGAGCTCAAGGGTTTGAGACAAGCCCGAGCAACTTGGCGAGACCTTGTCTTTACAATTAAAAACTTAGCCAGGTGTGGTGGTGTGTGCTTGTCGTTCCAGCTACTTGGCAGGCTGAGGCAGAAGGAGCGCCTAAGTACAGCAGGTAGAGACTGTGGTGGCCAGGAATGTGCCATTGCACTCCAACCTGGATGAGACAGTGAGACTCTGACTGAAAAAAACAAAACAAATCAAAAATCCAGTTAAGGGAAGGTACTGGAAAAGGTGAGCGTAGATCCTGAAACAGGGGCCTAGAAGGAAAGTCAAGAAATAGCAGTTGCAAAAGAGGAAAAAAATGAAGACTCAAGACAGCACCGACATTTCTGTTCTATAGACAGGGAAACCAGCCTAGAGACAGAATGGCCTGCCCTAGACTGTATGACCTATGGGGCAGAGTCCTTGACTATATGGGGACCTCAGGGAGGCTGGAAGATGGGAAGAGCTTGTGGTGACAACAGGCATGGGGAGGAATGGTATTCCAGGCAGGAGATTGGGCTGGGCTCTGACTTTGCTAACTGGGCTGGTCCTTATTCCAAAGCGCCCCAGAAAAGTCCATTGTTCTGGGTGTGGTGGTGGTCGTGGTCATACTGCTGATGATTCTGGGGTTCGCTCTCCTCATCGTCCTGTACCTCTGGAAAATGCGAAGAAGACGCGGGAAAGGTGAGCCCCTGTCGCTGGCTTGAGCAGACCACCGAGTGCTTAGTCATTTATAAGGTAGTCTAAGAGCCATGAGATCAAGGCTTGTTACATTCATTTTACCAGTGGGGAAACTAAGGCCCAAGAGGTGAAATGGCTAAGATCCCCCTGGGAACCTCACATGGCTCTCCTCCCTTTTGCCAGAGTGGCAGGTGGGGAGGCCCCGGGGGGTAGAACAGTTGTCTTCTGAGGCTTGAGGTCAGCTCACCCAAAGCCAATTCAACTCAGCACCAATTTGCCTAAAACTAGGTATGCTAGTATCCATTGGGACCATGTATTTTTACCGTCTTTTGGGTTAAGGCTTTTTAACACATTTATGTAAAGACCTTTCTGGTTAATGGTATTGCTTCTTAATTGTTGCTATCATTTTTACGTTTTGCTTTTTTAAAAGCACTTCAAGGACTTCTTAATTTTCAAAATTTTAAGTTTTTAGCGTTAATCACATGTGAAATCTATGGTAGATTATCAGATTAGTTCCTTTTGATGAATCCTACCTCCTTTCTTGCTGTTTTCTTTTTGGTTGGTTGGCACATAGATATTGTATGCATATTAAAGATACTCTAAAGGTGAATCTGTTGACAAGATTGAAATGTGTGAGTGGGTCAGAGTTATACTTGGTTTTAATTTTTTAAGCTTTACAAACCTAAAGGGAGGAGTGGATTATAAAATTTTATATACATATTTTTCAAACTGTATAAAATAATTTTAGCAGGTCACAATAACATTTTTATAAAACAAAATAGAAGAGAAAAATATCAAAATGCTTTTCACATTTTTGGTTAAATTTTTATTTCAGGAGTGTGTGTGTGTTTGTGTGTTATAGTAGATAAATTGTGTATCACACTGGAGTTCCTGGTTCAAAAAATTTAAGAGACATTACTGCATATAACTTCATCAGCAAATAGACTATTTATAAGTTTGATGTTTAAATTTGGAATTTTCAGTGACCTGCACTTGACAATTAAGTGTGTGGGCTTTATGCAAATTAACCATAGACAGTTAGTTTGTTTTGCTTCTTAGCATCCCTGGGCATTTGAGCTCAGGCAGGAACATGTCCCCTGATCCAGCCCTGGTCTCTTTCCTGTAAGTGTCCCTTCTAACCAGCCAGGACCCCAATGCTCCCTGTCTTATTTCCATGGGACTTGGGTAGAAAGAAGTCCCTCCCCTGACCTTGACTGTCTTTTTCACAGGTGAGGCTGAATCTCATAAGATCTCTGATGATGTTTCAGTCCAGAAGGAGGGGACAACTGTGAGTAGGAATGACCCTTCCCTGGGACAGAGAACCTCAATTTTTAAGCATATCTTGATCGTTGTTCTTCTTTTTTTCCAACTTCTTAGTCTACACTTATTCAGTTTCTATTTACTCCAAACCTTGACTCACACTGGTGACTGCTTAGTTCTCTACTTACTTGTGGCCTGTCTATGTGTTTCCTCTCTCCATATTTCCCAATCCAAATATCTTATAGAGAGAGAAAGAGAGAAGTTGGTGGACCCAGCTTTTGTCTTTGACCCCGTGGGAGACAGCTTTCCATGTCTCATGGATCATGAGCCAGTCTGTGGATTGGCTGCCATTGGTCCAGTCAGTTGCGGGGAAGGGTGTTACATGGCAGACAACATGTTTCCCTAAGCCTCTCTCTCTGCAGGGTGTAGGGACCGGGCAGTTTCCCTTGGGTGGGTCTGTCCTGTCTAAACTTGGAATCATAGAATCGCAGGATTGGGAGGATCTGAAGTCATCTGGACCAATCCTCTGTGTCATGTAGTATCAACTCCACAAATAACATCTCTACCAAGTGCTCTTCCAGCTCACTATTACTCAAACTTGAGTGTGCAAGAAAGCCACTTGGAGTGCTTTTTAAAGCAGAGTTTCCTGGGCTTCACCACAGACAATTTGCTTGAATAGATCTGGACTATTCTATATAGACTTCCCTAGCCTATTCTTTTTTTTTTTTTTTTGAGTTGGAATCTCACTCTGTCGCCCAGACTGAAGTGCAGTGGCCGCTCCCAGCCACCGCAGCCTCAACCTGCTGGGCTCCGGCGATCCTTCCGCCTCAGCCTTCCAAGTAGCCGGAATTACAGGCATGCGCTACCACGCCCGGCTGATTTTTTGATTTATTGTAGAGATGAGGTCTCGCTGCCCAGGTGGGTCTCGAACCCTCAGGCTCAGGCAATCCACTCACCTCAGCCTCCCAAAGGCGCGGGATTACAGGCTGAGCCACGGAACCCAGCTCCCTAGCCTATTCTTAAGCATGTTTCATGATGGCAACCTTGTTGCCTTCAGAAGCAACTTTTTCCAGTCATTCATTCCCAGAGGCTCTGCAGAATCAGTACCTTGTTCCATATCTTATCCTTGTTCCTGCCCTCCATCCAGCTCTGGGTACCCAGAGGGTCTCTGACTACTCCAGCTGTGATCCATACAATGGGCATCTGTCTTCTTTGATTTCCAGGCCTCCACTCAGCAGATTGTCACTGATGAAGACACTGAGACCATCAGCTATGCCTCCCTTATCCACCTAAACCACTCCGGCCTGGAAGACTCCATCTATGTCAACACCCACTTCAACCTGAAGCCCACGCCTGACCCTTTTCTGTCTGTGGAATATGCCAGCATCACAAGAAATAGATCTCAGCCCTCCAAGACGGCTTCTGCAGAGGGGAAGTCTGGGAACTGAAGGCAGAATTCACTAAGCAGTGAGCCTATATCCGATGCTCATATGGTACAGAGCCACTCTTCCTGCAATGGGCGACTTCTGTGTGCAAAGACAGCTATCAACTAACAGGGGCCCAGCCCGTACTGTAAGGGAGGGGAGGAAGGGGAAACAAAGCAAAGCTAAGTCCGTGTCAACCCAGAGGGCAGAAGCTGTGAGCCTGAGGACTATGATGCAATCTTGGAGGATTTCTGGACACCTGCCCTTCCCTCTCCCTCTCCCTAAAGAGAGTCCAACTAGATAGGGGGTTGGGATCCAGTACCTCTGAGTAACCCAATTCTCACCTCTCTCTGTGACCATCACTTTATCTAGACAGGGGCTGTGCAATTCTGACAGATTGTGTAAGTTCCTCTGTCAGTTCCTCTTTCCTTGCGAGCCCCTTTCCTTAACGCTCTGCTCAGGACCTGTAAGCCAGGCTGTGAAATTCTGCCCTCCTCTCAGCTCCCAGCCCAGCTCCCTCCTCTCCTTCCTGGCCTCCTGATTCAAAATCCCTTCCACTCGTGGAATTCTTATGACTCTGCCAGGAGGAATGCTGGGATGCTGGTAGCGCCACCGTTCAGGAGTCTCCCTGGCCCTAGCCCTTGCCCTTGCCAGGAGGGCTGTGGCAAGGAAGCCTCTCTCCCCACAGCTATCCACACAGCGCCATCAGAACTGATTTGGGCTCCTCTGCCTTCCACTCTGCTGACTGCATCTTAGGCAAACAGAATGGGCTGGGGCTGACTCCTGCGTAGGCTAAGTGTGTTCCAAAGGGTCCTTCCGGAGATAAGGTTCCTTTTTTTGTGTGCCCTAAGAAGAGACTTTGAACTCTGGGAACTCCAGCCCAAGTGGGTGGAAGAGTGACGTCCTACATTATGGGGAAGATTGCTTGGAATTGCAGATTCATCATGTCTCAACAATGACCTTAAGAGTCACTGATTCCAATAGCCAATGGATGCCAGAATCCTCTCTACAATCCTCAGTGGAGCCACACAGTCGCTGCTTACATCTTCAGAGGATAGGGAGCTCACTGTATTCTGCTGGTTAGCTGGTTTGGGAACACTTTTGTGAAACAGGACCATCACAATGAGATGGCAGCTTTGCCCACAGGATGGGACCAAGGTCAAGCTGCATCCAGTTCAGAAAGGGAGTGAGGGGTTGGAGAGAAGGTGGGATGGCCAGTCTACAAGGATGAGGTTTTCCTCTATAAGGAAGGTGGGTAAGCTCCTGCCCTTATGACTTTGACATCTCAACTGCCGTCGTCCACCTTCCAGGGTCCCAGTGCCAAGGATGTGGTTCTGCCTCCAGCCTGTGGCTCTATGTGGACACAAGACTTGCAGACCAGTGGGGCCAGGCACTCAGACTGAAGGAGGTGCAGGGAAAGAACAGAATGCTCTGGTTACAGAGCCAGGTGCCCTGGCTTCTGAGAGCTCCTCCCAGCCCTGCCTGCCTGTGTCCTGGGCAAATCCTGCACCATGACTTTCTATCCGACCTGGTCGTGCTTTGGGAAGGTCACTGGTATTGACCTGTGGCCTCACTTAACCTCTGGTCTGTCATGATTCCAGGCTTGTGACAGCACCTCTGCTGTTGTCTATACTTTAGATTATGTACCCCTGGGGGAGCCCATCTTCACCATGAGACCCCCAACTTGGGTTTCCTGACTGCATTTGATCTGGTTGCAATACCAGGAGCCATCCTGGCAGTCGGATCCCTCACTAACTGTCAAAACCCCCCAAATTTAACCAGACTAGAGCCTCTAGTGTTATGATTCATCTGGGTTTATTAGACAGGCATTTATGGGATGCCTGCTGACGGCTAGGCACTGTTCACAGAGCTGCGGATACAGAGATTAATTCTAGTAAGCCAGCATTTATGGAGTATTTGTTATGTGTCAGATTTCTATTCATGGATGAAGGGCTCAAATATCCCTATAAGGTAAATATTTTTCTTCATATTACAGATGTAGAAATTGAGGCACAGAGAGGTTAAGTAATTTCCCAAAGTCACACAGCTGATAAGTACATGGTAGATTCTAGACTCTGAAGTTTTAACTACTACGCTTCTGGGTTCCTGTTCTCTTAAGGATTTCAGTGTGTGTGTCTGTGAGTATGTTGCGAAGATGTATGGAAAAATAATGACAATACAAAGATGTCATGGCTACAGCTAGAGGAATGCTGAGAGTGCTAGCGGGGGATGGGGAACATCTTTTCTGATGTAACCCTCCAGGAGGCAAGAGGGAATAGCAAGAGGGAATAGCTCCTCAGCTGAGGAGCTCAAGGACAAGACTCCCAATTAACCAGTGGTCCCAGACAAGAGGACTTGGGTCCTTCCTTCCCATTCTGTCCCAAGGAGAGGGCTGCCCCTGCCACCACCAAAGGCCTGGCGGTACCTTTCCAGGGCTGTGACCTCAGGAATGAATGTACAGCCTTTCCTTATCTCAGCACCCAGGCATCCATGGCCCCTGCAGGCTCCACGGGAGGGGTTGTGAGGAGGAGGAGGAGGACAAGATGGAGAGGGAGTGCTGCTCCTGGATCTCTGGAGTTCCAGGACGCATTAGGCCTATGGCCCGTGTATGAGTGGCATTGTATGTAAGCAGCATCCTTCTTCTGGCAGGTCTGCCCACCCAGCTGCACAGCACGTCCTCCCTTCACTTTGCCTCCCCGTACTCTGTATGCACATGACACCATGTGTAAAGATTTCGTTCATCAACCTGTCAATTTGATCTTTTGGGAGTTGTTTCAAGCCACTGAATTTTAGGATGGTTCATTATGCTACAACAAACAAAACAAATAGCCAAGACAAACTTGAAGAACAAGGTTGTGGGGAAGGGGATGACCCTACCCTACCAGAAACCAAAACTTACTGGGAAGTCATTATATGATTACCAAGCTATCCTGGAATGGAAACTGGCTAAGGCAACAGAATCGAGACGTGAGAAACAGATCCATATATAAATGGGAACTTTACATTTGACAGATCGGGTATCATGAATCAGGTAGAAAGGATAGAATATTTACTGGTGCTGACACAATTATCATATGGGAAAAAATAAAATTAGGTTTCTGTTAATACCTTGTCTTACAGAAAAATGAATTCCGGGTGTGTTGTAAACCTAAATGTGAATAGCCAAACAATAAAACATTTAGACAAACATATAAGCATTTTTATGGCTTCAGGGTACAGAATGATTTCTTAAGCAAGTCATCAAAAGCACAAACCATAAAAGGCAAAAATTGACTATATTTAAGTGGAAAACCTTGGTATAAAGAAGACACTAGAAATAAAATGAAAAGATGGACCACAGTCAGGGAGAAGGCATTTACAATGCATATAACTGATAGAAGATTAGGGGCCAACATTTATAAAGAGCTCATTCAGATTAAAAAAAAAATGACAAGCCATTTAAATTGGCATATAGGCGAAACCAAACAAACAAAACACAGACAGAACATTAAAAAAAACAAAGGCACATAAACAATGCTTAACTTCACGAGTAATCAGAGAAATTCAAATCTCAAGTAGATACATTTATATATCCAGCAGATTGGTAGAGGGCTTCAAATATGTATACATAAATATATGTGAACATACATACATACATAATCAGAGAGAGAGATGACATTGCATTTTCTGAGGGTCCATGGTAATAATCATAGAAACAAATATATCGTTCCATGAATGCATTTAAGCAGTTCAAACGGCATTTGTCCCATAAAAATACTTATAAAATAACCTTGGGTATGTGCTGATATCAGGTTTCTGTTACATCAAAGGCTTATGCGCCATGGAGGGAGTAACACTTAGACATGGAAAAGGGGAACAAATTAAATATGGCTTTATATACAAATTTTAGTGTTCAGTAAATAAGTTTAGTGTAAAATTCCATCTAATACAATAAAAGCACTAACATAAGCTTTTGATTTCCTAGATTTGAACCATTCTTTTCTCTTTTAAAAATTTTCATATACAGAAAAATATTAAGGTTTGACAAAACTGGGTAATAGGCACAAGTGTTCTCTATACTTCCTTATGTGCTTTAAAATATTTCTTAGTTTTTTTTTTATTTTAACAAAACAGCTATTGCAAAAGTCCAAGGAAGAGGTGATGTGGCCATAGCCCAGGGTGCTGTAACTTCAAGAAGAGGGAGTGGTGCTGAGAACTTGAGGCGGCCACTTTCCAGCTTGAGGAGAGAGTTAACGCTGTGAGGACGGCAGAGGCATGGAGATGGATATAGGGGAAAGAGAAGAGGAGTGACAGTTTTCTGTTTGAGAAGGAGGGAGGAATTGAACACACACAGAGATGTACAGCCAGTTTTACTAGGAGAAGCCTGGTGACCATTGAGTGACAGTGAAAGATTAACTAAGACAAATAACCAATTTGGGGAAGAAGAAAATGAGTTTAGGTTTGGAAACATTTACATCTGTATGCAACTGCAGGATAGTTAAGCTTAAGAAGCTGCAGATGAGAACTGAAAGCTCAAAAGAGAGATCAGGACTTGCTAACCTAGAGGAGAGTGGCCAGAAGAACTCTGACCCTGGGGGATACTTTTGTTTAGGTGATGAAAGAAAAAGGAGTATTCAAGGAAAGAGACAAAGAAGAGCCACCAGAGAGGCAGAGAAATACCAGTATTCCACAATGTGTCAGTCTGAGTAAACTAGCCGCACTAACCAAAAAAATATAGCACGAGTTTATTCCTCACTCCTATCACAGCACAATGTAGGTTGGTGAGGAGGCTCTGCTCCACACAGTCATTCAGGAACCTAAGTTCCTTCCAACAAGTGACTCTCTTATCCTCTAGAGACTCTTAGAGCTCTCCACTGGATCCTCTATATCTGGGTAACAAATGAGAAGAGAGCACAAGATTACACAGACAGTTTTATGAGACAGGCCCGGAAGTAGCAAACTTCATTTTTTTTTTTTCAGAATCCAGTCTACCTCTAACTTCAAAGAGGCTGGAAGATAGAGTCTAGCTGTATTCTAGGAAGAAATAGTTTTTAAAAAAATTGCTTAGTCTTTCCCAAGAGTCAAAACATTGTGAAATAAAAGTTATTCGTGAAATTTATAAATCCTTAGGAAAACTCTCCTAGGATTCAGAAATTTGACCTGTCCCTGTTTCCTAACTGTTACTCCCTCTTCTCCTTGCCTGAGGTTCTTTTAACTGGGAATCCTTACTGACTTTCTCAAAACAAGCCCTGTCTTCGTCCTCCTGTAACTATCACATGTATCACCCGTTTACATGCTGGACTTTGTGATGGTACTGTCTCATAGAGATTCATTCTAGGAAACTCAGCTGCCGGAGTCCAGCTCCAGCGGGTCAGAGTTTCCTGAAGGAGGGACGGCATCAGCACAGGAGAGAAAAAACTTGGACACTGACTCTGCTGCAAGCAGGACAAATGCTGATTTATTGTCTTTTTCAACTCCTTTTATACCCTAGATTTTGACTTGATACAAAAACATGTTTTTCTTTTTCAAGGCAATCAGCTTCAATTTAATGGACTGGACTGGCAATGTATCTTTGTTCATCCTGTTTTGATCTTAAAAAATTATCATCCTAAACATTAACTATAAATTTTATAAACTCCTAACATTTTCTAATGATTATCATTTCTTAATGTCCATACAAAACTTACTTATTTCTATAACTATTACATTATAAATCACTACCAAGTTCTAAGCACTATAATTGTTACATAGATTAACAAGTCACATCTGTGACCTTCATACAGCAATTTGCAACTAGCTGGGGTAAAACAGCATTCTCAAGGTTTTTTTAACTGCAAATTGGCCTGACTAGTTTTCGATAATGTCACTTCTGGTATTTACAATCTGCATCAATTATCCCCTGTTAGGGAGACTTTAATGTTTGTAAAACAAAGGGTCTCCAGGGCTCAAGTCATCTCAGTTACAATCTCTAACCAGAATTACAAACCTCCTTAACAAAGGGAAGTAAAGGCAAGGGTGCTCTACTATTTATGTGATTGTTAATTTCTTAAGCATAAAATACCACATGTAGAAATTAAATAAATGTAATTTTTGCATCGGCACTCTTCCTAGAAATACAAACTGTAACTTCTCAAATTTCTCCAATTAGTCACCAATCAGAAGAAATAAAACCTTACAAGTGATTATCTACCTGCACATGATATTTAAAATCTCTATTGATAATTTCCTGGCAAGGCTAGTGAGTTCCCTGAGAAACATTAAATCAGAACACCTTCTGATTTTGTACAATTTTCCCAACTACAATGTTTAATCAAGTGATTGTGTGATCTAATACCAGGAGGACGGGGGCATGGAAACCTAGGGAGGAATTCAAATGAAGGGAAGGTAATTTTTTCATGAATTCCCCTCTTACCTTTTTGCAAGGGGTAGTGGAGGCGTGAGTGGAATTTTGCTTTCCATCCTCAGACTGTACAGAACTTTTTGGCTGCATTAATAACAAAAGCAGAAGAAGCAAGAGTCTCAGCTGCCCAGGTTTGCTTTGCGACCCGGGGTCTTCAGCCCCCTGGACTTTGTCAGCAGGCAGGCCTCCATAGCTGGCTCCCAACACTCAGCCTGACAAACACACACACACACACACACACACACACACACACACACACACACATCAGACTTTATTCTGTCCTTCAAGGAAACATACAAGTGTACATTTTCCAAGTTCATATTTATCTTGCTGTCAAAACTTGGCAGCTACCTTCCCACTCACATCTTCCAATTAAATCTCTCCTCAAACCAATCTTTCCTGGCTCTTTATTATTTAATTATTTATTTTTGATCAGAGCATCACTCTGTTGCCCAGGCTAGAGTGCAGCGTCATGATTGCAATGATCATGGCTCACTACAGCCTTGACCTCCTGGACTTAGGTGAGCCTTCCACCTCAGTCCCCTGAGTAGCTAGAACTACAAGAGCATGCCATCAGACTGGGCTAATTATTTTATTTGTTGTAAAGAAGAGGTTTTGCTATGCTGCCCAGGCTGGTCTAGAAATCCTGGACTCAATCATTCTGCCCGCCTTGGTTTCCCAAAGTGCTGAAATTGCAGGCATGAGCCACAGTGCCTGGCTTTCCTGGCTCTTTAATCCTTTGCCCTCTCGCTGGTAGGTCATTAGTGTCTCCAGTGGAGAAGAAATGTCTCCTCAGTCCAAAACCTGGAAATCAGCAAGTTGAGCCTCAGGTACGGGGAAGTGTGGATCTTCCATAACTCTCTGGTACCAGATATTTTAGGTCTGTGTTTTAGAAGTTGTGCTATCTGAGGCTGGGGTGACACTTTGGAGATGTGAGGCAAGAAATCAACCAAAATTGGGGTCTACTACAAGATAGTTACTTTGGAACACAAAATCTGTGCATCATCAGCTAAGCCAAGTAAGCCTCCTATAGCTGTTGAAGTATTTAGTCACTTCTCAATGTTTCACGACACATTAATGTTTTAAGAGACATTTACAAGTGTTATGTGAAATTACTATATTTTCTCCAAATATTTAGATGTAAGGAAAAGCCATGTTTATCACAATTTGCAAGAACCTAACTATTAGAAACTCTCTTAATATCTATTATCAGGAGGATAATTAAGTTGTTATGTCCACACCAAGGAGTACTATGTAGACATTACAAAGAATGAATTAAAACTATGTCTGTTGATGTGGAAAGATGTCCTAGATATATTAAATGAGAAAAAATGCAAGCCACAAAATAACATATTTAGCACAAGCTCATTTGTGTGTGTGTGTGTGTGTGTGTATGACCACAGAAAAAGACTAGGTGAACAAACACCAAAGTATAAATAGGGATTCTTTCCAGAGAATGGGATTAGAGGAGTAGCGGAACATTCAATTCTTTTTTTTAAACATATTTTTTATTTTAAAATTGTGGGGTACCATTAAGGATTAGGTATACAAATATGCACCATTCAGGTACCCTTGTTGATAAGGGGTGTCTCCCCGTCCCCAGACAGATACTGGCTACCGTTAATCCCACCTTCCTTTCCCTCCCTACCCTCCCATAGTTTCCCACCACTGTCAATCCTTTTCTTATAGTGTTATGATACATATTCAAGGTCCACTATATGAATGAGAATGTGATACTCAGACCTTTGTTTCTGTGAGAGATGATTCAGTATTATAGACTCTAGTTCCATCCAAGTTGCTGCGAAATTCATGATTTTGTTCTTTTTTATGGCTGCGTAGTATTCCATCATGTATATGTACCACATTTAAAAAATCCAGTCCTCTTTTGATGGACAGCATGGTTGGTTCCAGGTTTTTGCTATTGTGAACAATGCTGCAATAAACATTCGTGTGCAAGTATCTTTTTTATAGAGTAACTTGAGTTCTTCAGGGTATACTCCCAGTAGGGGGATTGCAGGGTCATATGGGAAGTCGATATTTAGAGCTTTTAGGAATTGCCACACTGCTTTCCACAGAGGTTGCACTAGTTTACACTCCCACCAACAGTGAAGAAGTATTCCCTTTTCACCATATCCTCTCCAGTATCTGTTATTTTTTGAGTTTTGATAATTGCCATTCTGACTGGAGTTAGGTGGTATCTCAGTGTAGTTTTAATTTGCATCTCCTTGATGATTAGTGAAGTTGAACATTTCTTCATGTGTCTGTTGGCCACTTGGATGTCTTCCTTTGTGAAGTGTCTGTTCATATCTTTTGCCCATTTTATAATGGGGTTGTTTGTTTTTTTCTTTTCAGCATGTTTGAGTTCCTTGTAGATCCAAGATGTTAAGCCTTTGTCAGACCTGGAGTTGGCAAGTACTTCTTCCCAGTCTGTGGGCTGTCTCCCTGCTTTCTTGATGGTTTCTTTGGCTTTGCCGAAGCTTGTCAGTTTAATGAGGTCCCACTTGTCTATCTTCTCTCTTATGGCCTGTGCGTCCCGGGTTTTGTTTAGGAATTGGATGCCAGTTCCAATTTCTATAAGGGTATGTCCTGCATTTTCTAAGGTTCTTATGGTTTGAGGTTTTACATTTAGGTCTCTCATTCATTTAGAGTTAATTTTTGTGTATGGGGATAGATAGGGATCTTGTTTGAATCTTCTGCATGTGGTCAGCCAGTTTTCCCTGCACCATTTGCTGAATGGGCTCTCTTCTCCCCAGTGGTAGGTGGTGGAGGCTTTGTCAAAGATGAGTTGGTTGAGAAATTGAGGTTTTGCTTCTGGGATCTCAATTCTATTCCATTGGTCTATATGCCTGCTCCTGTACCAATACCAAGCTGTTTTGATTATTGTAGCTTTATAGTAAAGTTTAAAGTCTGGTAGTGTGATGCCTCCTTCTTAATAAAATTGTTAAGAGTTCTGCCTCTGGAGCCAAAATACCCAGGTCTAAATCTGAATCATAGTTACTAGCTATGTGATCTTGGGCAAGTTGCTTAACATCTCTGAATCTCAGTTACTTGGAACAATAATATTACCTACCTCCTAAGTAATGATGTGATATATAACCCATTAATATAGAAACCTACACTGTATTAATTAATACAGACTATATTAATATGGCAATATTAGAACAATGCCTAGCACATAGCAAACACTCAATACATGTTAGTGTTTTCAGAGGTGGAATGATAGACAACATTTATGTTTTTAGAGTGTATTTTTAAGTATTTTCACATAAAAAATCACTAAATATAGTTTTTAAAAGATTTTAAAATGTTTAACACAGTCTATATAAATAATGGACGTACTCTCCCTTTAAAACTGTGCTAAGTATGACAGGATGCTGGGAGAAGATGACTTGAAGTTATGATGTTTTAACTGCATAAAAAGTACTTACCAAGTAACTATTGTTACCATTATATGTACATATGGTAACTATTGTTACCATATATGTCATCTCCTTAGTAAGTGCTGTGATATCTTGAGTCAAAATTTTGCACATAAGTCTTTAAAAAGTCATTACCTTTTTAAATTGTTGTTTAAAAAATTCTGCTTAAAAGTCTTAGAGAATTAATTAAATTTTGCAGCAATTGATTTGTCTTAGGAACTATTTTTATTTACACTTTCTACTCTAATCCAGGCACAAATGATGACTCCAAAGTTCCTGCTGACATCCTGAAAATGTGGGATAGTTTTCAAAGGGTTTCACAGTTATACAAGGTTAGGATGCACACTGGTTTCAGGATTTATTTCCTTGTTTGGTCCTGAGCCACCCAGTGTGCTGTGGGTGATAAGGGAAAGATTATGACCTAATTCACAGGGAAACCACACCACCATCTATGGAATGTGCTAGGGCTGGCAGTGGGAATCAGTCTCTCCCCTGGAAGAACTATTTTCTCTTTCTCTAGAGAGGCAGTAATTCTCTAATGCTCTTCTTTCACTTTTGAGACATTATGCACTTCCTGCCATGGCAGAACCAGTCTTCAGTTGGCAGATCTCTGTGGTCCAAGCCTGCATCCCCATTTCCACTCTGATGAACATCCTGACTTCTCAGCTCACACTCAAACCAGAATCCCAGATAGGTCTTTCTGGCTGAGAAGGTCTGGCCATATATGCTTCAGATTCTCTCTGATGACTCATTTGAGGGCCCCTCTTTATTCCCTTAACCCAAGGTATTAATCTTCTAGAATACAGCCACAACAGATCTAGAATACCAACATCACATCCATATCCAGCAGCAAAGAGGCAGCACCTTTCTAGCACCCAGCATGGTACCTGGCACATAGTAGGTGCTTGGAAAATACTTGTGGAACAGAAGAATGTTACCTTGGGGAGAGCTTCTCTGGGCTCTCCCAGTCCCTCCTGTTAGGGTGAAAAAAATGCCAAAGAGGGGTAGCTGTAGGCCAAGTTCCCAAATAGATGCATGTGCAAAAAGGTTCAATTCCTGATAATTTAAATAAGGTTCTTTACAGAAGAATGGGGATGATACGAGAACCAGCAGAAGATGGTGATGCATCCAAAGACAGAGAGCTGTTAACAACCCTGGGCTTGAAAGAACAAGGAGAGAGAACTGTGTTACTGGAGCCAAGTGAGAGCGGAAGCTGTGGAAGAGGAGCCACCAACAGAAGCTGTGGCCACGGGAAATTAGTCACAGTCTGACCCACATCAAGGCATGGACAAAGCAGGGAGGAATAAACACCACAGCTTACTTCTCCTTCTACTCTCCAAACTCCTGCCAAAGTTCTTATTTGGTTAGACCCAGTTGTAAGCTTGGGGAGTGGAGTTCAGGGGAGACCAGTCCCCCAAAGACATAGCAGGACTGAGCAGGCAAGGGGATGAATGGGTCTGGGGGTGGGACTAAGCATGGGGAATAACCTGCACAGTGGTAAAGAATTGAAAGGCAGAAGAAAAGTCAAGGAGGGTGAAAGCTGGGAGGTCATTTGTGAGTTTTCTTTTCTGAGTTGGGGTCTCACTCTGTTGCCCAGGCTGGAGTGCAGTGGCACAATCACAGTTCACCTCAGCTTCAACCTCCTGGACTCGAGTGATTCTCCCACCTCAGCCTCCTGAGTAGCTGAGACTACAGGTATATACCACCACTCTTGGATAATTTTTAAATTTATTGTAGAGATGACGTCTTACCATGTTACCTAGGCGGTTTTGAACTCCTAGCCTCAAGCAATTCTCCTGCCTCAGCTTCCCAGAGTGCTGAGATTACAGGCATGATTCACTGTGCCCAGCCTGTTCATGAATTTCAGTTGCACAGGAGCAATTGAAGGGCATGAATACAAAGTTGTCTGAGATAGGAAAAAGCAGTTTCTCCTACTCTCACCCTCAACACTCAACACAAAATACTTCACCTCTGCTCATCAGAATGGATGTGTGCTCTCCCGCCCTAAGCAATTCTCCAGCAGATACCAGCTGGATGTCCAACCACTGAATTCAATTCTGATACTATCTACCTGAAGATAGCCTCAGCTCCTACAGGTTAAGGGCTCAGTGCCACAAGACTGCCCCTACTTCAGATGCCAGTTGCAAATCCCAGGTTGTGATCTGTACTTCTGATCATTTGGTTATAAATCGGAGGTTCCCACAGTCTCCTCCTTGGATATGATTCATTTGCTAGAGTGGCTCACAGAACTCAGGGAAGTACTTATAAGTTTATCCATTTCTTATAAAGGATATTACAAAGGTTACAGATTAACAGCCAGATGGAAGGGATGCATGGGGCAAGGTATGTGGGTGGGGTCACTGAGCGTCCATGCTCTCTCTGGGCACACCATCCTCTAGGCGCCTTCACATGTTCAGCAATCTGGAAGATCTCAGAACCCTGATCTTGTGAGTTTTTTTATTATAAAGATGCGGGGTACAATTTAGGGTTAGGTATACAAACATTGATTATGCTGGTACTGTTGTTGATGAGGTGTGTCCCTCCCTCCCCTAGCAGTTTCCCTCAACTGCCAGTCCCTCTCTTGTAGTATTATAATTGCTCAAGGTCTGCTTATGAGTGAGAACATATGTTACACTGTTCTTTGTTTCTGTGATAGATCACTGAGTATGGTTGACTCTAAATCCATCCAAGTTGCTGTGAAGTCCATATGTTTGTCCTTCTTTATGGCTGCGCAATATTCCATTGTGTATATGTACCACATTTTAAAAAATCCAGTCCAGCTTCAATGGGAAGCATGGTTGGGTCCATGTTTTTGCTATTGTGAATAGAGCTGAAACAAACATACATTTGCAGGTATCTTTTTTTGTAGAATGATTTGAGTTCCTCTGGGAATATTCCAAATAGGGGAATTGCTGGGTCACATGGAAGGTCAATTTCTGGTTTTTAATAGAGTCTTCATTATGTAGGCATGATCAATTACACCATTGGCCATTGGTGATCAACCCAATCTTCACCGCTTCTCTGTTTCCTGGAGGCCTAGGGTGGGGCTAGGTGGCTGAATATCCCAACCCTCAAATCACATGGTGGGTTCACCTGGAAACCAGCCTCCATTCTGAGGCCATTCAGGAGCCCACCAAGGGTGACCTCATAGGACAAAAGAGGCTCCTATCACCCAGGAAATTCCAAGGGATTTAGGAGCTCTGTGTCACAGGATCCTCTCATTCAGAAAATTACAAAACTCTTAGGTGCTCTGCATCAGGAACCAGGGTCAAAGACCAAATATCAGAGCAAAAGATACTCCTAGCACTTTTATCTACAAGGGTACTAGGAACGCTACATTAGAAACTGGGGGCAGAGATTAAATATATATTTCTTACTGTATTACAATACCACAAAAGTCATTCCTTAAAAAAAAAAGAAAAAGAAATAGATGAACCTAGTTGTGTATCAAGTTGGTAGGAATAACTTCACATAGTAATTTATTAGTACATCACTAGTAGGATAAATACAAAGAATAGAAAAACAGACAAAAACATTATAATGATTTTTAGTAAGCATTTTGTTGTTCAGAGCATCAGTATTATTATTCTGAGTCTCTTGAAGCAAAGAAGTAATTATGTGATATTCTAGTTCTATCATTTCAGAGTCCTTATGAACCAAGATACTCAATGTGAGAGAGAGGAGATATAATAAATAAATGCAAGACAAAAGAGGTTAAATAATAGTTCTGTCTATAGTCCTGATTCTCTATTGGCTGTATCAGTATAAACTCTTGAATAATTGATTAAAAAGAAAACATATTTCCTACATTTATCCACTAAAACATCCTGGAGACAATGACTAACTCAGTAGCAATGGGCTCCCACAGTGCCCAGATTGTGATTTTGAAATACCAGGTTTTACTAAAAAGGAATCAGGGTTCCTTGAAAAATGATTAATGCAAATCTAGTAAGAAATGTACAAGCTATGTCTGGAATATCTTGTCATCCAGATGGCAAAGAAGCTGTCAAAGATTATTTGGATGAGTCCAGAGGACACACTAACTGTTGGTCAAAGATAGAATAATCTGAACATCAGTAAGAATAATAACAAAAATGGGCCGGGTGCAGTGATTCAGCCTATAATCCTAGTACTTTGGGAGGCCAAGGAAGGAGGATTGCTTGAGTCAGGGCAACATAGCAAGACTTGGTCTGTAAAAAAATAAAAAAAAATTAGCCAGATGTGGTGGCATGTGCTTGTAATCCCAGCTACTTGGGAGACTGAGGTGGAAGGATCGACTGAACCCAGGAGCTCAAGGCTTCAGAGAGCCATGACCATGCCACTGTACTCCAGCTTGGGTGACAGAGTGAGACTCTGACTCAAAAAATAATAATAACAAAAGTGGATTAAAATATATCAAATGCTTAAATAATTCATTTATAATTATACCAAAAATTAAAATCTAATTAGTCATAATTAAAGAGTGATAATTAGCCAATGTACTATTTTAAAAACACGTTAATAGAAGAAAGAATAAAGCATTCCTCCTGCCTTTCTTACCCAAGCCAAGAAGTGGATGACAGTAAGTCCTCCCTTTTAGAAGCATGCTGAGGAACACATGAAGAAGGAACAATCACCTTCCTAACCTCAAATGAAGTAATGGATCTGGGCATTGAGTAAGAACAGTGGCTAGCATCTTCAGGAGGTTCTTCTCCCATGTCAGGTGCCTCCTGGTGGAAGAACACGCCACTAGCTATGAAGTATTTGCCAAAATAAGACATCCAGAAAGCTTCTATAGCTAAGTATCAATGTATCGGAAATGTAGAGGACACAGGAGGAAGTTAAACAATACTGTGGGGATGAATCAGCAAACTCCACACTGTAGGAAATTCTACAGGCAAGCAATCTGATTTCTTCAACAAATAAATTTCAAGGGAAGATAAAGATGTGTGGGCTGTGGTGGGGGGCCTATAGATTAAAATAGACCTGAAAGACATATCAACAAACTGAAATGTGCAGACTTATATGGACCCAATTATTTTTTAACCTGTAGAATACACATAACATTATTGAAACAACTGGAAATTCTTTAGGTTTTATTTGTTTTTAAAAGAGTCTTTTCGGCTGGGCACTTTGGGAGGCTGCAATGGGAGGATTACTTGAGCCCAGAAGTTTGAGACCAACCTGGGCAACATAATGAGACCTTGTCTTTACAAAAAATACAAAATAAAAAATTAGCCATTCATGGTGGCATGCACCTGTAGTCCCAGCTTCTCTGGAGGCTGAGGTGGAAGGATTGCCTGAGTCCAGGAAGTGGAGGCTGTGACCATGCCACCGCATTCTAGGCTGGAAGACAGAGTGAGACCCGCCTCAGAAAAAAAAGTCCTTTAGCTGAAGTAGTTATGGATGAAATAGTATGATGTATGGGATTTGCTTCAAAATAATATGTAAGAAAGGGAGGTGGACAAAACAGAACTGACCATGAGTTGCTGAGGATGGGTGATTGGTGGGTAGGTTTATTATACTATTCTGTCTACTTTTGTATATATTTTTAATTATGCATACTGAAAAGGTTAAAAAAAACTTTTAAAGCATGTGAATGGGAAGGAGTGAAGATGGTGGACTCAGAGCACTCATGCCACAGGGCATGAAAGGGCAGCACTTGAAAGGGAAATAGAGGGATGGGAGAGGTTTTTCAGGGCAGAGGATACAGCATCCTTGGGAAGATGGAGGGGAAGGTGTGGGGCATGGTGGCAGGGAGGAGGGAGAAATCAAAGATACTAAAAGAGAGGATATGGGTGAGAAAGCAAGTTTCTGGGGACCATCCAGGTCACAGAGAGAAGAGTCACCTTGGAAGAGGAAAATGGACTCCAGGATGGAGGTAGGCAGGGGGAAGGAAGATTTTAGAGAAAAATACATTGAAGAGGAGACAAAGTATCAGTTGCTTTTTTAGCACTTAAAAATATGCCATAGCTTCAAATACCCAGATAGCAAAGCCAGGCTCAGAAAGTTAAGAAACGTGCCCAAGGTCACATAGATAGTGAATAACAGAGCTAGGGTTAAGCACAGGTCTGTAAGAAGCCAAGAGCCAGTGTCTAATCCCTACTCTGCATTTTTTGGGTTCTGCCCCACAATTTGCCCCCATGTGCAGGCTGGACATCCTCCCCGAACCTGATAGGAATCTGGACCAGATCTGGTTCAACTAACTGGCTGGTGAGTTTTCCTGAGTTTCTGTCTCAGCCCTACGATGCCTGCGCCAGATTCATCACTTGGGTTCATCTCTCATCGCCTGTGTTCTCAACCTGAACTTTGCCTGTGGTCCTCTCCCCATCACTTCAGCTGGGTTCATCGGCTGTTGCCAGACTGATCCACTGTCTGCCTACTTGAGACCTAGTCCAGCCCCAACACACACACACACACACACACACACACACACACACACACACACACACACTCTCTCTCTCTCTCTCTCTCTCTCTCTCTCTCTCTCTCTCTCTCTCTCTCTCTCTTTCCCCTGGGAGATGTCAGGCACTGAAAAGGAGAGTTGTTGGAGAGATAAAGTAAAAGCAGGACAGTAATCTCAGTTACAGGAGACTAAGGCAGGAAGATCACTTATACCCAGGAGTTCAAGACAAGTCTGAGCAACACAGCAAGACTCCTCCTCCCCTCTGAAAAAATGGCAGGATAAGAACAAATAATTAGTTGTTTGGGTGGTCCCAGTCAAGGGTAAGGTGGACATTGCCACCCACCCCCTCAAGTCCACTTCTTAGACCAGATTAGGCCGAGAGGGTCTGTCCCAGGTTAAGCTGTTGGTGTGTCCTGCTAGACTTTGAGTTGCTCCAGCTTTGAGAGGCTTGTCCCCATGCCAGCTGTGCAGTCCCACATCTCCCTTAGCCTAGTGCAGGTCTTGGTGCTGGCCACGATCCTGATGGGGATCTGTTGCTTTCTTGGCTGCTCAGGTTGGCTGGAGTAGGGATGGGAAGACAATGGAGGATCTGAAAGAGGATGAAGATGCTCCCATTGGATAGTCTTGATTTATTCCTAGGAAAGAAGGAGATGGGGATAGAAGTACGTGTTTGAGGAGGGTGACAATTTGTAACATCCAACAGAGGGAGCTCACAGGCAGCCTCCAGGAGTTCTAAAAAGGATTGCTCAGCAGTTGTGAGGTCATGAGTCTGGTCAGCTTCTGGTTTTGGGACTTTCTTCAGCAATGGTCACTATCATATCTAGGAACACTGGGGCTCCAAGAGAACAGAATTCTCTAGCACCATGCCTGGCATGGTGGTTGCATGAATTCACGCATTGGTAAATTATGAAGTTCAGATGTAAAGACAGAGGAAGAAGATCTCTGTGAGGTGGAAGATATCTTCAAACTCAGATTTAGCAAAGGGAAAGGAAGGATCCCATGCTTTGGTGTGGGGTGGTGCAAAAATGTTCCTGTGCTCAGTTTTATGAGGATCAGGGAACCGGGAAAATTAGCACAAACTAAAAGAAGAGAGCATTTAATCGTCCTGAGTTGTGAGTAACTGGCAAAGATTTCTTGGTGCCTGTCCTTTACTATGGGGTTTGAAAACCTTTTCCTCAGGTAGGAAGGACTGGGGAGAAAGGGCCAGAATGAGGCAGAAATGGGCCAGAAAATAGGATAAAGATTTGTGGAACTTATGCTTCTGCCTCAGATACAGAAAACACTGAAAATTGCACTCCAAATCATTAAAAACTTAGGTAGAAATTTAACAACATATATGCAAGATTTATGTGCTGAAAACTAGAAAATATTGATGAGGGGAATCATAGAAAAAATAAACAAGTGGAGAGCTGAACTGTGTCCATTGATTGGAAGATTCAGCAGTGTTAAGATATCTACTTTCCCCACAAACTAAACGGTGGAGTCAATGCAATTCCAATAGAAAGGCCATGGGCTTCGGAGGGTGGAAGGTGGGTAGAAATTGACATGCCAATTCTAAAATTTACATGGCAAAGCAAAATAGCTAGAATAGTCAAAAGCATTTTGAAAACCATTATTTGATTTCAAGACTTACTATAAAGCTACAGTAAGTAGTCAAGACAGCATGTTACTGGGGAAAGAGTAGACATACAGACTGGTAGAATAGAGCATGCAGTCAAGAAATAGATCTACACATAAAGTAATTTTGAACAAAGATACAATGCTATTCAGTGGATTATAATATAGTGTTTTCAACAAATGATGCTGATATAATTGGATGCCCATGTGTAAAACAAACAAACAAACAAACAAACTAAAAAGAACTGGCAGGGTGTAGGTGGCTCATGCCTTAATCGTAGCACTTTGGGAGGTCGAGGCAGGAAAATCACTTGTGGCCAGGAGTTTGGGACCAGCCTGGGCAATATAGTGATACCTACCCTGTCTCTACAAAAAATTATAAAAAATTGGCTGGGCTTGGTGGCTCAAGCCTGTAATCCCAGCACTTTGGGAGGCCACAGTGAGGGGAATGCCTGAGCCCATGGGTTGGAAAAGAGCCTGGGCAACTTGGTGAGACCTCATCTCTGCAATAAATCAATAAATTAGCCGGGTGTGATAGCATGCGCCTGTAGTTCTGGCTACTTGCAAGGCTGAGGCAGAAGGATCGCTTGAGCCCAGCAGCTCAACGCTGAGGTGGCTGTGTGTGCCACTGCACTCCATCCTGGGTGATGGAGTGAGACTCCAACTAAAAAAAATTAACTGACTACAGGTGATGGTGAACACCTGTAGTCCCAGCTACTCCAAAGGTTGAGGTGGAAGAATCACTTGAGCCCAACAGGTCGAGGCTGCAGTGAGCCATTTTTGTTACCACACTCCAGCCTGAGAGACAGAAGGAGACTGTCAAAGAAAGAAGGAAGGAAGGAAGAAAAGAGACAGAGAAGAAAAAACAACAACAACAACAAAGCTGCAAACTATATCTTACACAACATGCAAAAATTAACTCAAAAAGAATCATAAACCAAAATGTAAAGCCTGAAACTATAAAACCACGAATGAAAAACAGAAAAAAAAATCTTTGTGACACGGAGGTAAACAAAATTTCTTAGTAAAGCACACACCAAAGGCACAAATCATAAAGGAAAACCAACAAGTAGGACTTCATACACATTACAGTCTTCTACCCATCACCCAGCAGGACGGTGGCCACGAAAGTCGGAATCCTCTAGGGACCGGCCAACACCTCGCCGGCCCAATCAACCATTCCTGAACACGGAAGGTGCTGGAGCGTCGGCCCACACCCAGCGTGGGGAGGTGCACGGGGGAGCCCCCCCCCCA
>NW_007249753.1:120478-170168 GCF_000164805.1 Carlito syrichta | reverse complement strand
GGGGGCGCGGGCGCAGGTGCAGATCTTGACGTTCGCAGCAAATACTCCAGGGAGAAATTCAATGGCCAGTTGGAGAAGGGTTCCACGTGGACAGTAGCTGAACGTGGGTCAGTCGTCCTGAGAGAAGGGAACGGATGGCCCCCGGTGCCCTCAGCCGACAGAAAGGCAGGGGGGTTCGGATCCCCGAATTGGGAGTGGGGGAGATGCGCGCCCAGGCGTCCAGCGCCTCTGGCGACCTGTCCGGAGAAGCCGGCAGAGCGCGGGCGAGTTCTCTTCCCTGTGCGAAGGGCATGGCGTCCTGGAATGGACTCGCCCCAAGAGAGGGGCCGTGCCTCGGAGGCCATCTGTTGGGCGGCTCCGGTGACTCTCGCTGACTTTCCGGGGAGAGGGTGGAAATCTTGCACTCGACCCCACCCACGTCGTCAGCAGGTCTCCAAGGAGAACGGCCTCTGGCATGTTGGAACAACGTGGGTAAGGGAAAGCGGCTCCAAGAGCTGGGTGGGTCGGGCTGGGCGCCAAGTTGGGCTGGGGCTCCCCTCCCCCGCCCCGTCACCACCCCCGCGTCCTGCTCCGCTCTCTGCCATCCCGACTGCCAGAGTGGCTCCCTCCTCTCTCCCCTCCTGAGGGGAATGGGCAGGCCGCGGCGGGGCCTCGGCCCCCGCAAGGGGGTGGCTGGCGGCGGTGGCGATTCTGGACTCCAGCCAGGTCCTCCCATGAATAACCCCAGCTGTGTTGGGCGTTGGGGCCACCTCCGGGGAACCCAACTCCTCCGCTGTTCCTTCCTGCAGTCCCCCTAACCAGCGCAGGCCGCTCACTGGTTCCCCCACCCCCGCTGGGGGCCCCCTAGGTCCGAGGTTCCACCTTAGTGACCCTCAAGACTTAGAACTGGGGACCAGGTGAATCGACTGTTTAATTAAAACAAAGCATTGGCAATGTTGATGCCCTGTGACTTCCGCCCAGTGCTCTGAATATCAAATTTTAAAAATTCAATGAAGTGCAGTCAACGGTGGGAGTAACTGTGATTTTCTTAAAGTGACCACATGCCTCCTCATCCAATTAGTGAGGCAGGAATGGGTGGAGGAGGTACTCTCCGTCCAGGGCTGTCCAGCCAAACCACAACCAAGGACAGGACTTGGTGGAGCCAGGGGAAAGAAGACCCTGTTGAGCTGACTCTTCTCTGGTAGGCAAGGAGACAGGAGAGGTGTAGAATAAGTGCCCCCCAACCAGGCAGGTGAAATACCACTACTCTTACAGGTTTTTCACTGATCCGGTTAGTGGTGAGGGTCGGTACACCTGTCCTAGGTGACACAGGTATCTCAAGGGAGCTCAGAAACCTCCATGGAGCACAAGGGTGAAGGTTCACTCATCTTGATTTTCAGTAGAATATGGACAGTGAATTCCAGGCCTCATCATCTTTCTGACCTTTTGGGTTTTAATCAGGTGTCAGAAAAGTGACCACAGGGATAACTGACTTGCAGTGGTCAAGTGTCCAGAGCGACTTTGCTTTTTGATACTTGGATGTTGGCTCTTCCTATCATTGTGAAACAGAATTCAGCAAGGGTTGGGCTGTTCATCCACTAATAGGGATGGTTGATGATGGGCTGTTGCCATGGTAATCCTGCTCAGTACAGAGGAACCATAGGTTCAGACATCTAGGTTCAGATATCTAGTGCTGAGGAGCTGATGGGGTGGTGCTGGGGGACCTCAGATGGCCTCAGATAGCCCCAAATAGCCAGTCCACACTACCTGTTGAGACTGGGGTCAGTGTGGAAAGCACTTCATCCTGGGACTCAGAATGGGACTTGAAAGGAGCAGCCCCTTTGCCCATTGTGCAAAGCATGTTAGTGGGTAAACTGGTGCTAAATCATTGGTAGAGGACCTGCTTCTGGGGTGGAGTTTCATGCTTAACAGAGCAGCTCTCTTGCTGTAATCTATTGACAATCAACCCTGGACATGAGGGTGTGTAAAAATAAACAACTGAATAAAGAAATAAATAGTTTTAAAACCTACCCATTTGAAAATTGCTGTTAAGGAAATGAGAACACAAGTTACAGAAAAATAATTTGCAAATCACGTATATCACATATTTGATTAAAAAAACTGGTATCCAGAATATATAAATTTCACAGCTGAGTAATAATGATAATAGTAAACATTAAAAACAGACAAAGTTTGTATTAATACTTTGCCAAAGAAGATATGTAGATGTCAAATAAACAATTAAAAGATGTTCAATATCACTAGTCATTGGTAAAACACAAATTCAGACCATAATGAGACATCATGTTAAACCTATTAGGAAGGCTTAAAAAGACCTGATAATATTAAGTGTTGACAAGGATGAAAAAATGGTACAACCACTTTCAAAAAGAATTTGGCAGATTTTATAGAGTTTTATAACATGCATTGAAACATGACCTAGCACTCCCACTCTAGGGGAAATGAAAACATATGTCCATATAAAATATGTGTATATGAATATTTATAGTGACTATATTCATTATTGCCCCAAACTGGAGGCAACCTAAGTCAGATGGTAAATGTGTAAACTACCTGGTGGTTCAACCATACAATGAAATACTGTTCAGCAATAAAAAGGAATGAATTACTGAGAAGCACAACTTCATGCATATTGAATGCATCACGATGAGTGAAAGAAGATGGACTCAGAGTCTACATATTTCACGAGTCCATGTATATGACATTTTAGAAAGGGCAGGAAGGTCTAGGGACAGAAATCAAATCAGTAGATGCCAGGGCTTGGATAAAAAAGACAGGTTGGCTAAAATGGGCACAAGATACCTAGTTTGAGCAAATAAAAAAGTTCTGTGAGGGGAACCCAATCAAATCTGGAATTATCTTTTGGAGTACACTCAGAATTTGTTCCTCTGGATCAAACGGTCAAAGTTTTCATCTGGAAGTTTTGAGAAGGTTACATCATGATTTGAGGAAGAAACATCCCGAGTTGTAGCAAATGGGTGACCGGTTCTTCCACCATGACAATGCACTTGCCCACACCATGCCTAGTTTTCAGCAGTTTTTGACCCAAAACGGAAAAGATCAGGTAAATGGCCCACCCTCCCCATTTGCCCGATCTTGCCCTGAGTGACCTTTTTTTTGTTTCGCTTGATGAAAAAAGTCCTCAAAGGGACATGTTTTGCTGATGTGCAAGAGGTGAAACAAAAAACAGCCGAAGTACTAAAAGGCATCAAAATCGATGAGTTCAAAAACTGTTTTGAGAAGTGGAAAAAGCATCTCGATAGGTGTAGTGCATCGAATGCAGAGTACTTTGAAGATAACTGAAGTTTAAACCTGTAAGAATAAATACACAATTTTTAACAAATAAATTCCAGTTTTTTGGGGTCCCCATGTATATTTTGGTGTTACAAAGTCATAGTGATTGTGGTGGTTGTTACAGAGATGTGTTTGTCAAAATTCATACATATATCTAAATTATGTAGCAATACATCTGATTTTTAGAAAAAGGCCATAGAAGGGTACCTAGAAAGTGAGCTTCAGGTGGCCTCAGCCCTTACCCCCAGGCCTTAGGCAAGACTAGGCTGTTGGCCCTCTAAGTGGATGACTGTCATCTCTTCTCCATGGACTCCCCATCTCAAGCACTTTCCATGTGCTTGATGCACAGTAAATATGAGTAAATAAATAAATAAAAGAACAAATAAATGAGTGTTTGCAGGAAACTAAGGTGGACTTTGATAGTCTGCAGGCCTTTGCTGGCTTCTCCAGGCTCTCCCACTACAAACCCCAGCACAACTCAATTTCCCACCCAGGGTACTGCTTCAAGTCTCCCCCACCCCATCCCTGACTCACTGGGCCATTTCACAGTATTGTGCCTTTGCACATGTGGGTTCCTGTGCTTGGATCACCCTTTATGGAGACCCATATCTTTAGAAAAGCACACCCCCTACTCCCAGAACTCCAGGAAAGTTCTATACTGTGCTGTCCTATACTGTCCTGTTCTGTCTTGTAAGACAATCAGGAGTCTGAGCTTGTGTGCACAAAATAAACAACCACTGTGAGTGTGTGCACACAGTAGACACCCAACTGTTTAAAGGAGGCTATACTTGGGCAGGAACTTCCAAGTAGGAGAGAAAATTCTCCTTCTCACAGACAGCTCATTTTCCCTGCTAACAAGAATAATAGTAATAGCTAACATCTGTTTAGTGCTGTGTGTCAAGCCCTGTTGGAAAGTGCTTTACCTGTGGGAACCCATGCTATGCTCCTGATAACTATGCACCATCATCATTCCCATTTTACAGATCTGGGAACTGAGACACGGAGGAGTTATGGACATGTGGTTATACATTCAGGGAGTAAGGAAGGACTCAATGCCAGGAAGTCTGGCCCTGGAGTCATGTTCCTAACTGCTGTCACACTACAGGAATGCTAGCCCCAGAGGGAAGGACTAGGAGGGGCTGAGTGGGGGTCCTGGATTCCAAGAGAAGCAGCTGTTCTCCAACTCTTGTGAGGCTGGAAACAGAAGATGATGGGTATTGTGGCCGGCAGAGGGCCTGAATACACTTGTAAGGATAGTGGCCCCTAGGCTAGACTCTGGAAGGACATTGAGTGACCCAGACTTCGACCAGCCCAGCCACGTAGGGGCTGCCCTGACTGGCACTGGGAGGAGGGTGGGTTGGCGTCTCAGGGGTCTGGGAGCCCCAGCCTCCTGCCAGGGCTGCAGTGGCAGATTCCTTCTCCTTCTTCCTCCCCCATGCTGCACCCCTCCCTGAATCATAAAGCCAGACCCCAGTCCTGATTATTGCTCAATCTCCAGGAGCCCGGTTCCTGTGGGCAGCGCCTGACGTGCCTGATCCTCTCTTTTCTGCAGTTTAAGGGAAAGACGAAGTCTTGCACAAGGCACTCTGTGTCTGCTCTTGGCAAGGAAGGGTGGCATGGAGCCTTTCCGGCTGCTTGTCCTGCTCTTGGTCACAGGTAGGATCCCCTCCCTCCCCAACCAAGCCTTTTTCCCCTCACTTTCCTGAGGATGTGGTTGGCAGCATGAGAAAGGGGGCCCTAGGCAGAATTATAAAGGAGGTTGAAGCCCTCGGTGTGTCCAAGTGCTCTCTTCTTCACCCCTCTCCTCCCCACTCTGCCTGTATTCTTCAGGCCATCCCTCTCTCTTCAGTATCAAAACCCGCCATCACACTTCATTCATGCGGGCATGAAAGGAGCTGGTGGCCTCTGGCTCAATGGGAAGGGAAGGAGTTCTGATGTTGGCATCTCAGGTATAGCTGGCAGTTGGGGGAAGCTTTGGAATATCACCTTAAACCTATTAGAAAGGCTTAAAAAGACCTGACAATATGAAATGTTGACAAGGATGAAAAAGAGGTATAACCACTTTCAAAAAGAATTTGGCAGATGTTATAGCATTTCATAACATGCTCTTACATGATAAGAGCTCCTAAAAATATGAGCCACTAATTATGGGCCTTTAAATTATAAAGGAGGGCCTGGATGCGGTGGCTCACACCTATATTCCCAGAACTTTGGGAGGCCGAGGTGAGAGGACTGCCTGAACCCACGGGTTCGAGACCAGCCTAGACATCTTGGCGGGACCTTATCTCTACAATAAATCAAAAAACTAGCTGGGCGTGATGGCGCATACCCGTAGTTCCAGCTACTTGGAAGGCTGAGGCGGAAGGATCACCTGAGCCTAGCAGTTTGAGGCTGCAGTGGCTGGGAGCATGCCACTGCCTTCCAGCCTGGGCGACAGAGTGAGACTCCAACTCAAAAAAAAAAAAAAAATTATAAAGGAGGAAAGAACCTGGGGCTGTTCATGTGCATCTTGGGGGAATCTTCCCCATGCCTTGCCCCCACTCTTACGATCCCTTGGACCCCTTGACTTCAGCTCTTGATGGGAGGTGAGGGAGCTGAAGATCTTTTTTTAATGAGTTGGGGAGATTGACATTCCAAATTTTTGCACACAACTGCCTCCTCCCATTGGGGAAAAGGCACCTGTCTTGTTTCCCCAGAGCAATGGGAAAACCTGGGTGAGAGGACAGATGGTCCCAAATGGAGTCTTGCTCCTGCAGCTTCTTAGTTGGAGGTGGGAGGAGTGAGTTGGTAAGTGCTGGCCCACCTGGAGGCTGAGGGATGAACGAAGTGATGTGTGGAGAGGGACACCTCACAGTGGGTCTCTCTAGTTCCCAAAGGCAGACCACCAGCTGCCGATGCTGCCTTTCAAGATCCTATCTTATGGCTGCACAAGGTGGTTCATGCTTGTAATCACAGCACTTTGGGAGGCAGAGGCGGAAGGATAACTTGAGCCCAGGAGTTCGAGACCAACCTGAGCAACATAGCAAAACCCCATCTCTACAAAAAAATAAAAATAAAAATAAACAAAAATTAGCCAGGCATGGTGGTGTGTGCCTATAGTCCCAGCTACTTGAGAGGATGAGGCGAGAGGATTGCCTGAGCCCAGGAGATCAAAGCTGTGGTGAGCCGTGATCATGATGCGGCATGACACCCCGGCCTGAGTGACAGAGTGAGACCCCCCAACTCAAAAAAAGACCCTTTCAATCCTCTGTCACAGTAATGGATTGATGGATTGAGGATGGCATGAAGGGGAGGACCAAGAGAAGAATGGGAGCAGAGGGCTCTGGGCGATTTTCCTGCAGTGCTGGTCCTGGCAACAAGCTAGTGCACGAAGCCCTGGCAATAGGCTGGTGCACAAAGCCCATCTCCCCCACCCCAAGGAAGTTTCCCCAAATAGCAGCCCCATGTCGTCCCCAAAATAACTCTGAGACGGGTCCTTCCTGAAAGGGGAACAAAGCCACAGAAACAGGGAAGCTGTTAGCTAAAGGTCAGGAGAGAGGAGAATGAGGAGTCAGTACCATGTGGGCAGCTGCAGAGCAAGGGAGGTCAGGCAAGGAGGGGATGCCCAGCCCCTATGGAACCAGCCTCAGGCCTGAGAAGGCTGCTGGCCCTGTTCTCTTGAGGTGGAAAAGCAAGAGGGGAGGTCTGAGTCCCATGTGACAGGGAGGAGATGTGCAGAATAGAACTAGACCCAGGCCGGACTTGGTGGTTCATGCCTGTAATCCCAGTACCTTGGGAGGTAGAGGTGAAAGATTGCCTGAGTCCACAGGTTCGAGACCAGCCTGGGCAACTTGGTGAGACCTTGTCTCTACAATAAATCAAAAAAATTCACTGGGCATGGTGGTGTGTGCCTGTAGTTTCAGCTACTTGGAAGATTGAGCTGGAAGGATCACCTGAGCCCAGCAGGTCGAGGCTGTGGTGGCCATGAGTGTGGCACTGTACTCCAGCCTGGGTGACAGAGTGAGACTCTGACACATCCACACACACACACACACACACACACACACACACAAAGGCTGGCTCCATGATTCAGCCTGTAACCCCAGCACTTTGGGAGGCCAAGGCGAGTGGATTATTTGAGCCCACGGGTTCGAGACCAGCCTGGGCAGCTTGGTGAGAGCTCACCTCTACAAAAAAAAAAAAAAAAAGAAAGAACTAGACCTCGGAACTTGACACAAGCACATGCATAGGCTGTGCCATCTGCTCCCAACTTGAATAAGAATCTAAACTCCTAGCAGGTGCCATGGCTCATGCCTATGGTTCCAGCACTTTGAGAGATTGAGGTAGGAGAATCGCTTGAGCCCAGGGGTTTTATATCAGCCTGGGCAACACAGGAAGACCTCGATTCTACAAAGGATTAAAAAAAATTAGTCAGGCAAGGTGAAGCGTGCCCTTAGTTCCAGCTACTTGGGAGGCTGAAGTGGGAGGATCGCCTAAGCCCAGGAGATCGAGAAGGCTGTAGTGAGCCACGATCATACCACTGCACTCCAGCCTGGATGACAGAGTGAGACCTTGATTCAAAAAAAAAAAATGTACACACACACACATGCACACGAATATAATCTCCTGAAGGGCAAAATTTTTGTCTGTTTGGTTCATTGCACATAGTAGGTGTTTGTTTTGGTAAATGAACAAAGGAGTGAATGAATGTCTCCTTCTCAGAGCTATCCCAAGCCTACAACACCACAGTGTTCCAGGGTGTGGAGGGCCAGGCCCTACGGGTCTCCTGCCCCTACGACTCCATAAAGCACTGGGGGAGGCGCAAGGCCTGGTGCCGCCAGCTGGGCGAGGAGGGTCCGTGCGAGCGTGTGGTCAGCACGCACAACGTGTGGCTGCTGTCCTTCCTGAAGAGGCGGAACGGGAGCACAGCCATCACAGACGATGCCCTGGGCGGCACCCTCACCATCACGCTGCGGAATCTTCAAGCCCACGACGCCGGCCTCTACCAGTGCCAGAGCCTCCATGGCAACGAGGCCAACACCCTCAGGAAGGTCCTGGTGGAGGTGCTGGAAGGTAAGCTGAGCTGACCACACCTGTGGCCTGTCCCTGGGCCAGGCCTCATGTTTTGGGCATCTGTGTGCTGGACCACCCTCTGGGTTCTCAGGGAAACCACACCACACCCACAAGGCGGGTCTCTTCTCCCCACTCAGGGAGTCCAAGAAAAGTTGTGCAGGTTGCTGATTGCACAAGGGAGCCAAAATCCAGCCCAGACTCCCTTTGCCAGGCTGTGCTTCCGGATGTAGGGCTTCATCACATGCAGGAGAGGCACCTTTCTTTAATTTGCGTTAAGGTACTGCCTGAGCTAGCCTTGGCCCTGCTTCTGAAAACACCTTTTCCATTTGACATCTGGTTAGTATGTGAACACTAATGGTGGTCCTTAAGGAAAAGGAGGAGGAGGTTAATTTTTTCCCTCACCCAACAAACCAATGGATCTATCAACATAAATTAAACACCAAATGATGGAGAGAGACACCTCTGGAAAAGAACACTTACTTGCTTGTGCTGAGCAATGTACTGAGTTGAGCTTGTGCTTCACTCTCCGGGTCTCCGTTCCCTCATCTTTAAATGGAGAGGATGGTGACTGTCCTGTCTTCATGAGTTCCTGTGAGTTCTTGGGGGTTGGGAGAGGGAGTGATAACCTGCTCCAAGCCACCTGCTACTGAAGTGACTTGATATCCTCATTCCAGACTTGAGCAAGTGGGAGAGGGCGGCACCTCCCCACCTCTAAGTTTTGAACAGGGACCATACTCTGGAAAGACTTCTACCCAAGTCTCCAGGACACAACTGTGTCCCAAAGGAGAAAAAATCGGGGCTAAGATGCTCTTCCTGACTCTCTCCTTCCTGACTCTTTCCCCTGGTGTGGCCCTTGACCATGGAGGTGAGGTCAAGAGTAGTATTTGCCTAAGGTGGGGAGGCCAGGGGAGACTGCCCCACCCTACACACAAACCCTACCTCCACCCCTTTTCTAGGGGCAGGGGGTGAAGAGACACAAATTTTCAACCCCATCAAGGTCCAAGACTCAGCCAACTCCCAGAGGGTGACAGAAAGGTCATAATATACTAATAGTAACCCATGGCTTGTGTAGACAGCTTGACAGTTTAGAAAGGATTTTCAAGTACGTTCATGTACTTGATAGGTGAGGAAATTGAGGCTCAGAGAGGTTAATGACTTGATTCACGCAGGAGCAGAGCCCCAGGGACTTTGCTCCGCCCACAGGGTTTTTTCCCACCAAGGTGGGCTGTCTCAAGGTGGGGTGGGGACAGAAGCTCACAGCTCTGTCTCCCACAGACCCCTTGGATCACCAGGACACTGGAGATCTCTGGGTCCCCGAAGAGTCCGAGAGCTTTGAAGGTGCTCAAGTGGAGCACAGCATCTCCAGGTACGGCAATGGATATTTCCTAAGACCCCTGGGCAGACTTCCACCCTGCAAAGCCCGGCATGGGGTGGAGTGTGGGGGTCTTGAGCTACAAATTCCAAGGCAATTAGAGTCTGAAAGGGCCTGGAGATGTCTTGCCTAAACACCCCTCCAACAAGCTAGTGTGTATGTTCCTGATTGGGTTTGTGGCTAAGATACTGAAAGAAGACTTCCATAACAGCAGTGAGAAGTTGCTGCTCCAAAACTCCTGAATAGGCAGCCCCACCCCTCCTTGGCAGCCCCCAAACGTGCCCATAATTCAGCCACATTGCAAGTTTTAGTACTTCAGTACAAAGCTGGGAACCCCAGATCCCCCTCCCTTGGTAGGACCAGAATCAGTTCTACTGGTCCAGGCCTGTATACTGGTGTTTAAACATCGTTGACATAACCACTGAGCACGAGCACATATGCATGTACACCCCCCCACCCCTCTCCTACACACACAGGATACCACTATGTTCAGCAGAAAACTGCTCAGTGAGGGAAGGAGATGTGTTTAAGTGCACTCAGCAGCTTAGTGACAGACCATGCCTAGAACCCAGGTCTTTTCACTATGGGCTTCCCAAATCCCACAAAGCCCCATCCCAGGGATGGGGCTGGATGGGGAGTTGCCCTGAGCCACTAGAAGCTCATGGTTTCTCCGCTCCTTCTCTGAGGGCATACTCCAGTCTGCCATCTCAAGGCTGCTACCTGCCCTCTTTATCTCTCCAAGGAGGCTTCCGGAAGGAGAGACCCCCTTCCCACCCACTTCCATCCTTCTCCTCCTGGCCTGCATCATTCTTGTCAAGCTTCTAGCAGCCAGCGCCCTCTGGGCTGCAGCCTGGCATGGGAAGAAGCTGGGGACACGTCAGCCCAGTGAACTGGACAGTGGTTCTGACCCAGGGCACCAGCTCCAAACCCTGGCAGGTGAGCTAGGAGAGTACAGCCATAGCTGGGGTGGACCGGGCAGGGAAGGGAGGTGGGGCTGAGAGGGGCCACGTGAGGACTCAGACTGTTGCAGGGATGAGAGACACATGAGAGAAGAGGACCAAGTGGCGGAAACCCGGGAGAGGGCCGGTGAATGGCCAGCCCAGCCTACATGCTCACCCCTTGGCCACCAAGACTCCTGCTGCTGTTCTGGCAAGAGGCTACTCCGCCTGCACCCTGCTTCTCCTGGCACCAGAAGCGGGGTCTTGTGGGTGGGGTCGGGGGAGGTGGGAAGATTGCCTGTCACTTTTTGGGCGTTGGACATTAAACATTTACAAACAAATTCAAGACTGTCGTATTTAACTGGATGGTTTGGGCTTCATGAAGTTCTCATTTTTTTTCCCCTGTAGGTCTAAAAGAATGAATGCATATGAGAAAAAGACAAAAGATCTCACTCTTTGGGGCCTAGGGTACCATGTCTCTCCATTCTCATGTGCTTCAGTCTGACCAGTCTTTTTTTTCTCTCTCTTCCCTTCCCTAGACCAAATCCTCAAGTCCCGCTTCCTTCTCTGGAATTTCTCTAGCATCTAATCTTCTTCTCCTCCCCTCCCTCTCCATCAGCTTCCCTTGGATTGCAGCATCCTGCAGGCCCTGCCCCCGCATCACTCTCCACACCCTCAGTTCATCCGACTTGCAGCTGACTCATCTTCCTAGAGCTTTCTTTCATCATGTGCTTTCCCCTCCAGAGAAATGATGAGGGTTTGAGTCATAGGGTGCAGCATGTCAGAGCTGGGAACTCATGGTTCAAGTCCCTCAGCCTATAGAAGGGAAACTGAGGCTTGAGGAGGGAAAGGGAAACACTTGAAGAGGGAAAGTTCCCCAGTAGAACCTGGAAATCTACATTTTGCTTGACACTCAAGGTGCCCTTCCCTCTAGCTCACTCCGGCTCATTTATTCAACAAATTTTTTTTGAGCACCTAGTCTGTGCTGGGTACTATTCTGGGCATTGGAGATAAAACAGTGAACAAAATAGGCAGAGCTCTGTGCACACAGAGATCACGTTCTAGTGGGAGGAGTGGGGAGACCGACAAACACAGTAAATAAGTACGAATGATAGCATGTTAGAGGGCAAAAAATGCTGAAGAAAGAATGGAAATAAAGCAGGGTTAAGAATATTGGTGTGCAGGGGGCATGGAAGATATTGCCATTTTACATGGGGCAGCCACAGGGTATCACTTGAGAAACACTCGAAGGAAGTGAAGAAGTGAACCATGAGGACGTCATGCGGAAGAACATTCAGGCCAGAGGGAGCAGCCAGGGAAGCTCATGGAAGCTTATCTTTCTCTTCAATACATACACACCACACCCGCCAGAGTAAGGGGAAAACTGGGAAGAGGCTTCCCTGAGGGGGGTTCCCTGAGGGGGGTTGGAGGGGAGAGAAAATGAATCGGCCACATCCTTGGGCTCTTTGTACAGGTCCTCAGAGAGGTGGATCCCAGTAGCTGCTCTGGTCATGGCCACACATGGCTGCCTTGTCACCTAACCATGGCCTGGGCACCTGCGATTTTGAATCACTAGGAAGGAGCCTCAGACAGTGCCCTCACCTCAACACATCGCTCCCCACCTTCCCTTGTCCCAGTTGTGTTTGGCCCCTGCCTTGCCCACTCCCAACTCAGGCTGCTCCATTGGGTCCTACCCCAGAGCTCTGGGACTCTGGCCCAGTCGTTTCCTTGGCCTTCCTGACTGGCAGCAGGTTAGACTTCCTCATTGTGTCTTGAGGCTGTGGCCTCCTTCCTGCAGATCCAAGGTGCTGTGTGAGCACCAACACGGAGCCGAGCTTCCACCTGTCTCCTGCCCCCATTGTAGGTATCCGTGCTGAAAATGGGCATGGGAGGCTCCCTAGGGCATGCCTGGCACTCGAGCATAGTGGCTGCCATCAGCCCCAGCCCAGAATCAGGCTCTTCTCTTGGGAGCTTGGTCTTTCTCTGTCCTGTTCTGCCATGTCAGAGATATCCACCTCTGGAGTGGAGTCGCCACTGGGATCCCCTACTTCTGACTCTCTGGAGGCACACTCGGCTGAAGGAGAGTGAATTCGTTTGGTCTCATATTTCAACCTTGTTGCCTACTAAGATATCTTAGGCAAGACCTTCAACCTCCCCGAACCTCAGTGTCCACCATACCTGTATAAATAAAATAACAATAAATACATAAATAAAATAAATAAAACAATCTCTTTTCTTGCTTTGCAGGGTTTTTGTGAGAAATAATATTTGTAAAAGTCCATGTCCAGGTGTCTGGCACATAGTAGGCCCTTGATAAACACTGGTTTCCTCCATCTAATGTCCAGCAACATAATGCCTCCCTAAAGGCCAGGATATTGACTGGTCACCTCTGTCCCAGCAGCCAGCAGTGGACCATATCCATTTGAGGCACTTAGATGTTGAATATAGTTCTCCTCTTCACACAATACTGCCAGGTGGCTCGTTAGTGTGAAAGTCACTTTCTTGTAAGGGAATCAAAGCCTGATATGTATTGGCAGGAGACATAAGCACTTCCACATCACCCACTAGGTGCTTAGCACTTTCCTGTCCTGGTTGCTTAGCACTTTCCCAGTTTTAGCTCTGAAAGTCCTCTGTCCCAGGAAACATTTCAGTCTCAGGCAAACAGGGGTCACCTTATCACCCACATCCACTGGGCTCAGCTTTACGCGCTAGCCAGCTTTCTCAGACTCCTGCTTCCACATTCCCATTTTCAACTCCCTTGCTCCCAAAGGAAGGAAGGAGAGAGAGAGAAGCAGAGAAGGAGAGGAGTGAGGGAGGATGGCTTTTTCAGTCCCTTTCCAAGTCTCACCCTCCAGATCAGAGCACTATGCCCCTTCTACCTACCCCTATAGGCTGCTCCAGTCTCCCTGACCACTGGTGCTCTCCCTGGAGTCTGAGATCAGACAGTTTATTACTCGCATTCTGTCCCTAGAGCCCAATTCCCCAGGGTGATGTGAATGAAAGCAAGATGTTTCCTGTGTAGGCAGTGAGTTTACATCACGGGAGAGGAACCCCCACATTATGAGACTTGGAGTTTATAGAGAGTATCAGGCACATTGAAGAGAGAGACAGAGAGTGAGCGAGAGTGGGGGTGGGGGTGGGGGTGGAAGAGAGAGATTGAGATAGAGACTTCTATTATGAAATGTAAACAAATCATCTCCAGTGAGTGCGAGCAAATTTCTCAAGGCATGTTTGCTATCCAATCGCTCTTGATTAGTGCCCTTTGCTTAGAGCTTGATTAGTGCCCTTTGCTTAGAAAATCCAGAACATGCAGCAATGTGAAAATATGCTTGAAGAATTGTCTTCCAACAGAAGATAAAGCATTCATGACATGAAAAATAGTATGCCATAATTTAAAAATACTCAAAGAGTCTAGGCATGGTGGCTCACATCTGTATGTAATTCCAGTACTTTGGGAGGCTGAGGTGGGGAGGATTGCTTGAGCTCTGGAGTTCAGAGCAGCCTGGGCAACATGGTGAGGCCTCATCTCCACAAAATACAAAAATTAGCCAGGCATGATGGTGTACACCTGTAGTCCCAGCTACTTGAGAGGCTGAAGAGGAAGCCTCACCAGAACCCAGGTGGTGGAGCTGTGGTCATGCCACTGCCTCCCAGCCTGGGGGATAGAGTGAGACTCCAACTTAAAAAAAAAAAAAAACTCAAAGAATAAGAAAGATACCCTGTCTTGCAAATTAAAAATATTTAAACATAAAAATTTAAAAGACAGCCATAGAATGGGTGGAAGAAAATGAGGAAATCTCTTAGAAGACAGAACAAAATGGACTAAAAATGGAAAATGAGAGAGAAGAGCTGTACAAATGAGATGAATACATGACATTTAATATCCAACTAATTTGGGATTTGCAGAAAAACAGAAGGGGAAGAGAATGGAGAAGTAATTATCAAAGAAGTAATCTGTTTCCCAGAACTGAAGAAAGTGAATCCAGGTGGAAAGGGCCTGTCTAGAATGTCCAGGACAAAACATGAAGAAAGACCCAGTCTAGGGTACAGCATCAACCTGTTTGAGGTTGTACCACAGAAAGGACAATCTCCTGAAATCTTGGGGGAGGGCACTCCAAGAATGTAGAGTCAGAATGACCTTGGGCCAGGTGTAGGGCACTTGACCCTCCTCCTTAACAATGCTGCACCCTTAGATTCTGTTAGAAAGACCCTGAAGGTCATCTTTCCTTTCTCTCTTGCCCTCCAATTGCCATGACCCTCCTCCCACCTCATCTCTTTGCTGGGCCTCCAGTCCACCAAGCTTCTACCTTTCAGCTGGCCTCTTCACCTGGCCTTGCCTGCACTGAGCCAACCAGGGTTTGGAAGAGCTCCCTTACCCCACCCGTGGAGGTGCCCACCAGTCCCTGTCTCCCACACTGCGATCACTGAGGGCCCCACGTGACTATCTGAGGCAGATGTTTCCTGCCCTCAGGGGAATGCAGTGTCAGTGCCCAGGCAAGCGACACAGTTGACATCTCTCTGCCTAGCCATGGGCCCCAACCTGCTCTTGCTGCTGCTCCTGGGACTAGAAGGTAAGGCTCAGAAGAGATGCAACTCTGCACCTCCCATACTCAGCCCTATGCCCAGAAGTAATTGCTGTTATTGTGGTTGCCACTCCCACATCCTAGGTGCAGGGTCCCTACACCCGTGGGAAGTACCCCAACTCCTTCCTGACATCTCCGCCTCCTTTCCTTCCCTAGGTCCGGGCTTCACTGGCAGCCTCCCTGAAGTGCTGCAGGCACCCGTGGGGAGTTCCATTCTGGTGCAATGTCACTACCGACTCCAGGATGTCAAGGCTCGGAAGGTGTGGTGCCGGTTCTTGCCAGATGGGTGTCAGCCCCTGGTGTCCTCAGCTGTGGATCGCAGCGCCCCAGGGGACAAGCGCACATTTCTCACTGACCTGGGAGGGGGCCTGCTGCAGGTGGAAATGATTACCCTGCAGGAGGAGGATGCCGGGGAGTACGGCTGTGTGGTGGAGGGAGCCATGGGGCCCCAGACTCTGCACAGAGTCTCTCTGGAGGTGCTCCCCGCAGGTGAGTTAGCCTAGGCCAGCCACCACCCTCTGACCTGCCTTCCCCACTCCCACCTATTGCCAGGGTATTTGGGTCCTGAGAAGTGGGAGCCCCTGGTAGAGGAGACATTGGGAGGAGATAGACTTTTGACAGCTCTGCAGGGAGCGGAAACCAAACCAGTTGGGGAGTCCAAGATAAATTTCCTGAAAACCATTCCCTTTCCCTCCCACACAAGCAGGCTTCCCCACAGGAAGGCATATCCTCCTTCCCACCCATGGCCTTGATGACTCCTCTGGCATTTTCAACATACTTGGTGCTAATTTTATTTTTTTACTTAGAAGCATTTTAAACGAAGTTGAATTCAGGCCTATAAGCTGGAATTAATTGCTATAACTTCCAGTTTTTTTACTTCTGTAATAATGGGTTTAATGGCTTAAAATGATGAATTATGGACTGGTGTGGTGGCTCACGCCTGTAATCCTAGCACTTTGGGAGCCAAGGTAGGAGGATTACTTGAGCCCTGGATTTTGAGACCAACCTGGGCAACATAGTGAGACCTTGTCTCTACGAAAAAATGAAAACAGATTAGCTAGGCATGGTGGCAAGTGCCTGTAATCCCGGCTACTCAGGAGCCTAACATGGAAAAATTGTCTGAGCCCAGGAGGTTGAGGCTACGGTGAGCCGTGATTGTGCCACTGCGCTCCAGCCTGGGCGACAGAGGGAGACACTGACTCAAAAAAAAAAAAAAAGAATTTTAAAATTTGTATCTTAATTATTTGCATAAGTCTTCAGTGAGCATCTAGCATGTCTCACCTACAGGCAGTGCCTGAACTACTTTAAGTCCTTTGATTTTAAAAATGGGAAAAGTTGCCGGGCTTGGTGACTCAAGTTTGTAATCCCAACACTTTGGGAGGTGGAGGTGAGAGGACTGCCTGAGCTCAGGGATTCGAGACCAGCCTCAGCAACATGGTAAGATCTCATCTCTACAATAAGTCAAAAAAATTAGTTGGGCATGGTGGCACATGCCTGTGGTTCCAGCTACTTGGAAGGCAGAGGCAGAAGGATCACCTGAGCCCAGTATGTCAAGGCTGCGGTGGCCATGAGCGTACCATTGCACTCCAGCCTGGGCGATGGAGTGAGACTATGACTCAAAACAAAACAAAAAAAAGGGAAAAGTGTTACTAATATTTTAAATCAATATTCCCAACCTTATTTTCAGTATAAAAATATTATATTTTTACAGGTTTCATTCTCATAACTCACAACTTTCTAGTATGTAAGCATTTATCAAAATAAAATTAAAATATAAAAAAATTGCTTTCAGAAAGGAAGGATGTTCTATAAAAAAGACTCTAGAGGTAAAATGGTCAGCTACCTGAAGCATAGACTGCTACTAGTTTTCTTTTATGGATACTAACCCTTTTTCATTTTTAGGTCTTCCTTTTTTCAAGTAAATTGTGCTCCATCCCCAAATAATGAAATTAAGGAAGGCATTTTCCCTTTGTTGGTTTTTCTTTTCAAATAAGAGGGTAGACTGAGTTGAATCCCTCTCACGTCAAGCCTGGATTATTATCTCATATTATTGTTTTATACAATATATAATATTATTTCATAGTACAAGTATTGTATAAATTAAAAATAGTATAAATATACTCTTGTTAATATTTGTCAACCTTTGTTCTCTTCATTCTTTGACACTCTGAGTTACTAAACTCAAGGTTTTCACTCCCTAAAAGGCAAATTGAGACTAGATGAAACTCACTGGAAAGAGAGAGCAGTGAGGCAGGGACCTAGGCTCCAGTCCACTGCAGTGGGGCAGGTAGAGGATGATGTTTGGGTGGCAGGTGGAGCACGGTACCCAGGGAGGGTGTGGCTTGCAGCTTGGGCAAGCATTAATTTCAGAAAGGGTCAGCCAAGGCAGCCTAATAGGCACGAGGAGGGCAGATCATGAGCTACAAGATTGGGACTACAGTTCCTGGCATGGCATAGGGTGGGGAGTGGCATAGGGTGGAGAGTCCCTCAAGAACAAGGCAAGACCCCTGTTCCAGACAGTCTGGAGGGGCTGACCATGTTACCAAGACAGGTCTCAAGGCCCAGAAAAACCAATCCTGAGTCCTGCAGACAAAAGTCAAGCACATCATAGAAATGTCCGAAGTTGTGTCCCCAGACTGAATCTCAGGCTGCCAACAAGGCTCAGTTGGTATTGTGTAACATCAGGGCTGACCTGGAGTTCCTTAAATTCTGAGTTCAAGATGGGGCTCGACCAGCCTGCAGATGGGGTTACAGGTATGTGGGAATGTGGGAAGGTCCCATTTGAGAGCCATGAAAACCAAGAGCAAGGTCAACATTGAGGGTAGGAGCTGGAGAAGTCTGTTCTGGAGTGGGAAGCAGAGGTGGGCACAGGTGGCCCAGTGGGCGTTTCTACACAGGCTGAACAGCCTAATGAGATCAGAGGCATGAGGGGGATGAATGCAGCGGGAAGGGGGAGGGAGCAGGTAGTGGAGGGAAAGGTGAGTATATTCACAACCAGGTAAAGACAAAAAGAGTCGGTGCCATTTCCTGACCCACAAAGTGAGAGGACCACAAAGTGAGAGGCTGCCTTGTGTGTTTCTCCCTCAGGACCTCTCCTTCTTTGGCTCCACTTCCCCAACCGCCACAGGGCATTGAAGGCTGCCCTTACTGGCCATGCTCTCATCAAATATTTCCTTCTGACACAGTTCCTGGCCTGACAGAGGAGGAGGAAAAGGAGACCCACAAGATTGGCAGTCTAGCTGAGGACCCGTCGTCCTCAGATCCTGCAGGCAGTGCCAGCCCTTTGGAACCCAGCCAGAATGAGAAGAGGTACTGACAAGACTGGACTTGGGTGGCTTGGAGAAGGGTGGTGATGGAGAAGATGACTCGTTTAGAGCTCCAGACTAAATCAAAGGGAAAAACCTATGAGTCCTCTCGCCTCTCAGACTGGCAGACAGAGACATGTCTCTCCATCTCAGGTCAGCAGTGGTCTCTTCATCTGGATCTCCACCCAGGATATCCTAACATGCCCCTCTTCCATCCTGTGTCTGCCCTCCTTGTTCCATTCTATCTCCTTATCTCAACCATGGGTCACCAAGAATGTGACACTTCTGCCATTGCTCCAGCAGCTCCCCATGGGGTTCAGGGCTAAGCTGCATATCCCTTTCTGTCCCTTAGCATCCCCTTGATCTGGGGTGCTGTGCTCCTGCTGGGCCTGTTGGTGGCAGCGGTGGTGCTGTTTGTTCTGTTGGCCAAAAGGAAAGGTAGGTGACTGTCTATCTTCCTGTCCTAACCTGGCCCTACCCATCCCGTATCCACCAGGAATTTGTAGATGAAGCCAAGAATCTAGGTCAAATCCCCAAACAAATGGGCTTGTCTGGGCTTTAGTCAAGGCGCCCACACCCTAGAATTCCTAGGACTGAGGGATGGAGGGGAGGGGAGAAGAATCAGTGAGGGCAGGCCTGGGGAAAGACAGAAATTGGAAAGAGTGAGGCAGTAGGGTGGGAGGAAAGGTGACAAAGGAGGTGAGGGAAAGTGTTTCAGGAGGTAGGCTGAGCACCCAGGCAGGCTGAAGGAACTGTGGAAGCAGTATGTGTGGGGGGAGACTTAGGAGAGGCTGGGGAGATGAAGGGAGTGAAGGTTTGGTGGTGAGTGGGGACGGTGAGTCTACACTAGCAGTGAGGTTTCCAGGGATAAGGGGAAGGGCTTCGAGCCAGTCCTGGAAGCAGACCATGCTACTGTCGTCTGCCTTACCAGGGAACAGGCTTGGTGTCAACCGATTCCAGAACAGCAGAGTTTCAGGCATGGTAAGAGACCTCTGCAGACCCCAAGCCAAATTCTGCAGACCTTCTATTCATCACACTCACAGAGAGGTCCCAGGATGATGGGGTGGAGAAAGGACTGGGACTTAGTTGGTGTCCAAGTCATCCTCCCAAATGCTGTAAACTTGGCACTAATGGTCTCCCTTGGTATCCCGCCTTCTCAGAATTGGGGGGAAACTTGGGGCTTGAAAATCTTCAATGTGAAGTCCCCTCACTCAACTGACATCCTCAGGATTCAAGAGACAGATCCAGTGTAGTCCTGGGCTTCCCACTAAAAGGAATTAGGGCAGAAGGAAGCATTCTCTTTTTGCCTGACTTGCTTGTTTTTGTTGCAGGAACCCTCCCCAGTGGTCCACCACATCAGTGACTCTGGACTAGCTACTGAATTGCCTTTGGATGCACCATATGTTAGGCTTGACTCGCCACCTTCCTTCGACAACACCACCTACACCAGCCTACCTCTTGATCCCCCATCAGGGAAACCTTCACCCCCAGCCCCATCCGCATTACCCCCTCTGCCTCCTAAGGTCACAATCTGCTCCAAGCCTGTGACATATGCCACAGTCATCTTTCCGGGAGGAAAGAAGGGTGGAGAAGGCTCCTGTGTGTCAGTCCAGGATCTACCTAACAATCAGATTCCACCCAGCTAAGCTGCTCACCACACTGCAAACCCATGGGGACCATCCCCTGAGGTTCTGTGCATCCAACCAGCCAGCTCATGCGCCAGATCCTTAGGATATCTGAACAACTAGGGACTTTAAGATCTAATCTAATGTCCTGATTTTACTGACAGGGAAAGTAATGCTCAGATATGCCTGAGATGTCTTGGGGAAGTCCTCTCCTTCCAACCTTCCACGCGATGCTGGTTCTTCTGCTATTATACACTGGGCTAAATAAAACCTAATAATGATTTGTGAATTTTTCATGGTTGAACAGGGGAAGGAAAAGGTCCAAATCTGACTAATCACCTGGTCTAGAAACTGAAAAGACTCTGGTTCAGAACTTGTGCTGTATGATCTCTGGTCTGTCTAGTCAGTGGGGGAACTGGTTTCCTTTCCTGGTCAGAACATTGCAATGCAGTTTGATTCAAGGGACACCAAAAAGCCTTCTTCAAAAGTATTTTCTGCCTCTCTCATGATGTCTCTAAATATAGATCTATTTGCTTGACTCGAGGAAGTTCTTCAGCTTTCTCTCTGCACTTTGTAAATAAATGACAGCTTACGGTGTGACAGCATATGATGGGGAGGTAGGGACTTGTGGGGTAAGGTTAGTGGTAAGTTAAAGGAGACCTAGAACAAATGGGGTGTGAGAGATGGGGCAGAAAAGAAACAGAAGTAAAGACAGATATGAAAACAGTCACCAAGGCTGTCCCCTGGCAGGACAAAGGGGTTTCAAGCACCAGGAGATAAAAGAGCTTTTTAGACATCAGTCTTACCAGAGCTGGCTGTCTCTTAGCTAGGTGGCCATCTGGCAGCACTGTTTCCTTTGATCTAAACTCTAGAGGCTGGGAACAGCCCAGTGAAGAAAGTGTACTGGGGAAAAGGAAAAGGAAATGGTAAGGGTGTAGTCATGGTCAGGTGTAAATGAAAGTTAGTCCAGGTTGGGGGTGGAAGGACCTTTAAGGGCCTTTCCAGGATTTCTTCTGAAACAGTTCAATTTGAAAATACAGTCATCCCTTCATATCTGTGGGTTATGTATCCATGGATTCAACCAACTGTGGATAGAAAATATTAAAAAAAAAAATCAAAAAAGAATAGTCATTTCTGTGCTGAATATGTACAGACTTTTTCCCTTGTCATTATTCCCTATGCAATATAGTATAACAACTATTTACATAGCATTTCTATGGTATTAGGTATTATAAGTAATCTAGAGATGATTTAAAGTACACAGGAGGGTTCTGGTTATACGTCCCACCATATGCTGTCACACCACAAGATGTCATTTATTTACAAAATGCAGGCAGAAAGCAGAAGAACTTCCTTGACTCAAATACTATACCATTTTATATAAGGGATTTGAGCATCCATGGATTTGGTATCTGCAGGGTGTCCTAGAACCAATCTCCCACAGATATGACTGTTTTTACCCACATTGGGATGGGATGCTCAGGGGCCTAGTCTTATTACAATCACAGTGAGCTAGCAATAAAGAGGTTTTTACCACCTGGAGAGTCCCTAAGCTTGGTCTAGGTACCTCAGGAGAAGGGACATGGGCAATGCCCTGGGCTCCAGGCTGTGTAAACCTAGTGATGCTATTTTTAGGTGGGTCTGGCAGGATGTTCTGAGCATCCCCTGATAAGTGTCTCAGATTGACAGAACCTAAGTTTTACTTTCTGTCCCTTGTGGAGGCAGCAGTTGTCAATCTGCCCACTAATCAACTAAGCCCTCATTTCCCCTGGCTAAGATAACTAGGGACTGCCTGGTGGGGAGAAGGAAGGAGGCAGAATAAAGATGAAAAAGAACTAACTGGGAAAAACTTACCATGGTCTAAATGCATTTAGAATTGTTTAGAACTTGTCAAAAGTAAAAAGCATATTTAATAATACAAAGGAAAACACTAAGGAAAATAATATAATCAAGTGGGTGGTAGGGAAGAGGAAATATAGATTCCATCATTGCTCACAAGTAGGAAGTCTATGGCTGGCAATCATTGTTATAGTAAAGTAGCTTCTAAGATGGAAATACTGACCTTCTAAATTTTATGATAAGAAACAAAGCAAAAAAAAAAAAATGCAGGCGACATATCAGAACCTTTAGGATTTAGTTAAAGAAGTGCTCAAAGGAAAACTTGCATTCTTAACAACAATAATTAAACATCTTACTTAAATAGTGAGTTAGTTTTACAAGAGAAAAATGATACAACTAATACATAAAGATAAGAACTTATTCTTTAAAATAAAATGAAACAAAAGACACAGTATTGGGCAACTTACTAAAAAAGGGTGAAATAAAAAAAATGATAAGGGGAAAATAACACAGATACAAAGACAAAAAAAAAAAAGTATTTTTGTGCTGGGTCTGGGAGCATTGATGGAGTGGGGATGATAGCCAAGGGGCCTGAAAGAACTTTTTTGATTGAAATGTTCTTTATCGGCCGGGTTCGGTGGCTCAGCCTGTAATCCCAGCACTTTGGGAGACCTAGGTGAGTGGATTGCCTCAGCCCACGGGTTCGAGACCCATCCGGGCAACTTGGCGAGATCTTGTCTCTACAATAAATCAAAAATTAACCAGGCATGGTAGTGCCTGCCTGTAGTTCTGGCTACTTGAAAGGTTGAGGCGGAAGGATCACAGGTGCCCAGTAGGTCGAGGCTGCGGTGGCTGGGAGTGTGCCACTGCACTCCAGTCTGGGTGACAGAGTGAGACTCCGAATCAAAATAAATAAACAAACAAATAAATAAATAAATGTTCTTTATCATGACTGTGCTAGTGGTTACATGGGCATATACATTTGTGAAAATCTATAATTAAAATGTGTGCATTTTCTTATATGTAAATAACATTTTAATAAAGTTGACTTAAAAATAGTTGGAAGACCACCGGGAAATAGTTGAAATAATCTTAGAGAGGAAAATCCCTTTAAAGCATGACACAAAACTCAGAAGCCATAAAATATCTCATGGACACATGAAAACTGAGACAAGACAGAGTAAGAGCCTCTGAAAATTCTCTTCTCCAAAAGGCAACACGAAAATTGGCAAAAATAGTCAGAATCAACTTTCTAGAATTAGTCAAAGACTTGCATCAATACACATATTTATTCAAGGAAAATGAGCTTTTCCCCCTCTTGATTTAAAAGATAACTTCACAAAGTAATAAAAAATCTTAATTTAAATTAAATAAAAATGAAAATCAAAATGATCTATTTAACACAAGAGAAGATAGCGGAAGAACAGAGGGAAAAATACATAAGTAGGAAGCAAATAACAAAATGACAAGTATAAATCCAAACTTATACAGTAATAATAACATTAAATGTAAATGGAGTAAACATTCTAGTGAAAAGGCAGAGATTGGCAGAATAGATTAAAAACACATGATTAAACTATATGCTGTCACAGGAGACAAACTTCAGGTTAAAAAACATTAATTGAAAGTAAAAGGATGGAAAACACATATCATGCAAACTAGCTAAAGAGAACTGGAATGACTATGCTAATATCAGACAACATAGACCTTAAGAAAAAAGTTACTAGAGACAACAAGAACATTTTATAATGATAAAATGTCAAGAAATATAACAATTATAAATATATGTGCACCTAATAACAGGGTTTCAAACTATATGAAGCAAAACCCAACAGAATTATAGGAAGAAGCAGACGAACAGTCATAATTGGAGACTTCAATACCTCACTTTTCCAGACAGAAGATCAGCAAGGAAATGGAAGATATGAACAACTCTATAAGCCAGTGAGACCTAACAGACATTTATAGAACACTTCATCCAACAACAGTAGAACACATATTGCCCCAAGTTTTCATGTAGCAGTCTCTAGGATAATTCATACATTAAACCATAAACAAGCATTCATAAACTTAAAGGGATTGAAATTATACAGAGTATATTCTCTGACCAAAATGGAGTAAAATTAGAAATCAATAAGAAAAATATATTTTGAAAATTCACAAATATATAGAAATTAAACAATATACTCCTACATAACACATGTGTTAAAGAAGAAATCACAAGAAAAATTAGAAACACTTTGAGATAAGCAAATATAAATACAACATACCAAAATTTACGGGACATAGCAAAATCAGTGCTTAGAATGAAATTTATAGCTTTAAACACCTATATTTAAAAATGAAGAAAAATCTCAAATCAATCACCTAACCTTTCACCTGAAGCAACTACTAGACAGAAGAGCAAACTAAACCAAAAGTAAGCATAAAGAAAAAACAATGAAGATTAGAGCAGAAATGAATGAAATAGCATAAAAACACTAGAGAAAATCAACAAAGTAGCTGGGTGCAGTGGCTTACGTTTATAATCCCAGGACTTTGGGAGGCCAAGGTGAGGGGATTGCCTGAGCCTGTAGGTTCGAGACTAGTCTGGGCAACTTGGTAAGACCTCATCTCTACAATAAATTAAAAAAAAAAAGGGGTGGGGGGGGATCAACAAAGCCAAGAGTTGGTTGCGTCTTTGCAGGGCTCAGTTCTCTTCTACAGTTTTACCCTTGGCCCTAAATTAATTTTATGTAAGCAATTTCAGTAACTTCTCTTCTGTGACTTTAATTGCCTCATATATAAGAGAGGGATAAAAATTTTAACACGTGTATAATATACTAAAGTACTTTATAAGTGTTAAAGCAGACTGGGTGTGGTGGCTCACACTTATAATCCCAGAAGTTTGGGAGGCCAAGGTGGGAGGATTGCTTGAGGCAAGGAGTTTGAGACTAGATTGGGCAACATAGCAAAATCCCATCTCCACAAAAAGAAAAAAAATTAGCTGGGCATGATGGCAAGTGCCTATAATCCCAGCTACTCAGGAGGCTGCAGTGGGAGGATCACTTGAGCCCAGAAGTTCAAGGCTGCAGTGAGCTATGATCACACCACTGCACTTCAGCCTGGGCAACAGAGGGAGACTCTGTCTCTGAAAAAAAAAAAAAAAAGAAGGAAAAAGAAAAACCATTAATATATTATGTACATGTATGATATAGTTTTTATCCATTTGGAATGTTTTTTGCCACTTCAAAAATTTTTTTTTCATTTTAAGGATGTGGGGGCACAGTTCAAGTTTAGGTATACAAATGGTTATTGTACAGGTAAAGTGTGGGCCTCACTTTGGTCCCCATGTCACCTGGTTTGAGATCAGGTACCCTTATTGATGAAGCACGTCCCCCTGCTCCCTACCCTGGCAGTTTCCCACTACTACCAATCCCTTTCTTACAGTATTATGATAATTATTCAGGGTCCGCTTTTGAGTGAGAACATGCGGTACTCAGTTCTTTGTTTCTGCGATAGATCACTGACTATTACAGACTCTAAATCCATCCAGTTTGGAATAAGTTATGGCAAGCAAATCAATCTTTGACTTGAGGTTAACATTGAAAACAACTATTTTAAAATTCATTCATGTATATACTTTCCCCATACCTTTCTATTTTTTTAAAAAGTAATTTGAAAAATTCCAACCATCTTTGTTGTGATGCAACCAGTGGGAAAATAAATGTTCTATGCCTTTATCAGGGTTAGGTTTTTGTGGAAGGTGGTGGAGGTGTGGTGGAATAATATAGCAGTGTAAGGTAATAATAAAGCAGTAGGATCGCGGGTAACCAAGAGTGAAAGCCACGAGGGAGAGTGATAACCAGCTGTGGTTCCTTCCTAGTATTGGCCCCACAACTTCTTATGAGAGAAGTTCCCTCCTATAGACAGGCAGCCTTTGTTCTGCATTCTCTTTACCCGGAGGCATGTTATTTGCATTTTATTAACTTACACACTTGCTTGTTCTTTTGCAGTGCTCTTGAATCTTACTATGTGTGTTCTGTTCCTCCTTTTCTCCTGCCCCATTAGGTGGAAAGTTATCTTTAATTCCTCTGGGTATCCAGTACAGAGCTCTGCATCTGGTGATTTCTTCATAGATCTCATTTGCTGACTTGCCTTAGCATGTTACCTCTCCTTTAGGCAGATTCTGGACACCCTCCATCCTTGCTACATGTTACTGCCTCCTATCCTGCCTGAAGAGCCCCCTGGGACCTGAGAAGCTCCTCTCTGCACCCACCACCTCCTCACTTGGTCTCAGCAAGATTCTCCCAGCAGAAGTTGAAAATGTTGAAGGAGCTCTCCAGCGCACGTGTACACTCATCTGGCTTCTTATCCCCATAAAGGTCGAAGACACAGATGAACCCGCTAAGATCCTATGGGATAGGTGCCTAAACTAAACCAATCCCCTGAATGAAGCCAGACCCTATTGTGACTAGTCTTCTGTTGGGAATATAGGATTCTGCAAGATTCACACAATGGATACTCTAGGTCACATCAATATGGAAATAAAAAAAAAAAAAACTTGATTTAACTAGCTAGTTCAAGTCAAATGCAAAGAAATGAAATCTAAAACACAGGAAAAGTTGATATCAAGAACTTTTTAAAAATTTAACTTCTAGTATACACTTTGAGCTATGTCTATTTGCTCACACTTTCTTCACCTGTGATGTCAAGTATTAAGATGCTGCTCTTTTTCAAGTTCCTCATTACCTGAGAAAAATCTGATTACACTTACTTTACTAATAAACAGAAGAATGTTCTTTATGCATTCACAAGGATTTTCCAACAAGAATATAATAAAAAATGACTTGGAAATTGAACCTGAAAATTAAATTAACTAGAGCACATCACACTAGTTGAAGTTTTAGTGTAGTATAGCTTGTTACAAACACCTTTAATGCTGATGGGTCAAGTTCAATTGTACTTACTTTCTCAAACAGAAAGACCCATCTTAGCTGGCCACCCCCTTCCTCAATGACTGTGCGATGTATATAAGGCAGCCTTCTGGATAAGATAACACAAGTGCAATGTCCATGCTGTCTTGGGGAATTCTAGGCTGACAAAAACCATAGTCACTGTACAGAATTTGGATACATACTGTATAGGTTGATCTGCATCAATCTACAAAGACAGTGAATTATCTTGCTCGTATCTTCAACTCTCAGTATCAAGGTCAGGCATTTAAACCCTATGTTTTTGTTTTTTTGTTTTTTGTTTTGAGTTGGAGTCTCACTCTGTCGCCCAGACTGGAGTGCAATGGCCGCTCCTGGCCACCACAGCGTCGCCTGCTGGTCTCCGGCGATCCTTCCGCCTCAGCCTTCTGAGTAGTCGGAATTACAGGCATGCGCTACCAAGCCCGGCTGATTTTTTAAAAATTTATTGTAGAGATGAGGTCTCGCTGCCCAGGCGGGTCTCGAACCCGTGGGCTCAGGCAATCCACTCACCTCAGCCTCCCAAAGGCACGGTATTACAGGCTGAGCCACCGAGCCCGGCTTAAACTTTATGTTTTATGGTGGGTATGAGAAAATAACTTATGAGTGTCAGGGAAGAATTTAAAGAAAAATTCGGGCTGGCGAGGTATAGAAGATATACAAACTGGTGCACTTAGAATTAAAACTGACTTTAGACTGATTCACTAATGAAATTTGTTGGGTTTTTATATTTCCTAAGAGTTAATTTTACAAGTCTGACTCCATTTGTCATTACATCTCTTACTAAGGAATTCACATATATTCATACTACCAGTCAACATGTATTTACCATTCATACACTCTGTGCCTTGCTTACAGAGTACTAAGTTCTCAAGGAAAAAATAAAAAAAACAAATATAGCTTCTACTTTCAAATATAGCTTCTAATTTCTACTGAGAAATTTCACAAAAGGTTTAAGACATGTTCATCATAGTAATTATATTGGTGTAGAAGGGGAAATCTGCTAGAATGACAATGGGGCACAGGAGTTGAACTGGAGCCATTTAAAAAGGCTACCACATATAAATGTACATCTGTTTGCACAAACACACAGTCTATACGATGACTCAAGAACTAGGACATAACCTTCTTTAAAAGGCTTTTCATTATGTGCTTCCGCAGTGTTTGCTCAAGTGCAGAGTATGGATCTAATTCCAGTGCAGTTCTTAGAGTCGCTGAGAAAAACAAAATGTCTCCAGCCATGTGGAAAATTAATATTTAAAATTTGGGACTTAGGTAGAAAGGACTGAGTAACTTATCAGTACTTGTCTGGTAAATGTGACAGATAATCGAAGCACTCATCAAAATGCTCATCAAAATAAAATGGGTTAGTGATCCGCATATCCCTGAATTACAGAAAGAAAACTGCTTAATTCTGTGTCCACACGCCAATTTGATGATCTTTGGTCCCTAAACAGAGGGGGCTGAGGACTCTGTCTCCCTTGATTACCCTTTATCTTCCCAGTCTTACTGTTCTGCCTCATCTTTCTTCCTTGAAGAGTATCCACAGCCTCCCTCCTAGACTGAGTTCCAGTCGTTGTTGGTTTGGTCAAGCAATATATGACCACCACTGGAGCACTGCACTGTGTAGTAGGAAGGCCTTTTTAGGATGTGCAATGGATGAGGCCAGCCTCCTACCTTCACAACTTCATCCTCCTTCCTGGTTTCCACTTCCAACACGTACTGCTCACACAACTTCCAGCGGTGCCAGAACAGGACAATCTCATTTGCCTGAGCAAAATTCGGAGCTAACTGGACATCATCTACATCCTACCCAGTCACCAAGAGGTACTGCCACTGTTCATCTCGAATAATAATCTGGGAAATCTGCCTCGCAGACAGATCTATCCAGAAAAATGGAGACAAGTGGAGAATAACCAAACTCCATTGGGAAACCATGCAAAGGGAGGGGTCCGGAATCCCCACATGGCTCTGTGCATTTTGCCAGTCTTGTTATTGCCCTCAGTTGCAGGAGCCTTGGGTGAACTTCCCCTTAAAAATAATACCTTGTTCCAGATTTTCTTCTCTTAAATACACCTGGAGACAGACATTTTGTTTATCTGGGGATGGAGGAGGGGAATAGTGGAAGAAAATGTGTACAAAGGAGTACAAGGAGACTTTTGTGAGTACTGGAAATGTTCATTATCTTTATTGTGGTTTCAAAAGTGTATAAATAAGTCTATCTACAGTATCAACTATCCCCAATAAAACAAAAACCAAAAGAACCCAAAAGGATGACAGGGCAGAATAGATGCCATATAAGACAGAATATGATTCTTCAAAATGGTTCCTAAAATGTAGAAGGATAGCTGGAGCCAATTTCGCCTTAAATTCAGAAACTCTTGAGTTTCTGGACCCCAGTGAAGGAGCATTGTGTATTGAGCTTCCCTTTCAATCCTGACCCTGCCATTGGTGAAACTTTGGCCTGTGTGTGCAGCTTTTTACTTTTCATTATATTATAGTTTTGATTTTGTCAAGCATTAAAATAGTTAAAAATAACCTATATAAAGAATATATATTTAAAAGTCTTGCTTCTACATACATAACTATCTATACTATTTTCCCCAGTCAGTAATTTTTATTAGTTTCTTATATATCTTTCTAGTGTTTCTTTATACAAATATAAACAAAAAAGAAAAATTCTTATTTCCCCTTCTTACACAGAAGGTATAGCATTTTAAACATAGTGTTTTGCATCTTACTTTTTTTTTACTCAACTATATCTTGGAGTCATTGCTGTATTAGTATATATCTTTTTAAGTTGCAGAGAATCTCATTGAGTACGCATATTATTATTTATTTAACCAGTCTCTTACAGATGGATTGTTTTCTATCTTCTATTTTAAACCATACTTCAGTCAATAATCTGGTACACACAACATTTCAGATGCGTGCAGATATACCTGCAGGATGAATGCCCAGAAACAGGGGTTAAAAAATGAATGCATTTGTAATAATACACAATATAGACAATATGTTGGTGAAAGCAAGACTTTTTAACATATATTCTTTATATAGTTTAATTTTGTTGAAATAATCTAAAATAAACAAAATAATTGAAAATAGAATAAAGATGACCATATCACCCTTCACAGACATTATACCCATTCACTGTGCTAGTATGAAAAGGCTCATTCCTCAGACTCAGACTCACCAAAGCACATGATGTCCAGCATCTGAATTTTTGCCTATCCATAGGTAAGACAATGTACTTTCAATTTTTCTTATTATGAGTGGTGACCATTTTTGTATATGTTAATAGACAAGTATTTCTTAGTCTATATACTATTCATTCTTTTGTCTATTTTTCTCTTAGAATGTTAGTCTTTTCTTGATTTCTGGGTGCCCATTCTATATTAGAGCAATTCAACCTTTGTCTATATGAGTTACAATCTTTTCTCAGTTTGCCATTTATTGTGTGTGTGTGTGTGTGTGTGTGTGTGTGTGTGTGTGTGTGTGTGTGTATAGACTCACTTGGTCCGAGGCAAAACCCAGTAACGCAAAAGAGCCACTTGATCCACTGTGGATATTGTACAAGATGTCAGGCAAGGTTTTTTGGGTCTGTATATTATGCTAGGTTAAAAATATTGCTTCAGTTGTTGATAATTGCCATTCTGACTGGAGTTAGGTGGTATCTCAGTGTGGTTTTGATTTGCATCTCCCTGATGATTAGTGAGGTTGAGCATTTCTTCATGTGTTTGTTGGCTGCTCGAATGTCTTCTTTTGTGAAGTGTCTGTTCATGTCTTTTGCCCATTTTATAATGGGGTTGTTTGTTTTCTTCTTTTCAGTATGTTTCAGTTCCTTGTAGATCCAGGATGTTAAGCCTTTGTCAGACCTAGAGTTGGCAAATACTTTTTCCCAGTCTGTAGGCTGTCTCCCTGCTCTCTCCCCCTACTGGGAATATACCCTGAAGAACACAAATCACTCTATAAAAAAGATACCTGCACATGTATGTTTATCGCAGCATTGTTCACAATAGCAAGAACCTGGAAACAACCATGCTGCCCATCAAAAGAGGACTGGATTAAAAAAATGTGGTACATATACACGATGGAATACTACGCAGCCATGAAAAGGAACAAAATCATGAATTTCGCTGCAACCTGGATGAAACTAGAGTCTATAATACTGAGTGACCTCTCACAAAAACAAAGATCCGAATATCACATGTTCTCACTCATATAATGGACCTTGAACATCCAATGCAATACTATAAGAAAATGACTGATGGTACTGGGAAACTACGGGGGGGAGGGGGATGGGATTAACAGTAGCAAATATCTGTCGGGGGATGGGAAAACACTTCTTATCTACAGGGTGCCTGAATGAAATGTCATTGTACACCTAACCCTTAACTGTACCCCACAAAACCATAATAAAAAATACTGATTAATGAAAAAAAAAATATTGCCTCAGATGCTCAAAGCAATTCAGTACATAAAAACATGACTAGGTAGAAGCTGAAATGTTCATAAGGATATTTTTGGTAATCTTCTCTTCGCCAGTGTACCAACAGAGGGGGAGAGGTACTAGCAAATAGTTCACAAAAGGTAGGTTCAAGTTCATATCTAATTTTATGGCTAGTTTTTCAAAGTTTAAATGAGAAGACAGGCCAACTCTGGGGCATACAGCTATTAATGATCCTAAGAGTTCTCTAGATAGAAAGCTCTTGACTCTTCCTTATCTTATGCTTAGTTTTAGTGATTAATGACTAGATTTCTCATCACTTTTCTCAAGAAAATAGGCACTTATTTTCCTGTTATCCAATTTAAACAAAATGTAAAGTGTGTGCAAAATTAATTTGGGAAATGCTTTTCCATTAGATTTAGAGGATTGTGTCTTCATCTTTGTATCCCTGAGACCTAGTACCTATTAAATAATCAAACAATGCTGAATAAACAAATATGCCAAATTTTGCCTAAATATAGTCTTCCTCACTCACGATCTTTTAAATATTTAGAACAATGAAAAATAACTGTGATATTTAGGCTATCCCCTCCAAAACAGAGCTCAGCTGACGTCAAGTAAGAAGGAAAGAAAAAAATTAGTCAAAAAATCAAAGATATGACTTATGGCAGAATCATATATGGTCAAAAGAATGACCTACTGAGTTTTTCCTCATATCTTTCTTTTCTGTTCACACCAAGACTCAGGATCCTTCTTGCTTCTCCCTACATTCTTCCTAAATCTATCTGTGCCTATATACACCATTTCTAAAATGGAAGAGGTACTCCTGCTCCTTTCAAAGCCATCCATTTGTGCTAGGGATCTTATCCCCTCTCACCTTCTCAAGGACTTCACTCCCCCACCCCCCATCTTTTCTCTACTGGAATATTCCCATCAATAGCTTAAAAGGCAAAAATGAAACACAACAAAAATAACTTACCACTTCCCACTGACAACCATCTACACCTCCGGTCTGCTGATCTTGAAAAGTATATTTCTGATCCATTTGGAGTTAGTTTTTGTGTATGGGGGTAGACAGGGGTCCTGTTTCAATCTTCTGCATGTGGTCAGCCAGTTTTCCCAGCATCATTTACTGAATAGGTTCTCCTCTCCCCAGTGGTAGGTGGTTGAGGCTTTGTTGAAGATGAGTTGGATGAGAAGTTGAGGTTTCGCTTCTGGAATCTCAATTCTATTCCATTGATCTATATGCCTGTTCCTATACCAGTACCAAGCTGTTTTGATGATAGTAGCTTTATAGTAAAGTTTGAAGTCTGGTAATGTGATACTGCCTGCTTTGTTTTTTTTTTTTTGCTGAGGATTGTTCTGGCTATTCTTGGTCGTTTGTGTTTCCATATGAATTCCTGTGTTGTTTTTTCTAGGTCTGAGAAGAATGTTGCTGGTAATTTGATGGGTATTGCATTGAATCTGTAGATTGCCTTAGGTAAGATGCACATCTTCACAATGTTGATTCTTCCAACCTATGAGCATGGGATATTTTTCCACTTGTTTGTGTCATCTTTGATTTCTTTGAGCAGTATTTTGTAGTTTTCATTGTAAAGGTTTTTCATGTCTCTGGTTAGGAAGATGCCAAGGTATTTCATTATTTTGTGGCTATTGTAAATGGAATTGTGCTTTTTATTTGGGTTTCTGTTTGTTTATTATTGGTGTAAAGAAATGTGATTGGATCAGAGACCTAAATGTAAAACCTCAAACCATAAGAACCTTAGAAAATGAAGGACATACCCTCATGGAAATTGGAACTGGCATTCAATTCCTGAACAAAACCGAAACCCATAGGCCATAAGAGATAAGATAGACAAATAGGAACTCATTAAACTGACAAGCTTCTGCAAAGCCAAAGAAACCATCAAGAGAGCAGGGAGACAACCTACAGACTGGAAAAAAGTGTTTGCCAACTCCATGTCTGATAAAGGCTTAACATCTTGGAACTACAAGGAACTCAAACATGCTGGAAAAAAACAAACAGCCCCATTATAAAATGAGCAAAAGATATGAACAGACACTTCTCAAAGGAAGACACCCGAGCAGCCAACAGACACATGAAGAAATGTTCAACCTCACTAATCATCAGGGATATGCAAATCAAAACCACACTGAGATACCTCCTAACTCCAGTCAGAATGGCAATTATCAATAACTCAAAAAATAACAGCTGCTGGAGAGGGTGTGGCAAAAAGGGAACTCTTCTGCACTGTTGGTGGGAGTGTAAACTAGTGCAACCTCTGTGGAAAGCAGTGTGACAATTCCTAAAAGCTCTAAATATCAACCTCCCATATGACCCTGCAATCCCCCTACTGGGAATATACCCTGAAGAACTCAAATCACTCTATAAAAAAGATACCTGCACACGTATGTTTATTGCAGCACTGTTCACAATAGCAAGAACCTGGAAGCAACCATGTTGACCATCAAAAGAGGACTGTATTAAAAAAATGTGGTACATCCACACGATGGAATACTAATCAGTCATAAAAAGGAACTAAATCATGAATTTCATAGCAACCTGGATGGAACTAGGGTCTATAATACTGAGTGACCTCTCACAGAAACAAAGATCTGAGTATCACATGTTCTCACTCATATAGTGGACCTTGATCATCCAACATATTACCATAAGAAAATGACTGACAGTTGTGGGAAACTATGGCGGGGAGAGAGGAAGGGAGATGGGATTAATGGTAGTAAACATCTGTCTGGGGATGGGGAGACACCTCTTATCAACAAGAGTGCCTGAATGAAGCATATTTGTATACCTAACCCTTAACTGTACCCCACAATTTCATAATAAAAAGTATTGATTATAAAAAAAAGCAAAGTATATTTCAAGTTATTCCATTCTCACACAGCCCAGTCCCATTGCACATTGGAATTGCCTATGAAACCTTAAAAGTCTAAAAAGAATTAGAAAGATTTTTAAAAGCTCCTCAGATGGCTATCTAATGTACTGCTGAGATTAAGAACCACTACACTAGACCAAATCTCTATCATCTCTCCAGTATTGTTCCAATTCCTTCTTCCAGCTTCTATTATTACCATTCATCTTTCACCAGCTTCCTATAATTTCCATGAAGCAGCCAAAATGAGTTCTAAAACATGTAAATCAGATATCGTTCCCCTGCTAGAACTTTTTCACAGTTTTCCTTTAGGTAAATATATAATTCAAACTCCCTACCAGGACTACAGAGCTTGATGATCTGATAGCTGTCAGCCCCCAACCTCACTCTCAAGACACCCTTCACCCTGTCAGCTATGCTCTGGCCACAAACTGTCAGCTCCGAGAACATTGCCAAGCTTCCTCCTGTCTCAGAACTTTTGCAGTTGGCAGTCTTGTGCTTCAAATGCTTTCCCCTAGCTCTTTGCATCTCCCTCATTCTACATGTCTTCTAGGACCTTTCTATAATCACCGTCTCATACACTCCTCCACTCTCCAATTATTATCATTTTTTACCACATCATGTTTATTTCCTTAATAGAATATATAATCTATAATTATTTTGTCTAATTATTTGTTGCATTAAAATGGAAAGGCCATTAGGGTATGTACTGTCTTACTTTTCCATGCGTTTCTACTACCCAGCAGCTCCTGGCATTATCATACATATACAATACATAATTTTTATCTTCTTTTTCATCCAAATTTGATGGAGAAAAGTGAAAGACCTTTTGTACTTGTTCCTCAGGGGTAAGGGTGAGTCAAATAATCAAATTCTTAAAGGAGATGCCACAAAGTAATTATTCTGGTGAATCTCAGAATGATGGACAGAACTGTGTAGTGCAGTCAGTAAGGTTGAGAATGTTACATAAGCACTATAAGGTATAGGGTCAGAGTCATTTCCCTTGGTTAGGCCTAACCAAAAAGCTCAAGAGCGGGTTTTTGGCCCCCTGCATCTATTACAGTGCAAATATGGAGTTCCCCCCTCCCAGATACTGAGTATTAAGAAAATATCCGGCCGGGCTCGGTGGCTCAGCCTGTAATCCCGTGCCTTTGGGAGGCTGAGGTGAGTGAATTGCCTGAGCCCGTGGGTTCGAGACCCGCCTGGGCAGGTGAGACCTCATCTCTACAGTAAATCAAAAAATTAGCTGGGTGTGATAGTATGCGCCTGTAGTCCTAGCTACTCAGGAGGCTGAGATAGAAGAATGGCCTGAGCCCAGCAAGTTGAGGCTGTGGTGGCTGTGAGCATGCTACTGCACTCCAGCCTGGTCAGCAGAGTGAGACTCTGACTTAAAAAAAAAAATCCAAAAGCTTAATATATAGTAGAGAACAGAGAAAACATCTATCCCTACCTCACAGGATTAAAAGAGAGTAACAGAATGGAAAGCTGTTTTGTAAATTATATCTGATATACACACATGAGGCACATCATTGTTAGAAGTGCCGTTCTGAGTAATATTTTATTTTGAAATGAAATACAAAGTGCAAAGTAAAAATTAAAATGAGTCCTTCCCCCATTCTGAACACTGAGTTAACAGAATGTGAGACTGGGTAGAATGTCAGATACAGGCAAAGATCTAGCTTCAGTGCCAATGTGATGAAATCTAGGAGTAACGCTAAAGGAATAACCTTTTAGTACCTGTTTTAAAGTACTCCACATTCCTTTCTCTTACAAATCCTCAGGAGCCCAGCACACCTCCTTGTTCCCCACAATGACCACTCACACTCCACAATGTCACTTAAGTGGTAAATGAAGATGTGGGCCGGTTTGTCCCTGTCATTTTCCCACCTGCAGGTAGGGCTTAAGTTGTCCATTAATGCTGTACATCCTGACCAACAGAGCAAAAGTTACCATGTTAGCCACAAATTCTAATCTTTTAGGTCCTTTTACCTCCACACATCTGGCTAGTGTAAAGAAAAGAGATCCCTTCCAGCGGAGCAATTCCTTTACCCATCAGCATGGTGCTACCTAGAAACTCTTCAAGGCCAGGCTTGGCAGCCGCTGCCTCTGGGAATCCAGAGGACCAGGAATCTCCGTTTCCAGCAGCTGCAGGTGGTGAAGATTCACCTACAAGTGTCCTTTTCAGCTGAAACCAGATCTCTTTCTCTCTCTATCCTCTTAGGCCAAGGGAAACCATAGGATTTCCCCTCGTGTATGGGAGAGAGACCACTGAGGAGGGGATGGGTTTAAGCTTTATGGAGAACTCAGACGGTGAGGACAGTCACCTTCATATTTCTCATCTTCATATCCATGACACATAGCATAAACTCATAATGTGTGCTAAATGAACGACTCTCAAAGCAGCTGCTAGATCGCTAACGCCTAGATAAATGGCAGGCACATACTTTGGGGCCCACAGAATAGATTCATTGAAATAAACTAGACAGAGTAGAAGGCTTGATGGAACATGCTCAGGGTTGAGAGAAAACTTGGGTCCAAAGTCTGCCGTGTGGTCCTGTAAAGATACTTTCCCCTCTCTGGGTCTTAATTTCAAAATCTTTGAAGTGAGCCCAAGAACGAAGCCTGTTCATCCCCCAAGGTGTATTCCTGTTCCTAAAATGGAGACCCTTAAAGTTCCTGTGAAGGCCGCTGTTCTAGGTGAAAGCAAGCCTTACAGGACAGGTCATAAGTGCCGCCTCTCGCCTTCACCCGTCACGAGGACACCTAGGAGGGCGCTCTGGGCTGCGGCGACCTCGTGTTCGCAGTTCCGGGATTTCCGGAATATCAGCAGTTGAGAAGCAGCGCCGCCACAGGAGCCTCCACCGGGTGGATGGCAGGGGCAGGGAAGGGAGGGCACTTCCTGCTAGCTGGTCGCCATGGCGGCGGCGCCCGGCCAGTCTACAAACTGGAAACAGGCCACCACCTTAGCTCGGTTGACTTCCGGGGGGATGGGGGCGCGGGAGGTGGAGCAGGTGGCGCTTTCAAATCAGTGAAGATGTCATTTTTAATCTCCTTGAAACAGAGGTAAAACGCTTCTAGGGTTAAGCCGATCATATGAGATAAATATCAAGAGGTGTCTTTTTTTATATATCGGAGTAGAATCTTAAGTTATCTATGAATGTGGTAAGGGCAGGTTCCATTGGCATAAATCTGACTAAAGCAACTTTTTAAAAAAAATTTTAAACACAGGCTAAATAACACTGTCAGTCCTTTTCCTTAACTGTTATGGAGAATTTTTTTTTCTTCTTTATTTGCTAGGACAGGTCTATTGCTCTGAGTACTCCTCTGTGGCTGTCTCTTGTGTGATAATGGCACATTGTAGGCTGCCAGTCTTGGTTGCTTAGATTCCTGAAGACCATAAAACAGCCATCAGGATGAGCACGCTATGGATTTTTAACAATTAGAAGTACTTTTGGTTTTCTGCAGAAATAAAATCTAAAATCATGGTCGTTTTGATAAGGAAACGACCATTTGCTCATGTCACATTCTGATGAACACATCCAGTAATAACATCAAATATATGATCAGCCCTGTGACAGCAGAATGGAGAGGCCAAAAGGGAAGAGATTAAGGGGAAATAAAGCTAAGAGGCCCAGGCACTGCAAATTTGACACTGTCCAGACAACACATGACTGTCTAGAGATCACAATTTCAACACTATAAACACAACCTAGAACACACAGGTTTGATTCAAAAGTCAAATCACTTTTTTAGTATTTTTATAAATTTATTTTAAAAAATAACAATTGCAATGACATCAATGATCGATCACCTGTATTCCCCCTACTGCTGGGAGAAAAACTTTCTATATAGTTAAGTCCCAAAGAAAAATCAAGACATTATTATCAGGCACCCTATAGCTGGAAAATCCTCTGTTGGTCCAGTGGTATAGACACTGACATGTTTAATGTACCAGTGCAATTAAAATATATACAATTATCCTGCAAAAACAAGCACTCAAGAAGTGACATAACTAGGCATTAAACCAATTATTCATCCATTCACTCTGCATCTGTGAAGACATCTCCACAGTCAAAAGAAAAATGAGTGAAAGAACTAGTAACAAAGGAAAAACTCAAAAACCAGTATCTTGCCTCCACCTTGTGGACTATTGTAGTATGCTAAAATGATCACAATAAAAGGGTCATGAGCTATTTGAAATGCAATGACAAAATAATAAATGAAGCATTTCATTTCAAACAAAATTCAAACCCCTCCCGAAATAAAATCAGCAACAATGAGATTGACATTACTATGTACAAACTTACATACGCAAATAAATAGCATTTTAGAACTGTTGGTGGCTCAACTACTAAAACTTAGGTCTGAGTAATTTCTTTGTGAATCCCGTGTCTTAGATTCCTAAACTACCCAAGGAATATAAATTCCCTGTTTTTAGTAATCTATCATCGGAAAAACTTGGGTCTTACTGAATAAAGCTGATATCTGAAACTCTTGTAAAAAGAGTCAGAATCTAGTGAGCGTACTAAAGGATCAGCCCTTTCAACATCTGGAAGCCAAGGCAGACTACTAGATTCCGGGGACTAGGAAGTTTTCACTTCCCGTTTCCGTTGCATAGCTCTGTACTTCTGCCATTATAATAATCTCCCTGTGTGATGTTTTCTTTAGAGGGTTTACTTTCTTTTCTATCGTAACACCATTAGATTGAAGTCAATGAAGAGTTAACATCTACCCTTGGTATTAAAATCAAACCCAAGTATTCTTCAGTATTGGGTTTTCCTTGTTTCTAGAGAAGGCATTCAGCTTTTCTGAAATATGATCTTAGTTTTCCAGGGTTCGACATCTAGAAAACAGACTTCTGAGGCCACAACCCATTTTGGGAACCATGGCCCAGTACCCGACCCTGCAGGCAACCCTACTTATAGTCTGCAGTTTAATCCCACAGTATGGACGCAACGTGCAAACCTTTCTGCACAAGGCCTGTGGAGAAGACAAATGAAAACTGGTACCAAAGAACCAGCTGCCATGGGATGAATAAGAATGCCTTTCTGGTGCCAGCACAGTGTGCTGCAGTTGTGAAGCCAACATCCACCTCAAGCTCTAGCAGATAACCTGGACTATGTCCAGGACAGCATGACTGAACAGTGCTTTCCAGAAATTCTCAAGGACCAAATCTCAGACTTCTCTCCCTTTCAGTGCTTATTAAAAGTTTTAATGTAAATGTGAATTAGTCTCTTCATCTTAATGATCCATCCCAGGCATCCACTGACTGGAGAATCATTCTTTATGACAACATGCGAATGTACATACTACTCTCTCTCTCCTCCTAGGCTGAAACATATGAACCCTTCAATTTCCCAAATGCTATCACAAAGTCTATGATTGAAAATCTCTACTTTGGCTCTCCATTGTAGTAGTTACTACAAATGTCTTCAGTGCTCCATAATAGAAGTTGTTGAACAGTTTTGTTCTCTACTTAGGAAAGACAGTTTCAAGGTCCAATACCTTCTATATTGTCTTAGAAGTAGCTACATCGGCTTGGCCATAGCTCAAAGAGCACATGACCACATCACAGGGAAAAAAAAAAAAAAAGAAGTAGCTACATCAAGAACTATGGCCCAGATGACCTGTTAACAGAGGGACAAGCAGACCACAATTTTTCAAAGCTTAAAAAAAAAAAAAAAAGATTCAGCAATGTATGTTTTCAGTGCTTGAGTCTTTTATCATTCTATCCCCAGAATTAGCTTTAACTTGGATGGACTTCAATAATATCAACCTACCATCTGGTCAGACATAAATTCTTATTATTACCACAGATTAGATGAATTCATCTCCGGAATTTATTGTTTCTATATCACAAGACGGAAATTCCTTGCCTGGAAGCCATCTCTGAATACAAAGTGCCCATTCAGTTAGTCAGCCTGAAATCTCCCACCAGAGGGATAGATGCTGTCTAGGTTCCATGGGAAGCAGTAGGCTGCGGCATCCCTGACTGCAGTTTAGGTTGAGAAGGTTGCTCTTCCCTGCTGAGATGGCTGGCTGGCTTCACCAGTGTTGTGTGCTGCTGGGCTGGCATGTAATTCTTTGCATCATCCTAATCCATGAAATGTCAACGTCATCAACAGTCTGAAACAGGTCCTGACTCAAAGAGTAAGACAAAGGCTTGCAACTTCAATTTGCCAGATATCACTGCAATTATAATACTGTGCCACTTATTAAAAACTAAGTGGTTTCTGTCTTGTAGAAAAGGGCAGAGTGTGATCGTCAGTGTCCCATTGGAAGAGTTGATCAATTTCCTGGAACAGTGGGAAACAATGGCGAGAAACATGACCTGATTTATCAGCTCCATCACGTGGCCTGGGGTTAGGACACTCGGATGATCTGTGTCATAGCTTCTTCATCGGCTTGGTTTGGATCCTAGAGACAAAGAGAGCATAATAATGATTAAAGTCCTTTGCAAAAGCAACAGGGAATTCATGGCTCTTACTACTTATCCTCAGGGGAATGCACAAAACTTTATCAAGTAAACCAAAGGCCTATAATGCATGTAAGTCTACATACATGGCTTCAAGTGCAGCCCCATTAGGAAAGAAGAGACAAAAACCTTATTCTTAAAAGGATTTAAAGCCTGACCTGGCACGCCATTGCCAAACACTCCAGAGTTGGCTCCTTCCTAAGCACCTTGTTTTTTGCTCTACTCTTAAGGGTTAAGGGTATTCAATGGCTAAGGAAAAGACCTAGAGAAAGCATGTCATGCTGTATTTTTTTGTCATTATTTTCTTATCATCACATTTAAATACTGAGTACTTAGCAGGGCTGGAAAGAACATTAGAATCTATACAATTTTTAGATACTCACTTTTTAGATACGTCTGAAGGCCAGATGGGTAAATTGATATGCATGAACTAGAGTCAGAATATTAGCCAGGAGCCCAGCAAAGCCTGGATCCCAAATCTCCCGACTCCCATTTAATCTTCTTTCCATTAAACTCCATGTGCTACTTCTCACTTAAGACTTGCAGTGTTCATACAAGGACCAGTCTTTGGAGGTTTTTTGCAACACTCTATAAGAACTACCTTTAGTGCCTCCATACCAAGGCTTTGAAGCCTCAGTAGGCAAGACCTGAGAAAAAGCTCAAAGACTTCTAGAGATGGAAGGACCAGAGCTGGGTCTTGAACAATGAGCAAAAACAATAACTGCCTTTTACTGAACTCACCATGTACTAGGTATGGTGCCAAGTAGATGCCTAATGTGGATTACTACAAGAAATCGCCACAACATTCCTATGAAATATTTAAAAGTATTCTACTTTACAGATAAAGCCTAGAAAAGGCTAAGTAAATTGACTAAGATCACATTGTTAGCACACAGAATTGGAAGAGTTCCCGGTACAATGCGGTTCTACAGCTGGCAGCCCACATTCACACACGGCATGAATGAACACAATGATAAAGAAAGGGTTCTCATACTACAGGTGAGGACTAACAGTACTGAAAGCGTTACTGTTCATGTGTGGACACTGAGGAAACCTAGTTTGATTGTTGAGAGGGTAAGAAGGCAAAGTTGCTTGGATATTATACAGAAATAGTCTGAGATAAGATGCAGTTAAGAAATGAGGAACTAGCATACATCTTTGAGCAGGCCTACTGACAGGATAAAAACACATTACCTTAGGAAGACTGATGTGGCAGTACTGTATAAGGTCAATTAGAGGAGACTGGAGATAATACATTTAGAAGATACTGTAATAGTATGGGGAATGTGATGTTCATCCAGAATGAAGAATCAATAAATAAAAGGAATCCATCAATTCAAGTGTCAATTCAGAACTGGACACTAAATCCATTAAATACAACTAGTCACTACTTATATACAACTTAAATAGAACGAAGTCAGAATTAAGTCCAATAACTACAACAGAAAACAAAACAATCCTCTGCCCTCTATAGAACTTACAGTCTAGTTAAAGGAAACAACCTCAAGCAACTAAACAAATAAAACAATTAACTATTATTACACACTAAAGAAAAGGAAGATGTTGTAAGAAAACACTGAGATAGAAGAAACCTACTCTGGTTTAGGGATAGCTTTTCAGACTGAAAATTTAAGGACAAAGGCCCATAACAGGAAACAGACCAGTAAACAATGAGCAAGCTCATAGAGACCTGCAGGAGGAAATGAAGCCAGAGGCAGACAGGAGCTGGAGCATGCAAGGCCTTGCTGGTCATGATAACCACTTTGCCTTTCAGTCCAAGAACATATTGAGCAAGTTTGAGCAGAACGATAATGTGATAGGACATACATTTTTAAAAGACCACATTAAGATGTAGAGAATAGACCAGAGGGGGAGAAGATGGAGGATGGACGGGAGACCATTTAGAATGGTCTTTATGAATTCAAGCCCAAGAAGAGAGGATTGGACCAGGTGGACATCAGTTGAGAGGGAAAAAAGTAAACCAATTCAAATTGTATTTCAGAGATAAAACTAAGAGGACTTCTTCAATAAAAAAAAAAAGCTTATAAAAGTGTTTTAACATAATGTCTATCACATAATAAGTGTTAGCTGCCACTGCTGTTATATTACACTAAGAAAATAAAATCTGTTCCTTGAAAGCTAATAAGAAAATTGAGATTTTTTTCAAGTAGGAATTTATAAAATTAATTGCAAAGATGAAGAGGAAAGAAAGACAACTGGATTAAAAACCTTTGGTGTTTTTTAAGACCCAAGTTAATCTAAAGAGGCACAGTGTTGCATTCAGTTTAGAGAATTTGATTCAGTTTCTCAGTGTGAAAATAATAAGAGGACACTGCCAAAGACTTCAACCCAAGAAAATGAAAGGTAGTAATGAGAAGATTAAAAGATATAAGTCTTCTTCTTCTTACCTGCATATGGGGACTATCCTTTTCCTTTGGAGAGAAAAATCGTCCACCTTCACCACGCTTCCGTGCCATGGCATGTCGATGCCGAGACTCATGTAGATATTTCTGAAACAAGAGAAATAAAACCACTTAACTACTAGTCAGAACCCACATAGTTATGTTGTGCATAAATTCCTTCCTCAAAAGTTTAAGACAGCTGGAATGAAAGCCACAAGGAACAATTGTGACTTTGAATGATGAAGAGAACTTTGCAGAAAACACTTACCTAGTAAGTTAATGAGATAGCAGATAGCTAACTATATATAACTATTGTGAAGAATGTGTAAGCTAAATGAATTTTTTAAAACAAGTGTAAGAAGTTACTATTAACACCTCCCAATATATGCCCTCCATTTCTGTTCTCATCGTTCCTAGGCTGGAGCTCATGCAGCCAGTCATCTTGGAGTATGAGTAACACACTAAGAATATTCGAGCAGTGAACAGGAAGAAAATAGGTCTTGAGAACAATGGATGTGCCACCAGTCCAGGATAATTTATATCTGGACTCCTTTTATGTAAGAAAAAGAAAAAAATCTTGTTTAAGTCACTGTTTTTGTTGCTAAAATTGAAACTGCATATAGTAATAACAAACACTAACTTTTTTATAAAAGCTAACAGCTATCTAACTTCAGTTGTTTGGAAGGTACTCAAGAAAACTATTTAAAAGATAATTTCAAAAGTAGAATCCTCATGTTCTTTTTCTATGCCTTCCCAATGTTGTACATACCCTTCTTTCCTTTGGAATTTTCCCTTCTGCCTCTAGTTTAGCTCGGGCTTGCCTCCTCTTAAGAATACGGTGGTACTGTTTGGCATTCACATAGAGAGGCTCTTCTTCAAGCATCTCTGCACCAGGAAGAGGGATTCTTTGGATAGCAGGCACAGAGCCAGCCCCAGGCACCATCTGTGTGAATAGGAAACCAGAGCTTATTAGTTGTATGAAGTAAAGACAAACAAAACAGTTGCTTGGCTCCTATTAACCTGTGTCTTCTGAATGCCACAAAAAATAACTTTTATAGAATAGTTCATTAAATGTAGATTCCTAGAACATTTATATGAAAGGTCTGTACTTTAAACAAGCATCCCAGATGACTATGTCATAGAGGGCTCAGGAGCCATTCTGAGAAACTATATAACCATCCACAAATTCATGTCCACCCAGGGTTCTATTTCCTAGATATGTCTGCTGCCATCTAATGATCAGGAGAAGTAGTTATAAGACAACAAAACAGCACAAAAGATAGTAGGTATAGATTGACCAAGTGTTACTAAATGCCTATAGCTATACAAATAATTTAACAGTTAATTTATAACATAATTCAATCTTAATTTTTCTAAATAAATACAAATAAAACATTGTACGATATGTATGAGGAAACAAGTAACACCCTATTCCAACTACAACTACTTTTTTCTTTTTTTTTTTTTGAGTTGGTATCTCACTCCATTGCCCAGGCTGGAGTGCAGTGAGTGGCACATTCATGGCCACCCCAGCATCAACCTGCTGGGTTCTGGCGATCCTTCCACCTCAGCTTTCCAAGCAGCTGGAACTACAGGTGTGTGCTAACTGTGCCCAGCTAATTTTTGTCTTATTGTAGAGACGAGGTCTCGCCAAGTTGCCTGGGCTGGTCTTGAACCTGTGGGCTTGGGCAATCCACTTGCCTCAGCCTCCCAAAGTGCTGGGATTACTGGCTGAGCCAGCAAGTCTGGTCTATAATTACTTTTAATGACTGTATTGGTCCCTTTAAAAAACGTTTATTTTTCTAAAAATATTCTTAGAGACAGGGTCTTTCTATGTTGCTTAACTCTTGAGCAAAAGTCATCCTCCCAACCTTAGCCTCTGAGTAGCTGAGACTATAGGTGTGTGCCACCGCACCTGGCTTTGTATTGATTCTTCTGATTTGTATTGATCCTCCATCTCTGTGCAGACTTCTACTACTCGTTCTTAATTTATCCATCTTAGGTCCTGTGTTCTAATGTCCTATTTTAACATCTGAGGATTTAGCTTTCACCCACAGTACCCAATTCACTTTCCCTATTTTCTCAATATATTTATATCACACATTTTTTGGTTCCTTTATTAATTATAATCTTTTTAATTTTTAGTTTATTTTTTGTTTCATCCACTACAGGCAATATATTTTCCACTTCCCCAAAATGAGTAACCTATTCCTCTCTTCACAATTTAAGTTCTGAATAGAACTGCATAAAATCAGATAGTTACACCTGTTTATCTATGGCTATGTCTCCAGCATCTACAATAGTCCCTGGCATATAGCAGGTGCTCTGAATGAATTATTATTTGTCATAATGTTATTGCAAAAGCAGGTCACTGTAAGTACCATAAGTATCAATCTCAATTCCAAGAGGTCAACATTATAGACTAGTTTTATGAAAGACACCAAGTTGAAGATTCGATAAAATTTCAAAGACAAAGAGATATATGAAAAACTACACTATATGAGAACAGTGAGCTGAAGAATAAATTTTCTTACCATGACCATCCCTCCTGAATTGACCACGTTGCCTGCAACTGGTAGTGTTACAGTGACAGTGCCTTGTCCACTGCTGGTTGTGTTGGTATTGGCTCCTGTCTGAACAATCTGTGCTCCTGCCAAACTGGCTGCTGGGATGGTGATCATGCCTGAAACAGGGACTGTAACTTTAAGAAAACAAAACATAAAACACACACAAAAAACAGGCACACAGAACAGAAAGAAGGGAACACAGTTAGTCCCGCTTCTATCTGGCACACACTCATTCATCCTGGAAAAACATACTGAAAAACACAAGGGATGAAAAAATACTCTGCCATTCTGGTTCGCTATATATAATCCAAGTAATCACAATCTGTGAAATTTGATTAACTGAGTAGATCCCAGTTCTGAGTAAATTTATCCTTGAAATGAATACTTTCCCAGGCACCCCAATAAGTTTCTAAAAGGTCAGAAAGTTTGGAGGTCTCCTTTTCTATGGTTTAGCTGTACCTACTGCTTTTGTACATATGAGCAAACTGCTTCAGGACAAAAATTTTATAAACTTATACTCTGTTTAAACCAAGCTAACAATAAGTCAGTTGCAGAATTAAAACTTAAAATTAGATCAAGCATTCCAAATCTCCAAACTATCAACAGCAGTACTTGAAGATTTGTTCACCATTCTGTCTGGGCTGTTGCCAGGCCTCAATGCTGTTCAGGCCCCCATGAGTTGTAGGAGAACACACAGTTACTACACTCTCTGTTCTGGAAAACTTTAATCACAAGTCAAAATTTTAGCCACGGAATCTAACTAGGATATTCTTCTTTTGACTTAACTATCTGACAATATTTTTTTCTTTTTTTTTTTGAGTTGGAGTCTCACTCCATCGCCCAGGCTGGAGTGCAGGGCACATTCACGGCTATCCCAGCATCGAACTGCTGGGCTCTGGCAATCTTTCCGCCTCAGTCTTTCAAGTAGCCAGAACTACAGGTACATGCTACTATGCCAGGCTAATTTTTGATTTTATTGTAGAGATGAGGTCTTGCCAAGTTGCTCAGACTGGTCTTGAACCCATGGGTTCAGGCAATCCACTAGCCTCCGCCTCCCAAAGTGGTGGGATTACAGGCTGAGCCACTGAGCCCGGCCCTATCTGACTATTTAACAAATTCTTCCAAAAGTCTTCAAGTTCAGTTTGAGCGGTTTTCCTCCTGAGACAGATCTCTCCCTTATTTGCCATCTACTCCTAGAACATACTTCTGTAAGTGCCCTGTATTGTATTTATTTTTTCACACATCTCTCTTACTAGATCAGAGGCTCACTGAGAAAAGAACTCATCTTTCTAAGTGTTATAATAACATTCTAAAGCCAATTTGATTTTTTTTAACCTATTTCTCCCTTTACCAATAAAAAAACTCCCTATTTCCAATCTTCTAATTAGAAACATTTCTTCCCTAACAGCATTTAAAGCTTACACAATCCCCAGGACCGTCTTTTAACAACCATTGTAGAAACTCCTACAAATGGAATTGGTATTGGTAATATATGGTGACAAGAAATCAACAATTAACAAAGTCTTCGAGGAAAATTTTTGGTCCAAAAAATATGTTGTGAAGAGTTTACCACTAAAATTCTGAAGCAGTCAGTTGTCTAAGAGGCAAAAAAGATGCCCCAAGAAGTCCCAGAGAAACTTATGCACACATTTACCTTGCTGAAGAATGGTGCCATCTGCATTAACTGGCTGATAGACAATGGTCTGTCCTTCAGCAGTCTGTGCCACCTGCTGTCCCTGGACGGCAATCTGCTGTTGCGTCTATAAAAAATAATGATACAATCTAACAGATTCCAAAGATACCAACAAGAAAAGAACCATGTGGTTCTTTTATAAAAGAAAACATTTTTGATGGTTTCCTTCCCCATTTCTATAATATGTGAAACATGTGACTCAGTCATCTGACTCTTCCAAATCAGCTGTGCTCCTGTGTTGACAGAGCTAGTGGAATTACCTGAGTCTGGCCAGCGGTGACGGCTGTCTGGGGCTGCTGGATGATGATTTGTTGAGTTTGGCCCTGCTGGCCCTGTACCTGCACAGCCTGCCCACCCTGGATCTGGATCTGTCCAGGCGGGACCAACTGTATCTGAGGAAGAGAACACAAAGAAAGGATAGTACTCTACTAACATTGGTTTTCTTTGGTTCCTGAGAATTGTCCAATTTTTTCTAGGTAGCAGGAAGTACCCTGAAGAGGAAAAAGGACAGAAATTCTGTTCTGCCCTCAATTATGAACTAGAGATAATTTATTTTCCATTTAAGAACTAATCAGGAAATTATGATTACTGTCTAGATAGTTGATGATATTAAGAAATCAAGGTCAGTTTAACAAATATATTGGTGGCACAGTTATATATTTTAAAAATCATGGTCATTTGGAAATACATTCTAAAGTACTTTTTACAGATGAACTATGTATATTTAAAATGTGTTCTGCTGTAGTAAAATGTGGATCCGACTGCTGCTCAGGGTCAACACCTTGATGAAGGCCTCAGAGAGACAATGAAAGGATTCAGCTAAGCTGTGCCAGGATTCCTGACTCACTGAAAGTATGAAGTAAATGTTTGTTTTGCCACTAACTTCTAGGATAATTTGTTATACAGCAAGAGATAAGTAAGGTGGTGTGACAGATTATATTTCTCCTATTCCTGTTTTTAATACCCTCACCGATACTTAGCACTGTAATGAATGTTTGCCATTTTTTGTTGATTTGGGTGTATAGAATTCCATTTTCAAATAATGACATTATACATTGGGTATACAGAATTCCATTTTCATATTATGACAAAATATACATATATTTATAAATTTATTTAAATATATAAATAAAAAAATATATATAAAAGTTCAAAAGGGAAAGCATTTAGGAAGACCTCACAGCTAAAAATTTCAAGTATTTTATATTCAAGTAGACACCCAAACCCAAGAGTCAGAGTATACTGCTACTAAACTAGGTTTCCTCCCACAGCTCCTTCATTTCCCTTTTCATTAGTTCTTTAATCATTTATTCATTCATTCCATCAACAAACACTTTTGATCTGAGCACTGCTTCAACAAAGGTGGCAGTTTAGAAGGAGGGTTCTTTCAGAAAGATAGATTTCTATAGCTCGGTTGCTTTCCATCTACATTTCAACCTGAGAATTCCTTGTTCTGATGAGAGAGAAGGACATGCCTAGAGCCTTGAGTTATCACAAAACCCAGCAGCTGATAGGTAAAAGGACTAGTAATAGAAGGGAAGGTAAGGAAAATCAGGTCAATGGACTCCATGTCTTAGAGACATTCATGAATCCTCCTTTGTCAGGGAACAGACTGCCTAGGTCTTCTTAACCTTCTGAAAACTTAGCTTGTAATTGGTACTTAGAAAGTATTGACAAATAAATAAATTTATCTGGATCTATTTCATTCTTGAGTTCCAGATAGCAAGAAATACCTGTTTATGCTGACTATAAGGATTTCCTCTTCCATCTATTTATATACCTATTTTTCTATTTTTGTATGAATACATAAAATTCTTTATATATTCTAAATACAAACCCAGTTATATGTATTAAAAATATATTTTCAAGGTCTGCACCTTGTGTACCTTTATTTATGAAGTATTTCAATGTTTACAAGTTTTATTTTAAAGTAGTCAAGTCACTTTTGTTTTTAAGAAATAATTCTCTACTTCATGGCATAAAAAATCTTTTCCCTATATTTTCTCTTAAATTTTCCAAATATGCTTTTTTAATATTTAGATCTTTACTCCATCTACTAGTATTTTTAAAAGTATAGTGTGAGGTAGAGATTTTCTTTTTCAGTTTCATTCTTGAGTCATTTCTTCACTGATATGTTTATACCACGTTTGTTATACACCAACTTCCATTACTTTTGTATTTATTTCTTGGTTCTCTACTCTGGCTCCATTGTTTTTAACAGGACATGGATCTTTTTTTTTTTTTTTTTTTTT